>NW_028263226.1:318257-636514 GCF_982192425.1 Myodes glareolus
ATTTAGAAAGTGAAGCAACACTCCATTCACTTCGCACAGTGAATTGAAGTGTTGGAACAGACTGCTTCTCTTTCAGAGAAACGCATGTGAGTTTTTTGTGAATGCTTGAAAGTAGTTTAAGGCACTTTCAAAGGAAAGTGATTTTCTCTGAAAGGACAGAATTTAGAAAGTGAAGCAACACTCCATTCACTTCGCACAGTGAATTGAAGTGTTTGAACAGTCTGCTTCTCTTTCAGAGAAACGCATGTGAGTTTCTTCCTAATGCTTGCAAGTAGCTTAAGGCACTTTCAAAGGAAAGTGATTTTCTCTGAAAGGACAGCATTTAGAAAGTGAAGCAACACTCCATTCACTTCGCACAGTGAATTGAAGTGTTGGAACAGACTGCTTCTCTTTCAGAGAAACGCATGTGAGTTTCTGGTGAATGCTTGTAAGAAGCTTAAGGCACTTTCAAAGGAAAGTGATTTTCTCTGAAAGGACAGCATTTAGAAACTGAAGCAACACTCCATTCACTTCGCACAGTGAATTGAAGTGTTGGAACAGACTGCTTCTCTTTCAGAGAAATGCATGTGAGTTTCTGTTGAATGCTTGTAAGTAGCTTAAGGCTCTTTCAAAGGAAAGTGATTTTCTCTGAAAGGACAGCATTTAGAAAGTGAAGCAACACTCCATTCACTTCGCAGAGTGAATTGAAGTATTGGAACAGACTGCTTCTCTTTCAGAGAAATGAATGTGAGTTTCTGGTGAATGCTTGTAAGTAGCTTAAGGCACTTTCAAAGGAAAGTGATTTTCTCTGAAAGGACAGCATTTAGAAAGTGAAGCAACACTCCATTCACTTCGCACAGTGAATTGAAGTGTTGGAACAGACTGCTTCTCTTTCAGAGAAACGCATGTGAGTTTCTTGTGAATTCTTGCAAGTTGCTTAAGGCACTTTCAAAGGAAAGTGATTTTCTCTGAAAGGACAGCATTTAGAAAGTGAAGCAACACTCCATTCACTTCGCACAGTGAATTGAAGTGTTGGAACAGACTGCTTCTCTTTCAGAGAAACGCATGTGAGTTTTTTGTGAATGCTTGAAAGTAGTTTAAGGCACTTTCAAAGGAAAGTGATTTTCTCTGAAAGGACAGAATTTAGAAAGTGATGCAACACTCCATTCACTTCGCACAGTGAATTGAAGTGTTGGAACAGACTGCTCCTCTTTCAGAGAAACGCATGTGAGTTTCTTGTGAATTCTTGCAAGTTGCTTTAGGCACTTTCAAAGGAAAGTGATTTTCTCTGAAAGGACAGCATTTAGAAAGTGAAGCAACACTCCATTCACTTCGCACAGTGAATTGAAGTGTTGGAACAGACTGCTTCTCTTTCAGAGAAACGCATGTGAGTTTCTTGTGAATTCTTGCAAGTTGCTTAAGGCACTTTCAAAGGAAAGTGATTTTCGCTGAAAGGACAGCATTTAGAAAGTGAAGCAACATTCCATTCACTTCGCACAGTGAATTGAAGTGTTGGAACAGACTGCTTCTCTTTCAGAGAAACGCATGTGAGTTTTTTGTGAATGCTTGAAAGTAGTTTAAGGCACTTTCAAAGGAAAGTGATTTTCTCTGAAAGGACAGAATTTAGAAAGTGAAGCAACACTCCATTCACTTCGCACAGTGAATTGAAGTGTTTGAACAGTCTGCTTCTCTTTCAGAGAAACGCATGTGAGTTTCTTCCTAATGCTTGCAAGTAGCTTAAGGCACTTTCAAAGGAAAGTGATTTTCTCTGAAAGGACAGCATTTAGAAAGTGAAGCAACACTCCATTCACTTCGCACAGTGAATTGAAGTGTTGGAGCAAACTGCTTCTCTTTCAGAGAAACGCATGTGAGTTTCTGGTGAATGCTTGTAAGAAGCTTAAGGCACTTTCAAAGGAAAGTGATTTTCTCTGAAAGGACAGCATTTAAAAACTGAAGCAACACTCCATTCACTTCGCACAGTGAATTGAAGTGTTGGAACAGACTGCTTCTCTTTCAGAGAAATGCATGTGAGTTTCTGTCGAATGCTTGTAAGTAGCTTAAGGCACTTTCAAAGGAAAGTGATTTTCTCTGAAATGACAGCATTTAGAAAGTGAAGCAACACTCCATTCACTTCGCACAGTGAATTGAAGTATTGGAACAGACTGCTTCTCTTTCAGAGAAACGCATGTGAGTTTCTTGTGAATTCTTGCAAGTTGCTTAAGGCACTTTCAAAGGAAAGTGATTTTCTCTGAAAGGACAGCATTTAGAAACTGAAGCAACACTCCATTCACTTCGTACAATGAATTGAAGTGTTGGAACAGACTGCTTCTCTTTCAGAGAAACGCATGTGAGTTTTTTGTGAATGCTTGAAAGTAGTTTAAGGCACTTTCAAAGGAAAGTGATTTTCTCTGAAAGGACAGCATTTAGAAAGTGAAGCAACACTCCATTCACTTCGCACAGTGAATTGAAGTGTTGGAACAGACTGCTTCTCTTTCAGAGAAACGCATGTGAGTTTCTTGTGAATTCTTGCAAGTTGCTTTAGGCACTTTCAAAGGAAAGTGATTTTCTCTGAAAGGACAGCATTTAGAAACTGAAGCAACACTCCATTCACTTCGCACAGTGAATTGAAGTGTTGGAACAGACTGCTTCTCTTTCCGAGAAACGCATGTGAGTTTCTTGTGAATTCTTGCAAGTTGCTTAAGGCACTTTCAAAGGAAAGTGATTTTCTCTGAAAGGACAGCATTTAGAAAGTGAAGCAACACTCCATTCACTTCGCACAGTGAATTGAGTGTTGGAACAGACTGCTTCTCTTTCAGAGAAATGCATGTGAGTTTCTGTTGAATGCTTGCAAGTAGCTTAAGGCACTTTCAAAGGAAAGTGATTTTCTCTGAAAGGACAGCATTTAGAAAGTGAAGCAACACTCCATTCACTTCGCAGAGTGAATTGAAGTATTGGAACAGACTGCTTCTCTTTCATAGAAACGCATTAGTGTTTCTTGTGAATGCTTGTAAGAAGCTTAAGGCACTTTCAAAGGAAAGTGATTTTCTCTGAAAGGACAGCATTTAGAAAGTGAAGCAACATTCCATTCACTTCGCACAGTGAATTGAAGTGTTGGAACAGACTGCTTCTCTTTCAGAGAAACGCATGTGAGTTTTTTGTGAATGCTTGAAAGTAGTTTAAGGCACTTTCAAAGGAAAGTGATTTTCTCTGAAAGGACAGAATTTAGAAAGTGAAGCAACACTCCATTCACTTCGCACAGTGAATTGAAGTGTTTGAACAGTCTGCTTCTCTTTCAGAGAAACGCATGTGAGTTTCTTCCTAATGCTTGCAAGTAGCTTAAGGCACTTTCAAAGGAAAGTGATTTTCTCTGAAAGGACAGCATTTAGAAAGTGAAGCAACACTCCATTCACTTCGCACAGTGAATTGAAGTGTTGGAACAAGCTGCTTCTCTTTCAGAGAAACGCATGTGAGTTTCTGGTGAATGCTTGTAAGAAGCTTAAGGCACTTTCAAAGGAAAGTGATTTTCTCTGAAAGGACAGCATTTAAAAACTGAAGCAACACTCCATTCACTTCGCACAGTGAATTGAAGTGTTGGAACAGACTGCTTCTCTTTCAGAGAAATGCATGTGAGTTTCTGTTGAATGCTTGTAAGTAGCTTAAGGCACTTTCAAAGGAAAGTGATTTTCTCTGAAATGACAGCATTTAGAAAGTGAAGCAACACTCCATTCACTTCGCACAGTGAATTGAAGTATTGGAACAGACTGCTTCTCTTTCAGAGAAACGCATGTGAGTTTCTTGTGAATTCTTGCATGTTGCTTAAGGCACTTTCAAAGGAAAGTGATTTTCTCTGAAAGGACAGCATTTAGAAACTGAAGCAACACTCCATTCACTTCGCACAATGAATTGAAGTGTTGGAACAGACTGCTTCTCTTTCAGAGAAACGCATGTGAGTTTTTTGTGAATGCTTGAAAGTAGTTTAAGGCACTTTCAAAGGAAAGTGATTTTCTCTGAAAGGACAGCATTTAGAAAGTGAAGCAACACTCCATTCACTTCGCACAGTGAATTGAAGTGTTGGAACAGACTGCTTCTCTTTCAGAGAAACGCATGTGAGTTTCTTGTGAATTCTTGCAAGTTGCTTTAGGCACTTTCAAAGGAAAGTGATTTTCTCTGAAAGGACAGCATTTAGAAACTGAAGCAACACTCCATTCACTTCGCACAGTGAATTGAAGTGTTGGAACAGACTGCTTCTCTTTCCGAGAAACGCATGTGAGTTTCTTGTGAATTCTTGCAAGTTGCTTAAGGCACTTTCAAAGGAAAGTGATTTTCTCTGAAAGGACAGCATTTAGAAAGTGAAGCAACACTCCATTCACTTCGCACAGTGAATTGAGTGTTGGAACAGACTGCTTCTCTTTCAGAGAAATGCATGTGAGTTTCTGTTGAATGCTTGCAAGTAGCTTAAGGCACTTTCAAAGGAAAGTGATTTTCTCTGAAAGGACAGCATTTAGAAAGTGAAGCAACACTCCATTCACTTCGCAGAGTGAATTGAAGTATTGGAACAGACTGCTTCTCTTTCATAGAAACGCATTAGTGTTTCTTGTGAATGCTTGTAAGAAGCTTAAGGCACTTTCAAAGGAAAGTGATTTTCTCTGAAAGGACAGCATTTAGAAAGTGAAGCAACACTCCATTCACTTCGCACAGTGAATTGAAGTGTTGGAACAGACTGCTTCTCTTTCAGAGAAACGCATGTGAGTTTCTTGTGAATTCTTGCAAGTTGCTTAAGGCACTTTCAAAGGAAAGTGATTTTCTCTGAAAGGACAGCATTTAGAAAGTGAAGCAACACTCCATTCACTTCGCACAGTGAATTGAAGTGTTGGAACAGACTGCTTCTCTTTCAGAGAAACGCATGTGAGTTTTTTGTGAATGCTTGAAAGTAGTATAAGGCACTTTCACAGGAAAGTGATTTTCTCTGAAAGGACAGAATTTAGAAAGTGAAGCAACACTCCATTCACTTCGCACAGTGAATTGAAGTGTTTGAACAGTCTGCTTCTCTTTCAGAGAAACGCAGGTGAGTTTCTTCCTAATGCTTGCAAGTAGCTTAAGGTACTTTCAAAGGAAAGTGATTTTCTCTGAAAGGACAGCATTTAGAAACTGAAGCAACCCTCCATACACTTCGCACAGTGAATTGAAGTGTTGGAACAGACTGCTTCTCTTTCAGAGAAACGCATGTGAGTTTCTTCCTAATGCTTGTAAGTAGCTTAAGGCACTTTCAAAGGAAAGTGATTTTCTCTGAAAGGACAGCATTTAGAAAGGGAAGCAACACTCCATTCACTTCGCACAGTGAATTGAAGTGTTGGAACAGACTGCTTCTCTTTCAGAGAAACGCATGTGAGTTTCTGTTGAATGCTTGTAAGTAGCTTAAGGCACTTTCAAAGGAAAGTGATTTTCTCTGAAAGGACAGCATTTAGAAACTGAAGCAACACTCCATTCACTTCGCACAGTGAATTGAAGTGTTGGAACAGACTGCTTCTCTTTCAGAGAAACGCATGTGAGTTTCTTCCTAATGCTTGTAAGTAGCTTAAGGCACTTTCAAAGGAAAGTGATTTTCTCTGAAAGGACAGCATTTAGAAAGGGAAGCAACACTCCATTCACTTCGCACAGTGAATTGAAGTGTTGGAACAGACTGCTTCTCTTTCAGAGAAACGCATGTGAGTTTCTGTTGAATGCTTGTAAGTAGCTTAAGGCACTTTCAAAGGAAAGTGATTTTCTCTGAAAGGACAGCATTTAGAAAGTGAAGCAACACTCCATTCCCTTCGTGCAGTGAATTGAAGTGTTGGAACAGACTGCTTCTCTTTCAGAGAAACGCATGTGAATTTCTTCCAAATGCTTGTAAGTAGATTAAGGCACTTTCAAAGGAAAGTGATTTTCTCTGAAAGGACAGCATTTAGAAAGTGAAGCAGCACTCCATTCCCTTCGTGCAGTGAATTGAAGTGTTGGCACAGAGTGCTTCTCTTTCATAGAAACGCATTAGTGTTTCTTGTGAATGCTTGCAAGTGGCTTAAGGCACTTTCAAAGGAAAGTGATTTTCTCTGAAAGGACAGCATTTAGAAACTGAAGCAACACTCCATTCACTTCGCACAGTGAATTGAAGTGTTGGAACAGTCTGCTTCTCTTTCAGAGAAACGCATGTGAGCTTCTTCCTAATGCTTGCAAGTAGCTTAAGGCACTTTCAAAGGAAAGTGATTTTCTCTGAAAGGACAGCATTTAGAAAGTGAAGCAACACTCCATTCACTTCGCACAGTGAATAGAAGTGTTGGAACAGACTGCTTCTCTTTCAGAGAAACGCATGTTAGTTTCTTGTGAATGCTTGCAAGTTGCTTAAGGCACTTTCAAAGGAAAGTGATTTTCTCTGAAAGGACAGCATTTAGAAAGTGAAGCAACACTACATTCACTTTGTACAGTGAATTGAAGTGTTGGAACAGACTGCATCTCTTTCAGAGAAATGCATGTGAGTTTCTGGTGAATGCTTGTCAGTAGCTTAAGGTCCTTTCAAAGGAAAGTGATTTTCTCTGAAAGGACAGCATTTAGAAAGTAAAGCAAAACTCCATTCCCTTCGCGCAATGAATTGAAGTGTTTGAACAGACTGCTTCTCTTTCATAGAAACGCATTAGTGTTTCTTGTGAATGCTTGTAGGAAGCTTAAGGAACTTTCAAAGGAAAGTGATTTTCTCTGAGAGGACAGCATTTAGAAAGTGAAGCAACACTCCATTCACTTCGCACAGTGAATTGAAGTGTTGGAACAGACTGCTTCTCTTTCAGAGAAACGCATGTGAGTTTCTTGTGAATTCTTGCAAGTTGCTTAAGGCACATTCAAAGGAAAGTGATTTTCTCTGAAAGGACAGCATTTAGAAAGTGAAGCAACACTCCATTCACTTCGCACAGTGAATTGAAGTGTTGGAACAGACTGCTTCTCTTTCAGAGAAACGCATGTGCGTTTTTTGTGAATGCTTGAAAGTAGTTTAAGGCACTTTCAAAGGAAAGTGATTTTCTCTGAAAGGACAGAATTTAGAAAGTGAAGCAACACTCCATTCACTTCGCACAGTGAATTGAAGTGTTGGAACAGTCTGCTTCTCTTTCAGAGAAACGCATGTGAGCTTCTTCCTAATGCTTGCAAGTAGCTTAAGGCACTTTCAAAGGAAAGTGATTTTCTCTGAAAGGACAGCATTTAGAAAGTGAAGCAACACTCCATTCACTTCGCACAGTGAATTGAGTGTTGGAACAGACTGCTTCTCTTTCAGAGAAATGCATGTGAGTTTCTGTTGAATGCTTGCAAGTAGCTTAAGGCACTTTCAAAGGAAAGTGATTTTCTCTGAAAGGACAGCATTTAGAAAGTGAAGCAACACTCCATTCACTTCGCAGAGTGAATTGAAGTATTGGAACAGACTGCTTCTCTTTCATAGAAACGCATTAGTGTTTCTTGTGAATGCTTGTAAGAAGCTTAAGGCACTTTCAAAGGAAAGTGATTTTCTCTGAAAGGACAGCATTTAGAAAGTGAAGCAACACTCCATTCACTTCGCACAGTGAATTGAAGTGTTGGAACAGACTGCTTCTCTTTCAGAGAAACGCATGTGAGTTTCTTGTGAATTCTTGCAAGTTGCTTAAGGCACTTTCAAAGGAAAGTGATTTTCTCTGAAAGGACAGCATTTAGAAAGTGAAGCAACATTCCATTCACTTCGCACAGTGAATTGAAGTGTTGGAACAGACTGCTTCTCTTTCAGAGAAACGCATGTGAGTTTTTTGTGAATGCTTGAAAGTAGTTTAAGGCACTTTCAAAGGAAAGTGATTTTCTCTGAAAGGACAGAATTTAGAAAGTGAAGCAACACTCCATTCACTTCGCACAGTGAATTGAAGTGTTTGAACAGTCTGCTTCTCTTTCAGAGAAACGCATGTGAGTTTCTTCCTAATGCTTGCAAGTAGCTTAAGGCACTTTCAAAGGAAAGTGATTTTCTCTGAAAGGACAGCATTTAGAAAGTGAAGCAACACTCCATTCACTTCGCACAGTGAATTGAAGTGTTGGAACAAGCTGCTTCTCTTTCAGAGAAACGCATGTGAGTTTCTGGTGAATGCTTGTAAGAAGCTTAAGGCACTTTCAAAGGAAAGTGATTTTCTCTGAAAGGACAGCATTTAAAAACTGAAGCAACACTCCATTCACTTCGCACAGTGAATTGAAGTGTTGGAACAGACTGCTTCTCTTTCAGAGAAATGCATGTGAGTTTCTGTTGAATGCTTGTAAGTAGCTTAAGGCACTTTCAAAGGAAAGTGATTTTCTCTGAAATGACAGCATTTAGAAAGTGAAGCAACACTCCATTCACTTCGCACAGTGAATTGAAGTATTGGAACAGACTGCTTCTCTTTCAGAGAAACGCATGTGAGTTTCTTGTGAATTCTTGCATGTTGCTTAAGGCACTTTCAAAGGAAAGTGATTTTCTCTGAAAGGACAGCATTTAGAAACTGAAGCAACACTCCATTCACTTCGCACAATGAATTGAAGTGTTGGAACAGACTGCTTCTCTTTCAGAGAAACGCATGTGAGTTTTTTGTGAATGCTTGAAAGTAGTTTAAGGCACTTTCAAAGGAAAGTGATTTTCTCTGAAAGGACAGCATTTAGAAAGTGAAGCAACACTCCATTCACTTCGCACAGTGAATTGAAGTGTTGGAACAGACTGCTTCTCTTTCAGAGAAACGCATGTGAGTTTCTTGTGAATTCTTGCAAGTTGCTTTAGGCACTTTCAAAGGAAAGTGATTTTCTCTGAAAGGACAGCATTTAGAAACTGAAGCAACACTCCATTCACTTCGCACAGTGAATTGAAGTGTTGGAACAGACTGCTTCTCTTTCCGAGAAACGCATGTGAGTTTCTTGTGAATTCTTGCAAGTTGCTTAAGGCACTTTCAAAGGAAAGTGATTTTCTCTGAAAGGACAGCATTTAGAAAGTGAAGCAACACTCCATTCACTTCGCACAGTGAATTGAGTGTTGGAACAGACTGCTTCTCTTTCAGAGAAATGCATGTGAGTTTCTGTTGAATGCTTGCAAGTAGCTTAAGGCACTTTCAAAGGAAAGTGATTTTCTCTGAAAGGACAGCATTTAGAAAGTGAAGCAACACTCCATTCACTTCGCAGAGTGAATTGAAGTATTGGAACAGACTGCTTCTCTTTCATAGAAACGCATTAGTGTTTCTTGTGAATGCTTGTAAGAAGCTTAAGGCACTTTCAAAGGAAAGTGATTTTCTCTGAAAGGACAGCATTTAGAAAGTGAAGCAACACTCCATTCACTTCGCACAGTGAATTGAAGTGTTGGAACAGACTGCTTCTCTTTCAGAGAAACGCATGTGAGTTTCTTGTGAATTCTTGCAAGTTGCTTAAGGCACTTTCAAAGGAAAGTGATTTTCTCTGAAAGGACAGCATTTAGAAAGTGAAGCAACACTCCATTCACTTCGCACAGTGAATTGAAGTGTTGGAACAGACTGCTTCTCTTTCAGAGAAACGCATGTGAGTTTTTTGTGAATGCTTGAAAGTAGTATAAGGCACTTTCACAGGAAAGTGATTTTCTCTGAAAGGACAGAATTTAGAAAGTGAAGCAACACTCCATTCACTTCGCACAGTGAATTGAAGTGTTTGAACAGTCTGCTTCTCTTTCAGAGAAACGCAGGTGAGTTTCTTCCTAATGCTTGCAAGTAGCTTAAGGTACTTTCAAAGGAAAGTGATTTTCTCTGAAAGGACAGCATTTAGAAACTGAAGCAACCCTCCATACACTTCGCACAGTGAATTGAAGTGTTGGAACAGACTGCTTCTCTTTCAGAGAAACGCATGTGAGTTTCTTCCTAATGCTTGTAAGTAGCTTAAGGCACTTTCAAAGGAAAGTGATTTTCTCTGAAAGGACAGCATTTAGAAAGGGAAGCAACACTCCATTCACTTCGCACAGTGAATTGAAGTGTTGGAACAGACTGCTTCTCTTTCAGAGAAACGCATGTGAGTTTCTGTTGAATGCTTGTAAGTAGCTTAAGGCACTTTCAAAGGAAAGTGATTTTCTCTGAAAGGACAGCATTTAGAAACTGAAGCAACACTCCATTCACTTCGCACAGTGAATTGAAGTGTTGGAACAGACTGCTTCTCTTTCAGAGAAACGCATGTGAGTTTCTTCCTAATGCTTGTAAGTAGCTTAAGGCACTTTCAAAGGAAAGTGATTTTCTCTGAAAGGACAGCATTTAGAAAGGGAAGCAACACTCCATTCACTTCGCACAGTGAATTGAAGTGTTGGAACAGACTGCTTCTCTTTCAGAGAAACGCATGTGAGTTTCTGTTGAATGCTTGTAAGTAGCTTAAGGCACTTTCAAAGGAAAGTGATTTTCTCTGAAAGGACAGCATTTAGAAAGTGAAGCAACACTCCATTCCCTTCGTGCAGTGAATTGAAGTGTTGGAACAGACTGCTTCTCTTTCAGAGAAACGCATGTGAATTTCTTCCAAATGCTTGTAAGTAGATTAAGGCACTTTCAAAGGAAAGTGATTTTCTCTGAAAGGACAGCATTTAGAAAGTGAAGCAGCACTCCATTCCCTTCGTGCAGTGAATTGAAGTGTTGGCACAGAGTGCTTCTCTTTCATAGAAACGCATTAGTGTTTCTTGTGAATGCTTGCAAGTGGCTTAAGGCACTTTCAAAGGAAAGTGATTTTCTCTGAAAGGACAGCATTTAGAAACTGAAGCAACACTCCATTCACTTCGCACAGTGAATTGAAGTGTTGGAACAGTCTGCTTCTCTTTCAGAGAAACGCATGTGAGCTTCTTCCTAATGCTTGCAAGTAGCTTAAGGCACTTTCAAAGGAAAGTGATTTTCTCTGAAAGGACAGCATTTAGAAAGTGAAGCAACACTCCATTCACTTCGCACAGTGAATAGAAGTGTTGGAACAGACTGCTTCTCTTTCAGAGAAACGCATGTTAGTTTCTTGTGAATGCTTGCAAGTTGCTTAAGGCACTTTCAAAGGAAAGTGATTTTCTCTGAAAGGACAGCATTTAGAAAGTGAAGCAACACTACATTCACTTTGTACAGTGAATTGAAGTGTTGGAACAGACTGCATCTCTTTCAGAGAAATGCATGTGAGTTTCTGGTGAATGCTTGTCAGTAGCTTAAGGTCCTTTCAAAGGAAAGTGATTTTCTCTGAAAGGACAGCATTTAGAAAGTAAAGCAAAACTCCATTCCCTTCGCGCAATGAATTGAAGTGTTGGAACAGACTGCTTCTCTTTCATAGAAACGCATTAGTGTTTCTTGTGAATGCTTGTAGGAAGCTTAAGGAACTTTCAAAGGAAAGTGATTTTCTCTGAGAGGACAGCATTTAGAAAGTGAAGCAACACTCCATTCACTTCGCACAGTGAATTGAAGTGTTGGAACAGACTGCTTCTCTTTCAGAGAAACGCATGTGAGTTTCTTGTGAATTCTTGCAAGTTGCTTAAGGCACATTCAAAGGAAAGTGATTTTCTCTGAAAGGACAGCATTTATAAAGTGAAGCAACACTCCATTCACTTCGCACAGTGAATTGAAGTGTTGGAACAGACTGCTTCTCTTTCAGAGAAACGCATGTGCGTTTTTTGTGAATGCTTGAAAGTAGTTTAAGGCACTTTCAAAGGAAAGTGATTTTCTCTGAAAGGACAGAATTTAGAAAGTGAAGCAACACTCCATTCACTTCGCACAGTGAATTGAAATGTTGGAACAGACTGCTTCTCTTTCAGAAAAATGCATGTGAGTTTCTGTTGAATGCTTGTAAGTACCTTAAGGCACTTTCAAAGGAAAGTGATTTTCTCTGAAAGGACAGCATTTAGAAAGTGAAGCAACACTCCATTCACTTCGCAGAGTGAATTGAAGTATTGGAACAGACTGCTTCTCTTTCAGAGAAATGCATGTGAGTTTCTGGTGAATGCTTGTAAGTAGCTTAAGGCACTTTCAAAGGAAAATGATTTTCTCTGAAAGGACAGCATTTAGAAAGTGAGGCAACACTCCATTCACTTCGCACAGTGAATTGAAGTGTTGGAACAGACTGCTTCTCTTTCAGAGAAACGCATGTGAGTTTCTGTTGAATGCTTGTAAGTAGCTTAAGGCACTTTCAAAGGAAAGTGATTTTCTCTGAAAGGACAGCATTTAGAAAGTGAAGCAACACTCCATTCCCTTCGTGCAGTGAATTGAAGTGTTGGAACAGACTGCTTCTCTTTCAGAGAAACGCATGTGAGTTTCTTCCTAATGCTTGCAAGTAGCTTAAGGCACTTTCAAGGGAAAGTGATTTTCTCTGAAAGGACAGCATTTAGAAAGTGAAGCAACACTCCATTCACTTCGCACAGTGAATTGAAGTGTTGGAACAGACTGCTTCTCTTTCAGAGAAACGCATGTGAGTTTCTGGTGAATGCTTTTAAGTAGCTTAAGGCACTTTCAAAGGAAAGTGATTTTCTCTGAAAGGACAGCATTTAGAAAGTGAAGCAACACTCCATTCACTTCGCACAGTGAATTGAAGTGTTGGAACAGACTGCTTCTCTTTCAGAGAAACACATGTGAGTTTCTTCCTAATGCTTGCAAGTAGCTTAAGGCACTTTCAAGGGAAAGTGATTTTCTCTGAAAGGACAGCATTTAGAAAGTGAAGCAACACTCCATTCACTTCGCACAGTGAATTGAAGTGTTTGAACAGTCTGCTTCTCTTTCAGAGAAACGCATGTGAGTTTCTTCCTAATGCTTGCAAGTAGCTTAAGGCACTTTCAAAGGAAAGTGATTTTCTCTGAAAGGACAGCATTTAGAAAGTGAAGCAACACTCCATTCACTTCGCACAGTGAATTGAAGTGTTGGAACAGACTGCTTATCTTTCAGAGAAACGCATGTGAGTTTTTTGTGAATGCTTGAAAGTAGTTTAAGGCACTTTCAAAGGAAAGTGATTTTCTCTGAAAGGACAGCATTTAGAAAGTGAAGCAACACTCCATTCCCTTCGTGCAGTGAATTGAAGTGTTGGCACAGAGTGCTTCTCTTTCAGAGAAATGCATGTGAGTTTCTGGTGAATGCTTGTAAGAAGCTTAAGGCACTTTCAAAGGAAAGTGATTTTCTCTGAAAGGACAGCATTTAGAAACTGAAGCAACACTCCATTCACTTCGCACAGTGAATTGAAGTGTTGGAACAGACTGCTTCTCTTTAAGAGAAACGCATGTGAGTTTTTTGTGAATGCTTGAAAGTAGTTTAAGGCACTTTCAAAGGAAAGTGATTTTCTCTGAAAGGACAGAATTTAGAAAGTGATGCAACACTCCATTCACCTCGGACAGTGAATTGAAGTGTTGGAACAGACTGCTTCTCTTTCAGAGAAACGCATGTGAGTTTCTTCCTAATGCTTGTAAGTAGCTTAAGTCACTTTCAAAGGAAAGTGATTTTCTCTGAAAGGACAGCATTTAGAAAGTGAAGCAACACTCCATTCCCTTCGTGCAGTGAATTGAAGTGTTGGAACAGAGTGCTTCTCTTTCATAGAAACGCATTAGTGTTTCTTGTGAATGCTTGCAAGTGGCTTAAGGCACTTTCAAAGGAAAGTGATTTTCTCTGAAAGGACAGCATTTAGAAACTGAAGCAACACTCCATTCACTTCACACAGTGAATTGAAGTGTTGGAACAGACTGCTTCTCTTTCAGAGAAATGCATGTGAGTTTTTGTTGAATGCTTGTAAGTACCTTAAGGCACTTTAAAAGGAAAGTGATTTTCTCTGAAAGGACAGCATTTAGAAAGGGAAGCAACACTCCATTCACTTCGCAGAGTGAATTGAAGTATTGGAACAGACTGCTTCTCTTTCAGAGAAATGCATGTGAGTTTCTGGTGAATGCTTGTAAGTAGCTTAAGGCACTTTCAAAGGAAAGTGATTTTCTCTGAAAGGACAGCATTTAGAAAGGGAAGCAACACTCCATTCACTTCGCACAGTGAATTGAAGTGTTGGAACAGACCGCTTCTCTTTCAGAGAAACGCATGTGAGTTTCTGTTGAATGCTTGTAAGTAGCTTAAGGCACTTTCAAAGGAAAGTGATTTTCTCTGAAAGGACAGCATTTAGAAAGTGAAGCAACACTCCATTCCCTTAGTGCAGTGAATTGAAGTGTTGGAACAGACTGCTTCTCTTTCAGAGAAACGCATGTGAGTTTCTTCCTAATGCTTGCAAGTAGCTTAAGGCACTTTCAAGGGAAAGTGATTTTGTCTGAAAGGACAGCATTTAGAAAGTGAAGCAACACTCCATTCACTTCGCACAGTGAATTGAAGTGTTGGAACAGACTGCTTCTCTTTCAGAGAAACGCATGTGAGTTTTTTGTGAATGCTTGAAAGTAGTTTAAGGCACTTTCAAAGGAAAGTGATTTTCTCTGAAAGGACAGAATTTAGAAAGTGAAGCAACACTCCATTCACTTCGCACAGTGAATTGAAGTGTTTGAACAGTCTGCTTCTCTTTCAGAGAAACGCATGTGAGTTTCTTCCTAATGCTTGCAAGTAGCTTAAGGCACTTTCAAAGGAAAGTGATTTTCTCTGAAAGGACAGCATTTAGAAAGTGAAGCAACACTCCATTCACTTCGCACAGTGAATTGAAGTGTTGGAACAGACTGCTTCTCTTTCAGAGAAACGCATGTGAGTTTCTTCCTAATGCTTGCAAGTAGCTTAAGGCACTTTCAAGGGAAAGTGATTTTCTCTGAAAGGACAGCATTTAGAAAGTGAAGCAACACTCCATTCACTTCGCACAGTGAATTGAAGTGTTGGAACAGACTGCTTCTCTTTCAGAGAAACGCATGTGAGTTTCTGGTGAATGCTTGTAAGTAGCTTAAGGCACTTTCAAAGGAAAGTGATTTTCTCTGAAAGGACAGCATTTAGAAAGTGAAGCAACACTCCATTCACTTCGCACAGTGAATTGAAGTGTTGGAACAGACTGCTTCTCTTTCAGAGAAACACATGTGAGTTTCTTCCTAATGCTTGCAAGTAGCTTAAGGCACTTTCAAGGGAAAGTGATTTTCTCTGAAAGGACAGCATTTAGAAAGTGAAGCAACACTCCATTCACTTCGCACAGTGAATTGAAGTGTTTGAACAGTCTGCTTCTCTTTCAGAGAAACGCATGTGAGTTTCTTCCTAATGCTTGCAAGTAGCTTAAGGCACTTTCAAAGGAAAGTGATTTTCTCTGAAAGGACAGCATTTAGAAAGTGAAGCAACACTCCATTCACTTCGCACAGTGAATTGAAGTGTTGGAACAGACTGCTTATCTTTCAGAGAAACGCATGTGAGTTTCTGTTGAATGCTTGCAAGTAGCTTAAGGCACTTTCAAAGGAAAGTGATTTTCTCTGAAAGGACAGCATTTAGAAAGTGAAGCAACACTCCATTCACTTCGCAGAGTGAATTGAAGTATTGGAACAGACTGCTTCTCTTTCATAGAAACGCATTAGTGTTTCTTGTGAATGCTTGTAAGAAGCTTAAGGCACTTTCAAAGGAAAGTGATTTTCTCTGAAAGGACAGCATTTAGAAAGTGAAGCAACACTCCATTCACTTCGCACAGTGAATTGAAGTGTTGGAACAGACTGCTTCTCTTTCAGAGAAACGCATGTGAGTTTCTTGTGAATTCTTGCAAGTTGCTTAAGGCACTTTCAAAGGAAAGTGATTTTCTCTGAAAGGACAGCATTTAGAAAGTGAAGCAACATTCCATTCACTTCGCACAGTGAATTGAAGTGTTGGAACAGACTGCTTCTCTTTCAGAGAAACGCATGTGAGTTTTTTGTGAATGCTTGAAAGTAGTTTAAGGCACTTTCAAAGGAAAGTGATTTTCTCTGAAAGGACAGAATTTAGAAAGTGAAGCAACACTCCATTCACTTCGCACAGTGAATTGAAGTGTTTGAACAGTCTGCTTCTCTTTCAGAGAAACGCATGTGAGTTTCTTCCTAATGCTTGCAAGTAGCTTAAGGCACTTTCAAAGGAAAGTGATTTTCTCTGAAAGGACAGCATTTAGAAAGTGAAGCAACACTCCATTCACTTCGCACAGTGAATTGAAGTGTTGGAACAAGCTGCTTCTCTTTCAGAGAAACGCATGTGAGTTTCTGGTGAATGCTTGTAAGAAGCTTAAGGCACTTTCAAAGGAAAGTGATTTTCTCTGAAAGGACAGCATTTAAAAACTGAAGCAACACTCCATTCACTTCGCACAGTGAATTGAAGTGTTGGAACAGACTGCTTCTCTTTCAGAGAAATGCATGTGAGTTTCTGTTGAATGCTTGTAAGTAGCTTAAGGCACTTTCAAAGGAAAGTGATTTTCTCTGAAATGACAGCATTTAGAAAGTGAAGCAACACTCCATTCACTTCGCACAGTGAATTGAAGTATTGGAACAGACTGCTTCTCTTTCAGAGAAACGCATGTGAGTTTCTTGTGAATTCTTGCATGTTGCTTAAGGCACTTTCAAAGGAAAGTGATTTTCTCTGAAAGGACAGCATTTAGAAACTGAAGCAACACTCCATTCACTTCGCACAATGAATTGAAGTGTTGGAACAGACTGCTTCTCTTTCAGAGAAACGCATGTGAGTTTTTTGTGAATGCTTGAAAGTAGTTTAAGGCACTTTCAAAGGAAAGTGATTTTCTCTGAAAGGACAGCATTTAGAAAGTGAAGCAACACTCCATTCACTTCGCACAGTGAATTGAAGTGTTGGAACAGACTGCTTCTCTTTCAGAGAAACGCATGTGAGTTTCTTGTGAATTCTTGCAAGTTGCTTTAGGCACTTTCAAAGGAAAGTGATTTTCTCTGAAAGGACAGCATTTAGAAACTGAAGCAACACTCCATTCACTTCGCACAGTGAATTGAAGTGTTGGAACAGACTGCTTCTCTTTCCGAGAAACGCATGTGAGTTTCTTGTGAATTCTTGCAAGTTGCTTAAGGCACTTTCAAAGGAAAGTGATTTTCTCTGAAAGGACAGCATTTAGAAAGTGAAGCAACACTCCATTCACTTCGCACAGTGAATTGAGTGTTGGAACAGACTGCTTCTCTTTCAGAGAAATGCATGTGAGTTTCTGTTGAATGCTTGCAAGTAGCTTAAGGCACTTTCAAAGGAAAGTGATTTTCTCTGAAAGGACAGCATTTAGAAAGTGAAGCAACACTCCATTCACTTCGCAGAGTGAATTGAAGTATTGGAACAGACTGCTTCTCTTTCATAGAAACGCATTAGTGTTTCTTGTGAATGCTTGTAAGAAGCTTAAGGCACTTTCAAAGGAAAGTGATTTTCTCTGAAAGGACAGCATTTAGAAAGTGAAGCAACACTCCATTCACTTCGCACAGTGAATTGAAGTGTTGGAACAGACTGCTTCTCTTTCAGAGAAACGCATGTGAGTTTCTTGTGAATTCTTGCAAGTTGCTTAAGGCACTTTCAAAGGAAAGTGATTTTCTCTGAAAGGACAGCATTTAGAAAGTGAAGCAACACTCCATTCACTTCGCACAGTGAATTGAAGTGTTGGAACAGACTGCTTCTCTTTCAGAGAAACGCATGTGAGTTTTTTGTGAATGCTTGAAAGTAGTATAAGGCACTTTCACAGGAAAGTGATTTTCTCTGAAAGGACAGAATTTAGAAAGTGAAGCAACACTCCATTCACTTCGCACAGTGAATTGAAGTGTTTGAACAGTCTGCTTCTCTTTCAGAGAAACGCAGGTGAGTTTCTTCCTAATGCTTGCAAGTAGCTTAAGGTACTTTCAAAGGAAAGTGATTTTCTCTGAAAGGACAGCATTTAGAAACTGAAGCAACCCTCCATACACTTCGCACAGTGAATTGAAGTGTTGGAACAGACTGCTTCTCTTTCAGAGAAACGCATGTGAGTTTCTTCCTAATGCTTGTAAGTAGCTTAAGGCACTTTCAAAGGAAAGTGATTTTCTCTGAAAGGACAGCATTTAGAAAGGGAAGCAACACTCCATTCACTTCGCACAGTGAATTGAAGTGTTGGAACAGACTGCTTCTCTTTCAGAGAAACGCATGTGAGTTTCTGTTGAATGCTTGTAAGTAGCTTAAGGCACTTTCAAAGGAAAGTGATTTTCTCTGAAAGGACAGCATTTAGAAACTGAAGCAACACTCCATTCACTTCGCACAGTGAATTGAAGTGTTGGAACAGACTGCTTCTCTTTCAGAGAAACGCATGTGAGTTTCTTCCTAATGCTTGTAAGTAGCTTAAGGCACTTTCAAAGGAAAGTGATTTTCTCTGAAAGGACAGCATTTAGAAAGGGAAGCAACACTCCATTCACTTCGCACAGTGAATTGAAGTGTTGGAACAGACTGCTTCTCTTTCAGAGAAACGCATGTGAGTTTCTGTTGAATGCTTGTAAGTAGCTTAAGGCACTTTCAAAGGAAAGTGATTTTCTCTGAAAGGACAGCATTTAGAAAGTGAAGCAACACTCCATTCCCTTCGTGCAGTGAATTGAAGTGTTGGAACAGACTGCTTCTCTTTCAGAGAAACGCATGTGAATTTCTTCCAAATGCTTGTAAGTAGATTAAGGCACTTTCAAAGGAAAGTGATTTTCTCTGAAAGGACAGCATTTAGAAAGTGAAGCAGCACTCCATTCCCTTCGTGCAGTGAATTGAAGTGTTGGCACAGAGTGCTTCTCTTTCATAGAAACGCATTAGTGTTTCTTGTGAATGCTTGCAAGTGGCTTAAGGCACTTTCAAAGGAAAGTGATTTTCTCTGAAAGGACAGCATTTAGAAACTGAAGCAACACTCCATTCACTTCGCACAGTGAATTGAAGTGTTGGAACAGTCTGCTTCTCTTTCAGAGAAACGCATGTGAGCTTCTTCCTAATGCTTGCAAGTAGCTTAAGGCACTTTCAAAGGAAAGTGATTTTCTCTGAAAGGACAGCATTTAGAAAGTGAAGCAACACTCCATTCACTTCGCACAGTGAATAGAAGTGTTGGAACAGACTGCTTCTCTTTCAGAGAAACGCATGTTAGTTTCTTGTGAATGCTTGCAAGTTGCTTAAGGCACTTTCAAAGGAAAGTGATTTTCTCTGAAAGGACAGCATTTAGAAAGTGAAGCAACACTACATTCACTTTGTACAGTGAATTGAAGTGTTGGAACAGACTGCATCTCTTTCAGAGAAATGCATGTGAGTTTCTGGTGAATGCTTGTCAGTAGCTTAAGGTCCTTTCAAAGGAAAGTGATTTTCTCTGAAAGGACAGCATTTAGAAAGTAAAGCAAAACTCCATTCCCTTCGCGCAATGAATTGAAGTGTTGGAACAGACTGCTTCTCTTTCATAGAAACGCATTAGTGTTTCTTGTGAATGCTTGTAGGAAGCTTAAGGAACTTTCAAAGGAAAGTGATTTTCTCTGAGAGGACAGCATTTAGAAAGTGAAGCAACACTCCATTCACTTCGCACAGTGAATTGAAGTGTTGGAACAGACTGCTTCTCTTTCAGAGAAACGCATGTGAGTTTCTTGTGAATTCTTGCAAGTTGCTTAAGGCACATTCAAAGGAAAGTGATTTTCTCTGAAAGGACAGCATTTAGAAAGTGAAGCAACACTCCATTCACTTCGCACAGTGAATTGAAGTGTTGGAACAGACTGCTTCTCTTTCAGAGAAACGCATGTGCGTTTTTTGTGAATGCTTGAAAGTAGTTTAAGGCACTTTCAAAGGAAAGTGATTTTCTCTGAAAGGACAGAATTTAGAAAGTGAAGCAACACTCCATTCACTTCGCACAGTGAATTGAAATGTTGGAACAGACTGCTTCTCTTTCAGAAAAATGCATGTGAGTTTCTGTTGAATGCTTGTAAGTACCTTAAGGCACTTTCAAAGGAAAGTGATTTTCTCTGAAAGGACAGCATTTAGAAAGTGAAGCAACACTCCATTCACTTCGCAGAGTGAATTGAAGTATTGGAACAGACTGCTTCTCTTTCAGAGAAATGCATGTGAGTTTCTGGTGAATGCTTGTAAGTAGCTTAAGGCACTTTCAAAGGAAAATGATTTTCTCTGAAAGGACAGCATTTAGAAAGTGAGGCAACACTCCATTCACTTCGCACAGTGAATTGAAGTGTTGGAACAGACTGCTTCTCTTTCAGAGAAACGCATGTGAGTTTCTGTTGAATGCTTGTAAGTAGCTTAAGGCACTTTCAAAGGAAAGTGATTTTCTCTGAAAGGACAGCATTTAGAAAGTGAAGCAACACTCCATTCCCTTCGTGCAGTGAATTGAAGTGTTGGAACAGACTGCTTCTCTTTCAGAGAAACGCATGTGAGTTTCTTCCTAATGCTTGCAAGTAGCTTAAGGCACTTTCAAGGGAAAGTGATTTTCTCTGAAAGGACAGCATTTAGAAAGTGAAGCAACACTCCATTCACTTCGCACAGTGAATTGAAGTGTTGGAACAGACTGCTTCTCTTTCAGAGAAACGCATGTGAGTTTCTGGTGAATGCTTTTAAGTAGCTTAAGGCACTTTCAAAGGAAAGTGATTTTCTCTGAAAGGACAGCATTTAGAAAGTGAAGCAACACTCCATTCACTTCGCACAGTGAATTGAAGTGTTGGAACAGACTGCTTCTCTTTCAGAGAAACACATGTGAGTTTCTTCCTAATGCTTGCAAGTAGCTTAAGGCACTTTCAAGGGAAAGTGATTTTCTCTGAAAGGACAGCATTTAGAAAGTGAAGCAACACTCCATTCACTTCGCACAGTGAATTGAAGTGTTTGAACAGTCTGCTTCTCTTTCAGAGAAACGCATGTGAGTTTCTTCCTAATGCTTGCAAGTAGCTTAAGGCACTTTCAAAGGAAAGTGATTTTCTCTGAAAGGACAGCATTTAGAAAGTGAAGCAACACTCCATTCACTTCGCACAGTGAATTGAAGTGTTGGAACAGACTGCTTATCTTTCAGAGAAACGCATGTGAGTTTTTTGTGAATGCTTGAAAGTAGTTTAAGGCACTTTCAAAGGAAAGTGATTTTCTCTGAAAGGACAGCATTTAGAAAGTGAAGCAACACTCCATTCCCTTCGTGCAGTGAATTGAAGTGTTGGCACAGAGTGCTTCTCTTTCAGAGAAATGCATGTGAGTTTCTGGTGAATGCTTGTAAGAAGCTTAAGGCACTTTCAAAGGAAAGTGATTTTCTCTGAAAGGACAGCATTTAGAAACTGAAGCAACACTCCATTCACTTCGCACAGTGAATTGAAGTGTTGGAACAGACTGCTTCTCTTTAAGAGAAACGCATGTGAGTTTTTTGTGAATGCTTGAAAGTAGTTTAAGGCACTTTCAAAGGAAAGTGATTTTCTCTGAAAGGACAGAATTTAGAAAGTGATGCAACACTCCATTCACCTCGGACAGTGAATTGAAGTGTTGGAACAGACTGCTTCTCTTTCAGAGAAACGCATGTGAGTTTCTTCCTAATGCTTGTAAGTAGCTTAAGTCACTTTCAAAGGAAAGTGATTTTCTCTGAAAGGACAGCATTTAGAAAGTGAAGCAACACTCCATTCCCTTCGTGCAGTGAATTGAAGTGTTGGAACAGAGTGCTTCTCTTTCATAGAAACGCATTAGTGTTTCTTGTGAATGCTTGCAAGTGGCTTAAGGCACTTTCAAAGGAAAGTGATTTTCTCTGAAAGGACAGCATTTAGAAACTGAAGCAACACTCCATTCACTTCACACAGTGAATTGAAGTGTTGGAACAGACTGCTTCTCTTTCAGAGAAATGCATGTGAGTTTTTGTTGAATGCTTGTAAGTACCTTAAGGCACTTTAAAAGGAAAGTGATTTTCTCTGAAAGGACAGCATTTAGAAAGGGAAGCAACACTCCATTCACTTCGCAGAGTGAATTGAAGTATTGGAACAGACTGCTTCTCTTTCAGAGAAATGCATGTGAGTTTCTGGTGAATGCTTGTAAGTAGCTTAAGGCACTTTCAAAGGAAAGTGATTTTCTCTGAAAGGACAGCATTTAGAAAGGGAAGCAACACTCCATTCACTTCGCACAGTGAATTGAAGTGTTGGAACAGACCGCTTCTCTTTCAGAGAAACGCATGTGAGTTTCTGTTGAATGCTTGTAAGTAGCTTAAGGCACTTTCAAAGGAAAGTGATTTTCTCTGAAAGGACAGCATTTAGAAAGTGAAGCAACACTCCATTCCCTTAGTGCAGTGAATTGAAGTGTTGGAACAGACTGCTTCTCTTTCAGAGAAACGCATGTGAGTTTCTTCCTAATGCTTGCAAGTAGCTTAAGGCACTTTCAAGGGAAAGTGATTTTGTCTGAAAGGACAGCATTTAGAAAGTGAAGCAACACTCCATTCACTTCGCACAGTGAATTGAAGTGTTGGAACAGACTGCTTCTCTTTCAGAGAAACGCATGTGAGTTTTTTGTGAATGCTTGAAAGTAGTTTAAGGCACTTTCAAAGGAAAGTGATTTTCTCTGAAAGGACAGAATTTAGAAAGTGAAGCAACACTCCATTCACTTCGCACAGTGAATTGAAGTGTTTGAACAGTCTGCTTCTCTTTCAGAGAAACGCATGTGAGTTTCTTCCTAATGCTTGCAAGTAGCTTAAGGCACTTTCAAAGGAAAGTGATTTTCTCTGAAAGGACAGCATTTAGAAAGTGAAGCAACACTCCATTCACTTCGCACAGTGAATTGAAGTGTTGGAACAGACTGCTTCTCTTTCAGAGAAACGCATGTGAGTTTCTTCCTAATGCTTGCAAGTAGCTTAAGGCACTTTCAAGGGAAAGTGATTTTCTCTGAAAGGACAGCATTTAGAAAGTGAAGCAACACTCCATTCACTTCGCACAGTGAATTGAAGTGTTGGAACAGACTGCTTCTCTTTCAGAGAAACGCATGTGAGTTTCTGGTGAATGCTTGTAAGTAGCTTAAGGCACTTTCAAAGGAAAGTGATTTTCTCTGAAAGGACAGCATTTAGAAAGTGAAGCAACACTCCATTCACTTCGCACAGTGAATTGAAGTGTTGGAACAGACTGCTTCTCTTTCAGAGAAACACATGTGAGTTTCTTCCTAATGCTTGCAAGTAGCTTAAGGCACTTTCAAGGGAAAGTGATTTTCTCTGAAAGGACAGCATTTAGAAAGTGAAGCAACACTCCATTCACTTCGCACAGTTAATTGAAGTGTTTGAACAGTCTGCTTCTCTTTCAGAGAAACGCATGTGAGTTTCTTCCTAATGCTTGCAAGTAGCTTAAGGCACTTTCAAAGGAAAGTGATTTTCTCTGAAAGGACAGCATTTAGAAAGTGAAGCAACTCTCCATTCACTTCGCACAGTGAATTGAAGTGTTGGAACAGACTGCTTATCTTTCAGAGAAACGCATGTGAGTTTTTTGTGAATGCTTGAAAGTAGTTTAAGGCACTTTCAAAGGAAAGTGATTTTCTCTGAAAGGACAGCATTTAGAAAGTGAAGCAACACTCCATTCCCTTCGTGCAGTGAATTGAAGTGTTGGCACAGAGTGCTTCTCTTTCAGAGAAATGCATGTGAGTTTCTGGTGAATGCTTGTAAGAAGCTTAAGGCACTTTCAAAGGAAAGTGATTTTCTCTGAAAGGACAGCATTTAGAAACTGAAGCAACACTCCATTCACTTCGCACAGTGAATTGAAGTGTTGGAACAGACTGCTTCTCTTTAAGAGAAACGCATGTGAGTTTTTTGTGAATGCTTGAAAGTAGTTTAAGGCACTTTCAAAGGAAAGTGATTTTCTCTGAAAGGACAGAATTTAGAAAGTGATGCAACACTCCATTCACCTCGGACAGTTAATTGAAGTGTTGGAACAGACTGCTTCTCTTTCAGAGAAACGCATGTGAGTTTCTTCCTAATGCTTGTAAGTAGCTTAAGGCACTTTCAAAGGAAAGTGATTTTCTCTGAAAGGACAGCATTTAGAAAGTGAAGCAACACTCCATTCCCTTCGTGCAGTGAATTGAAGTGTTGGAACAGAGTGCTTCTCTTTCATAGAAACGCATTAGTGTTTCTTGTGAATGCTTGCAAGTGGCTTAAGGCACTTTCAAAGGAAAGTGATTTTCTCTGAAAGGACAGCATTTAGAAACTGAAGCAACACTCCATTCACTTCACACAGTGAATTGAAGTGTTGGAACAGACTGCTTCTCTTTCAGAGAAATGCATGTGAGTTTTTTTTGAATGCTTGTAAGTACCTTAAGGCACTTTAAAAGGAAAGTGATTTTCTCTGAAAGGACAGCATTTAGAAAGGGAAGCAACACTCCATTCACTTCGCAGAGTGAATTGAAGTATTGGAACAGACTGCTTCTCTTTCAGAGAAATGCATGTGAGTTTCTGGTGAATGCTTGTAAGTAGCTTAAGGCACTTTCAAAGGAAAGTGATTTTCTCTGAAAGGACAGCATTTAGAAAGGGAAGCAACACTCCATTCACTTCGCACAGTGAATTGAAGTGTTGGAACAGACTGCTTCTCTTTCAGAGAAACGCATGTGAGTTTCTGTTGAATGCTTGTAAGTAGCTTAAGGCACTTTCAAAGGAAAGTGATTTTCTCTGAAAGGACAGCATTTAGAAAGTGAAGCAACACTCCATTCCCTTCGTGCAGTGAATTGAAGTGTTGGAACAGACTGCTTCTCTTTCAGAGAAACGCATGTGAGTTTCTTCCTAATGCTTGCAAGTAGCTTAAGGCACTTTCAAGGGAAAGTGATTTTCTCTGAAAGGACAGCATTTAGAAAGTGAAGCAACACTCCATTCACTTCGCACAGTGAATTGAAGTGTTGGAACAGACTGCTTCTCTTTCAGAGAAACGCATGTGAGTTTTTTGTGAATGCTTGAAAGTAGTTTAAGGCACTTTCAAAGGAAAGTGATTTTCTCTGAAAGGACAGAATTTAGAAAGTGAAGCAACACTCCATTCACTTCGCACAGTGAATTGAAGTGTTTGAACAGTCTGCTTCTCTTTCAGAGAAACGCATGTGAGTTTCTTCCTAATGCTTGCAAGTAGCTTAAGGCACTTTCAAAGGAAAGTGATTTTCTCTGAAAGGACAGCATTTAGAAAGTGAAGCAACACTCCATTCACTTCGCACAGTGAATTGAAGTGTTGGAACAGACTGCTTCTCTTTCAGAGAAACGCATGTGAGTTTCTGGTGAATGCTTGTAAGAAGCTTAAGGCACTTTCAAAGGAAAGTGATTTTCTCTGAAAGGACAGCATTTAGAAACTGAAGCAACACTCCATTCACTTCGCACAGTGAATTGAAGTGTTGGAACAGACTGCTTCTCTTTCAGAGAAATGCATGTGAGTTTCTGTTGAATGCTTGTAAGTAGCTTAAGGCTCTTTCAAAGGAAAGTGATTTTCTCTGAAAGGACAGCATTTAGAAAGTGAAGCAACACTCCATTCACTTCGCAGAGTGAATTGAAGTATTGGAACAGACTGCTTCTCTTTCAGAGAAATGCATGTGCGTTTCTGGTGAATGCTTGTAATTAGCTTAAGGCACTTTCAAAGGAAAGTGATTTTCTCTGAAAGGACAGCATTTAGAAAGTGAAGCAACACTCCATTCACTTCGCACAGTGAATTGAAGTGTTGGAACAGACTGCTTCTCTTTCAGAGAAACGCATGTGAGTTTCTTGTGAATTCTTGCAAGTTGCTTAAGGCACTTTCAAAGGAAAGTGATTTTCTCTGAAAGGACAGCATTTAGAAACTGAAGCAACACTCCATTCACTTCGCACAGTGAATTGAAGTGTTGGAACAGACTGCTTCTCTTTCAGAGAAACGCATGTGAGTTTTTTGTGAATGCTTGAAAGTAGTTTAAGGCACTTTCAAAGGAAAGTGATTTTCTCTGAAAGGACAGAATTTAGAAAGTGATGCAACACTCCATTCTCTTCGCACAGTGAATTGAAGTGTTGGAACAGACTGCTTCTCTTTCAGAGAAACGCATGTGAGTTTCTTGTGAATTCTTGCAAGTTGCTTTAGGCACTTTCAAAGGAAAGTGATTTTCTCTGAAAGGACAGCATTTAGAAACTGAAGCAACACTCCATTCACTTCGCACAGTGAATTGAAGTGTTGGAACAGACTGCTTCTCTTTCAGAGAAAC
Source organism: Myodes glareolus (assembly GCF_982192425.1). NCBI lineage: Eukaryota > Metazoa > Chordata > Mammalia > Rodentia > Cricetidae > Myodes > Myodes glareolus. The sequence goes on from NW_028263226.1 coordinate 344,255, forward strand.
GCATGTGAGTTTCTTGTGAATTCTTGCAAGTTGCTTAAGGCACTTTCAAAGGAAAGTGATTTTCTCTGAAAGGACAGCATTTAGAAAGTGAAGCAACACTCCATTCACTTCGCACAGTGAATTGAAGTGTTGGAACAGACTGCTTCTCTTTCAGAGAAACGCATGTGAGTTTTTTGTGAATGCTTGAAAGTAGTTTAAGGCACTTTCAAAGGAAAGTGATTTTCTCTGAAAGGACAGAATTTAGAAAGTGAAGCAACACTCCATTCACTTCGCACAGTGAATTGAAGTGTTTGAACAGTCTGCTTCTCTTTCAGAGAAACGCATGTGAGTTTCTTCCTAATGCTTGCAAGTAGCTTAAGGCACTTTCAAAGGAAAGTGATTTTCTCTGAAAGGACAGCATTATAAAGTGAAGCAACACTCCATTCACTTCGCACAGTGAATTGAAGTGTTGGAACAGACTGCTTCTCTTTCAGAGAAACGCATGTGAGTTTCTGGTGAATGCTTGTAAGAAGCTTAAGGCACTTTCAAAGGAAAGTGATTTTCTCTGAAAGGACAGCATTTAGAAACTGAAGCAACACTCCATTCACTTCGCACAGTGAATTGAAGTGTTGGAACAGACTGCTTCTCTTTCAGAGAAATGCATGTGAGTTTCTGTTGAATGCTTGTAAGTAGCTTAAGGCTCTTTCAAAGGAAAGTGATTTTCTCTGAAAGGACAGCATTTAGAAAGTGAAGCAACACTCCATTCACTTCGCAGAGTGAATTGAAGTATTGGAACAGACTGCTTCTCTTTCAGAGAAATGCATGTGAGTTTCTGGTGAATGCTTGTAAGTAGCTTAAGGCACTTTCAAAGGAAAGTGATTTTCTCTGAAAGGACAGCATTTAGAAAGTGAAGCAACACTCCATTCACTTCGCACAGTGAATTGAAGTGTTGGAACAGACTGCTTCTCTTTCAGAGAAACGCATGTGAGTTTCTTGTGAATTCTTGCAAGTTGCTTAAGGCACTTTCAAAGGAAAGTGATTTTCTCTGAAAGGACAGCATTTAGAAACTGAAGCAACACTCCATTAACTTCGCACAATGAATTGAAGTGTTGGAACAGACTGCTTCTCTTTCAGAGAAACGCATGTGAGTTTTTTGTGAATGCTTGAAAGTAGTTTAAGGCACTTTCAAAGGAAAGTGATTTTCTCTGAAAGGACAGAATTTAGAAAGTGATGCAACACTCCATTCACTTCGCACAGTGAATTGAAGTGTTGGAACAGACTGCTTCTCTTTCAGAGAAACGCATGTGAGTTTCTTGTGAATTCTTGCAAGTTGCTTTAGGCACTTTCAAAGGAAAGTGATTTTCTCTGAAAGGACAGAATTTAGAAAGTGATGCAACACTCCATTCATTTCGCACAGTGAATTGAAGTGTTGGAACAGACTGCTTCTCTTTCAGAGAAACGCATGTGAGTTTCTTCCTAATGCTTGTAAGTAGCTTAAGGCACTTTCAAAGGAAAGTGATTTTCTCTGAAAGGACAGCATTTAGAAAGTGAAGCAACACTCCATTCCCTTCGTGCAGTGAATTGAAGTGTTGAAACAGAGTGCTTCTCTTTCATAGAAACGCATTAGTGTTTCTTGTGAATGCTTGCAAGTGGCTTAAGGCACTTTCAAAGGAAAGTGATTTTCTCTGAAAGGACAGCATTTAGAAAGTGAAGCAACACTCCATTCACTTCGCACAGTGAATTGAAGTGTTGGAACAGACTGCTTCTCTTTCCGAGAAACGCATGTGAGTTTCTTGTGAATTCTTGCAAGTTGCTTCAGGCACTTTCATAGGAAAGTGATTTTCTCTGAAAGGACAGCATTTAGAAAGTGAAGCAACACTCCATTCACTTCGCACAGTGAATTGAAGTGTTGGAACAGACTGCTTCTCTTTCAGAGAAACGCATGTGAGTTTTTTGTGAATGCTTGAAAGTAGTTTAAGGCACTTTCAAAGGAAAGTGATTTTCTCTGAAAGGACAGAATTTAGAGAGTGAAGCAACACTCCATTCACTTCGCACAGTGAATTGAAGTGTTTGAACAGTCTGCTTCTCTTTCAGAGAAACGCATGTGAGTTTCTTCCTAATGCTTGCAAGTAGCTAAAGGCACTTTCAAAGAAAAGTGATTTTCTCTAAAGGACAGCATTTAGAAAGTGAAGCAACACTCCATTCACTTCGCACAGTGAATTGAAGTGTTGGAACAGACTGCTTCTCTTTCAGAGAAACGCATGTGAGTTTCTTGTGAATTCTTGCAAGTTGCTTAAGGCACTTTCAAAGGAAAGTGATTTTCTCTGAAAGGACAGCATTTAGAAAGTGAAGCAACACTCCATTCACTTCGCACAGTGAATTGAAGTGTTGGAACAGACTGCTTCTCTTTCAGAGAAACGCATATGAGTTTTTTGTGAATGCTTGAAAGTAGTTTAAGGCACTTTCAAAGGAAAGTGATTTTCTCTGAAAGGACAGAATTGAGAAAGTGATGCAACACTCCATTCACTTCGCACAGTGAATTGAAGTGTTGGAACAGACTGCTTCTCTTTCAGAGAAACGCATGTGAGTTTCTTGTGAATTCTTGCAAGTTGCTGAAGGCACTTTCAAAGGAAAGTGATTTTCTCTGAAAGGACAGCATTTAGAAACTGAAGCAACACTCCATTCACTTCGCACAGTGAATTGAAGTGTTGGAACAGACTGCTTCTGTTTCAGAGAAATGCATGTGAGTTTCTTGTGAATTCTTGCAAGTTGCTTAAGGCACTTTCAAAGGAAAGTGATTTTCTCTGAAAGGACAGCATTTAGAAAGTGAAGCAACACTCCATTCACTTCGCACAGTGAATTGAAGTGTTGGAACAGACTGCTTCTCCTTCAGTGAAACGCATGTGAGTTTTTTGTGAATGCTTGAAAGTAGTTTAAGGCACTTTCAAAGGAAAGTGATTTTCTCTGAAAGGACAGAATTTAGAAAGTGAAGCAACACTCCATTCACTTCCCACAGTGAATTGAAGTGTTGGAACAGACTGCTTCTCTTTCAGAGAAACGCATGTGAGTTTTTTGTGAATGCTTGAAAGTAGTTTAAGGCACTTTCAAAGGAAAGTGATTTTCTCTGAAAGGAAAGAATTTAGAAAGTGAAGCAACACTCCATTCACTTCCCACAGTGAATTGAAGTGTTTGAACAGACTGCTTCTCTTTCAGAGAAACGCATGTGAGTTTCTTCCTAATGCTTGCAAGTAGCTTAAGGCACTTTCAAAGGAAAGTGATTTTCTCTGAAAGGACAGCATTTAGAAAGTGAAGCAACACTCCATTCACTTCGAACAGTGAATTGAAGTGTTGGAACAGACTGCTTCTCTTTCAGAGAAACGCATGTGAGTTTCTGGTGAATGCTTGTAAGAAGCTTAAGGCACTTTCAAAGGAAAGTGATTTTCTCTGAAAAGACAGCATTTAGAAACTGAAGCAACACTCCATTCACTTCGCACAGTGAATTGAAGTGTTGGAACAGACAGCTTCTCTTTAAGAGAAACGCATGTGAGTTTTTTGTGAATGCTTGAAATTAGTTTAAGGCACTTTCAAAGGAAAGTGATTTTCTCTGAAAGGACAGAATTTAGAAAGTGATGCAACACTCCATTCATTTCGCACAGTGAATTGAAGTGTTGGAACAGACTGCTTCTCTTTCAGAGAAACGCATGTGAGTTTCTTCCTAATGCTTGTAAGTAGCTTAAGGCACTTTCAAAGGAAAGTGATTTTCTCTGAAAGGACAGCATTTAGAAAGTGAAGCAACACTCCATTCCCTTCGTGCAGTGAATTGAAGTGTTGGAACAGAGTGCTTCTCTTTCATAGAAACGCATTAGTGTTTCTTGTGAATACTTGCAAGTGGCTTAAGGCACTTTCAAAGGAAAGTGATTTTCTCTGAAAGGACAGCATTTAGAAAGTGAAGCAACACTCCATTCACTTCGCAGAGTGAATTGAAGTGTTGGAACAGACTGCTTCTCTTTCCGAGAAACGCATGTGAGTTTCTTGTGAATTCTTGCAAGTTGCTTCAGGCACATTCATAGGAAAGTGATTTTCACTGAAAGGACAGCATTTAGAAAGTGAAGCAACACTCCATTCACTTCGCACAGTGAATTGAAGTGTTGGAACAGACTGCTTCTCTTTCAGAGCAACGCATGTGAGTTTTTTGTGAATGCTTGAAAGTAGTTTGAGGCACTTTCAAAGGAAAGTGATTTTTTCTGAAAGGACAGAATTTAGAAAGTGAAGTAACACTCCTTTCACTTCGCACAGTGAATTGAAGTGTTGGAACAGACTGCTTCTCTTTCAGAGAAACGCATGTGAGTTTCTTGTGAATTCTTGCAAGTTGCTTAAGGCACTTTCAAAGAAAGTGATTTTCTCTGAAAGGACAGCATTTAGAAAGTGAAGCAACACTCCATTCACTTCGCACAGTGAATTGAAGTGTTGGAATAGACTGCTTCTCTTTCAGAGAAACGCATGTGAGTTTTTTGTGAATGCTTGAAAGTAGTTTAAGGCACTTTCAAAGGAAAGTGATTTTCTCTGAAAGGACAGAATTTATAAAGTGAAGCAACACTCCATTCACTTCGCACAGTGAATTGAAGTGTTTGAACAGTCTGCTTCTCTTTCAGAGAAACGCATGTGAGTTTCTTCCTAATGCTTGCAAGTAGCTTAAGGCACTTTCAAAGGAAAGTGATTTTCTCTGAAAGGACAGCATTTAGAAAGTGAAGCAACACTCCATTCACTTCGCAGAGTGAATTGAAGTATTGGAACAGACTGCTTCTCTTTCAGAGAAATGCATGTGAGTTTCTGGTGAATGCTTGTAAGTAGCTTAAGGCACTTTCAAAGGAAAGTGATTTTCTCTGAAAGGACAGCATTTAGAAAGTGAAGCAACACTCCATTCACTTCGCACAGTGAATTGAAGTGTTGGAACAGACTGCCTCTCTTTCAGAGAAACGCATGTGAGTTTCTTGTGAATTCTTGCAAGTTGCTTAAGGCACTTTCAAAGGAAAGTGATTTTCTCTGAAAGGACAGCATTTAGAAACTGAAGCAACACTCCATTCACTTCGCACAGTGAATTGAAGTGTTGGAACAGACTGCGTCTCTTTCAGAGAAACGCATGTGAGTTTTTTGTGAATGCTTGAAAGTAGTTTAAGGCACTTTCAAAGGAAAGTGATTTTCTCTGAAAGGACAGAATTTAGAAAGTGATGCAACACTCCGTTCACTTCGCACAGTGAATTGAAGTGTTGGAACAGACTGCTTCTCTTTCAGAGAAACGCATGTGAGTTTCTTGTGAATTCTTGCAAGTTGCTTTAGGCACTTTAAAAGGAAAGTGATTTTCTCTGAAAGGACAGCATTTAGAAACTGAAGCAACACTCCATTCACTTCGCACAGTGAATTGAAGTGTTGGAACAGACTGCTTCTCTTTCAGAGAAACGCATGTGAGTTTCTTGTGAATTCTTGCAAGTTGCTTAAGGCACTTTCAAAGGAAAGTGATTTTCTCTGAAAGGACAGCATTTAGAAAGTGAAACAACACTCCATTCACTTCGCACAGTGAATTGAAGTGTTGGAACAGACTGCTTCTCTTTCAGAGAAACGCATGTGAGTTTTTTGTGAATGCTTGAAAGTAGTTTAAGGCACTTTCAAAGGAAAGTGATTTTCTCTGAAAGGACAGAATTTAGAAAGTGAAGCAACACTCCATTCACTTCGCACAGTGAATTGAAGTGTTTGAACAGTCTGCTTCTCTTTCAGAGAAACGCATGTGAGTTTCTTCCTAATGCTTGCAAGTAGCTTAAGGTACTTTCAAAGGAAAGTGATTTTCTCTGAAAGGACAGCATTTAGAAAGTGAAGCAACACTCCATTCACTTCGCACAGTGAATTGAAGTGTTGGAACAGACTGCTTCTCTTTCAGAGAAACGCACGTGAGTTTCTGGTGAATGCTTGTAAGAAGCTTAAGGCACTTTCAAAGGAAAGTGATTTTCTCTGAAAGGACAGCATTTAGAAACTGAAGCAACACTCCATTCACTTCGCACAGTGAATTGAAGTGTTGGAACAGACAGCTTCTCTTCAAGAGAAACGCATGTGAGTTTTTTGTGAATGCTTGAAATTAGTTTAAGGCACTTTCAAAGGAAAGTGATTTTCTCTGAAAGGACAGAATTTAGAAAGTGATGCAACACTCCGTTCACTTCGCACAGTGAATTGAAGTGTTGGCACAGAGTCCTTCTCTTTCATAGAAACACATTAGTGTTTCTTGTGAATGCTTGCAAGTGGCTTAAAGCACTTTCAAAGGAAAGTGATTTTCTCTGAAAGGACAGCATTTAGAAAGTGAAGCAACACTCCATTCACTTCGCACAGTGAATTGAAGTGTTGGAACAGACTGATTCTCTTTCCGAGAAACGCATGTGAGTTTCTTGTGAATTCTTGCAAGTTGCTTCAGGCACTTTCATAGGAAAATGATTTTCTCTGAAAGGACAGCATTTAGAAAGTGAAGCAACACTCCATTCACTTCGCACAGTGAATTGAAGTGTTGGAACAGACTGCTTCTCTTTCAGAGAAACACATGTGAGTTTTTTGTGAATGCTTGAAAGTAGTTTAAGTCACTTTCAAAGGAAAGTGATTTTCTCTGAAAGGACAGAATTTAGAAAGTGAAGCAGCACTCCATTCACTTCGCACAGTGAATTGAAGTGTTTGAACAGTCTGCTTCTCTTTCAGAGAAACGCATGTGAGTTTATTCCTAATGCTTGCAAGTAGCTTAAGGCACTTTCAAAGGAAAGTGATTTTCTCTGAAAGGACAGCATTTAGAAAGTGAAGCAACACTCCATTCACTTCGCACAGTGAATTGAAGTGTTGGAACAGACTGCTTCTCTTTCAGAGAAATGCATGTGAGTTTCTGTTGAATGCTTGTAAGTAGCTTAAGGCACTTTCAAAGGAAAGTGATTTTCTCTGAAAGGACAGTATTTCGAAAGTGAAGCAACACTCCATTCACTTCGCACAGTGAATTGAAGTGTTGGAACAGACTGCTTCTCTTTCAGAGAAACGCATGTGAGTTTCTTGTGAATTCTTGCAAGTTGCTTAAGGCACTTTCAAAGGAAAGTGATTTTCTCTGAAAGGACAGCATTTAGAAAGTGAAGCAACACTCCATTCACTTCGCACAGTGAATTGAAGTGTTGGAACAGACTGCTTCTCTTTCAGAGAAACGCATGTGAGTTTTTTGTGAATGCTTGAAAGTAGTTTAAGGCACTTTCAAAGGAAAGTGATTTTCTCTGAAAGGACAGAATTTAGAAAGTGATGCAACACTCCATTCACTTCGCACAGTGAATTGAAGTGTTGGAACAGACTGCTTCTCTTTCAGAGAAACGCATGTGAGTTTCTGGTGAATGCTTGTAAGAAGCTTAAGGCACTTTCAAAGGAAAGTGATTTTCTCTGAAAGGAGAGCATTTAGAAACTGAAGCAACACTCCATTCACTTCGCACAGTGAATTGAAGTGTTGGAACAGACTGCTTCTCTTTCAGAGAAATGCATGTGAGTTTCTGTTGAATGCTTGTAAGTAGCTTAAGGCACTTTCAAAGGAAAGTGATTTTCTCTGAAAGGACAGCATTTAGAAAGTGAAGCAACACTCCATTCACTTCGCAGAGTGAATTGAAGTATTGGAACAGACTGCTTCTCTTTCAGAGAAATGCATGTGAGTTTCTGGTGAATGCTTGTAAGTAGCTTAAGGCACTTTCAAAGGAAAGTGAATTTCTCTGAAAAGACAGCATTTAGAAAGTGAAGCAACACTCCATTCACTTCGCACAGTGAATTGAAGTGTTGGAACAGACTGCTTCTCTTTCAGAGAAACGCATGTGAGTTTCTTGTGAATTCTTGCAAGTTGCTTAAGGCACTTTCAAAGGAAAGTGATTTTCTCTGAAAGGACAGCATTTAGAAACTGAAGCAACACTCCATTCACTTCGCACAGTGAATTGAAGTGTTGGAACAGACTGCGTCTCTTTCAGAGAAACGCATGTGAGTTTTTTGTGAATGCTTGAAAGTAGTTTAAGGCACTTTCAAAGGAAAGTGATTTTCTCTGAAAGGACAGAATTTAGAAAGTGATGCAACACTCCGTTCACTTCGCACAGTGAATTGAAGTGTTGGAACAGACTGCTTCTCTTTCAGAGAAACGCATGTGAGTTTCTTTTGAATTCTTGCAAGTTGCTTTAGGCACTTTCAAAGGAAAGTGATTTTCTCTGAAAGGACAGCATTTAGAAACTGAAGCAACACTCCATTCACTTCGCACAGTGAATTGAAGTGTTGGAACAGACTGCTTCTCTTTCAGAGAAACGCATGTGAGTTTCTTGTGAATTCTTGCAAGTTGCTTAAGGCACTTTCAAAGGAAAGTGATTTTCTCTGAAAGGACAGCATTTAGAAAGTGAAACAACACTCCATTCACTTCGCACAGTGAATTGAAGTGTTGGAACAGACTGCTTCTCTTTCAGAGAAACGCATGTGAGTTTTTTGTGAATGCTTGAAAGTAGTTTAAGGCACTTTCAAAGGAAAGTGATTTTCTCTGAAAGGACAGAATTTAGAAAGTGAAGCAACACTCCATTCACTTCGCACAGTGAATTGAAGTGTTTGAACAGTCTGCTTCTCTTTCAGAGAAACGCATGTGAGTTTCTTCCTAATGCTTGCAAGTAGCTTAAGGCACTTTCAAGGGAAAGTGATTTTCTCTGAAAGGACAGCATTTAGAAAGTGAAGCAACACTCCATTCACTTCGCACAGTGAATTGAAGTGTTGGAACAGACTGCTTCTCTTTCAGAGAAACGCATGTGAGTTTCTGGTGAATGCTTGTAAGAAGCTTAAGGCACTTTCAAAGGAAAGTGATTTTCTCTGAAAGGACAGCATTTAGAAACTGAAGCAACACTCCATTCACATCGCACAGTGAATTGAAGTGTTGGAACAGACAGCTTCTCTTTAAGAGAAACGCATGTGAGTTTTTTGTGAATGCTTGAAATTAGTTTAAGGCACTTTCAAAGGAAAGTGATTTTCTCTGAAAGGACAGAATTTAGAAAGTGATGCAACACTCCATTCATTTCGCACAGTGAATTGAAGTGTTGGAACAGACTGCTTCTCTTTCAGAGAAACGCATGTGAGTTTCTTCCTAATGCTTGTAAGTAGCTTAAGGCACTTTCAAAGGAAAGTGATTTTCTCTGAAAGGACAGCATTTAGAAAGTGAAGCAACACTCCATTCCCTTCGTGCAGTGAATTGAAGTGTTGGAACAGAGTGCTTCTCTTTCATAGAAACGCATTAGTGTTTCTTGTGAATGCTTGCAAGTGGCTTAAAGCACTTTCAAAGGAAAGTGATTTTCTCTGAAAGGACAGCATTTAGAAAGTGAAGCAACACTCCATTCACTTCGCACAGTGAATTGAAGTGTTGGAACAGACTGCTTCTCTTTCCGAGAAACGCATGTGAGTTTCTTGTGAATTCTTGCAAGTTGCTTCAGGCACTTTCATAGGAAAGTGATTTTCTCTGAAAGGACAGCATTTAGAAAGTGAAGCAACACTCCATTCACTTCGCACAGTGAATTGAAGTGTTGGAACAGACTGCTTCTATTTCAGAGAAACGCATGTGAGTTTTTTGTGAATGCTTGAAAGTAGTTTAAGGCACTTTCAAAGGAAAGTGATTTTCTCTGAAAGGACAGCATTTAGAAAGTGAAGCAACACTCCATTCCCTTCGTGCAGTGAATTGAAGTGTTGGAACAGAGTGCTTCTCTTTCATAGAAACGCATTAGTGTTTCTTGTGAATGCTTGCAAGTGGCTTAAAGCACTTTCAAAGGAAAGTGATTTTCTCTGAAAGGACAGCATTTAGAAAGTGAAGCAACACTCCATTCACTTCGCACAGTGAATTGAAGTGTTGGAACAGACTGCTTCTCTTTCAGAGAAACGCATGTGAGTTTCTTGTGAATTCTTGCAAGTTGCTTCAGGCACTTTCATAGGAAAGTGATTTTCTCTGAAAGGACAGCATTTAGAAAGTGAAGCAACACTCCATTCACTTCGCACAGTGAATTGAAGTGTTGGAACAGACTGCTTCTATTTCAGAGAAACGCATGTGAGTTTTTTGTGAATGCTTGAAAGTAGTTTAAGGCACTTTCAAAGGAAAGTGATTTTCTCTGAAAGGACAGAATTTAGAAAGTGAAGCAACACTCCATTCACTTCGCACAGTGAATTGAAGTGTTTGAACAGTCTGCTTCTCTTTCAGAGAAACGCATGTGAGTTTCTTCCTAATGCTTGCAAGTAGCTTAAGGCACTTTCAAAGGAAAGTGATTTTCTCTGAAAGGACAGCATTAAGAAAGTGAAGCAACACTCCATTCACTTCGCACAGTGAATTGAAGTGTTGGAACAGACTGCTTCTCTTTCAGAGAAACGCATGTGAGCTTCTGGTGAATGCTTGTAAGAAGCTTAAGGCACTTTCAAAGGAAAGTGATTTTCTCTGAAAGGACAGCATTTAGAAACTGAAGCAACACTCCATTCACTTCGCACAGTGAATTGAAGTGTTGGAACAGACTGCTTCTCTTTCCGAGAAACGCATGTGAGTTTCTTGTGAATTCTTGCAAGTTGCTTCAGGCACTTTCATAGGAAAGTGATTTTCTCTGAAAGGACAGCATTTAGAAACTGAAGCAACACTCCATTCACTTCGCACAATGAATTGAAGTGTTGGAACAGACAGCTTCTCTTTAAGAGAAACGCATGTGAGTTTTTTGTGAATGCTTGAAATTAGTTTAAGGCACTTTCAAAGGAAAGTGATTTTCTCTGAAAGGACAGAATTTAGAAAGTGATGCAACACTCCATTCATTTCGCACAGTGAATTGAAGTGTTGGAACAGACTGCTTCTCTTTCAGAGAAACGCATGTGAGTTTCTTCCTAATGCTTGTAAGTAGCTTAAGGCACTTTCAAAGGAAAGTGATTTTCTCTGAAAGGACAGCATTTAGAAAGTGAAGCAACACTCCATTCCCTTCGTGCAGTGAATTGAAGTGTTGGAACAGAGTGCTTCTCTTTCATAGAAACGCATTAGTGTTTCTTGTGAATGCTTGCAAGTGGCTTAAAGCACTTTCAAAGGAAAGTGATTTTCTCTGAAAGGACAGCATTTAGAAAGTGAAGCAACACTCCATTCACTTCGCACAGTGAATTGAAGTGTTGGAACAGACTGCTTCTCTTTCCGAGAAACGCATGTGAGTTTCTTGTGAATTCTTGCAAGTTGCTTCAGGCACTTTCATAGGAAAGTGATTTTCTCTGAAAGGACAGCATTTAGAAAGTGAAGCAACACTCCATTCACTTCGCACAGTGAATTGAAGTGTTGGAACAGACTGCTTCTATTTCAGAGAAACGCATGTGAGTTTTTTGTGAATGCTTGAAAGTAGTTTAAGGCACTTTCAAAGGAAAGTGATTTTCTCTGAAAGGACAGCATTTAGAAAGTGAAGCAACACTCCATTCCCTTCGTGCAGTGAATTGAAGTGTTGGAACAGAGTGCTTCTCTTTCATAGAAACGCATTAGTGTTTCTTATGAATGCTTGCAAGTGGCTTAAAGCACTTTCAAAGGTAAGTGATTTTCTCTGTAAGGACAGCATTTAGAAAGTGAAGCATCACTCCATTCACTTCGCACAGTGAATTGAAGTGTTGGAACAGACTGCTTCTCTTTCCGAGAAACGCATGTGAGTTTCTTGTGAATTCTTGCAAGTTGCTTCAGGCACTTTCATAGGAAAGTGATTTTCTCTGAAAGGACAGCATTTAGAAAGTGAAGCAACACTCCATTCACTTCGCACAGTGAATTGAAGTGTTGGAACAGACTGCTTCTATTTCAGAGAAACGCATGTGAGTTTTTTGTGAATGCTTGAAAGTAGTTTAAGGCACTTTCAAAGGAAAGTGATTTTCTCTGAAAGGACAGAATTTAGAAAGTGAAACAACACTCCATTCACTTCGCACAGTGAATTGAAGTGTTTGAACAGTCTGCTTCTCTTTCAGAGAAACGCATGTGAGTTTCTTCCTAATGCTTGCAAGTAGCTTAAGGCACTTTCAAAGGAAAGTGATTTTCTCTGAAAGGACAGCATTAAGAAAGTGAAGCAACACTCCATTCACTTCGCACAGTGAATTGAAGTGTTGGAACAGACTGCTTCTCTTTCAGAGAAACGCATGTGAGCTTCTGGAGAATGCTTGTAAGAAGCTTAAGGCACTTTCAAAGGAAAGTGATTTTCTCTGAAAGGACAGCATTTAGAAACTGAAGCAACACTCCATTCACTTCGCACAGTGAATTGAAGTGTTGGAACAGACAGCTTCTCTTTAAGAGAAACGCATGTGAGTTTTTTGTGAATGCTTGAAAGTAGTTTAAGGCACTTTCAAAGGAAAGTGATTTTCTCTGAAAGGACAGAATTTAGAAAGTGATGCAACACTCCATTCACTTCGCACAGTGAATTGAAGTGTTGGAACAGACTGCTTCTCTTTCAGAGAAACGCATGTGAGTTTCTGGTGAATGCTTGTAAGAAGCTTAAGGCACTTTCAAAGGAAAGTGATTTTCTCTGAAAGGACAGCATTTAGAAACTGAAGCAACACTCCATTCACTTCGCACAGTGAATTGAAGTGTTGGAACAGACAGCTTCTCTTTAAGAGAAACGCATGTGAGTTTTTTGTGAATGCTTGAAATTAGTTTAAGGCACTTTCAAAGGAAAGTGATTTTCTCTGAAAGGACAGAATTTAGAAAGTGATGCAACACTCCATTCATTTCGCACAGTGAATTGAAGTGTTGGAACAGACTGCTTCTCTTTCAGAGAAACGCATGTGAGTTTCTTCCTAATGCTTGTAAGTAGCTTAAGGCACTTTCAAAGGAAAGTGATTTTCTCTGAAAGGACAGCATTTAGAAAGTGAAGCAACACTCCATTCCCTTCGTGCAGTGAATTGAAGTGTTGGAACAGAGTGCTTCTCTTTCATAGAAACGCATTAGTGTTTCTTGTGAATGCTTGCAAGTGGCTTAAAGCACTTTCAAAGGAAAGTGATTTTCTCTGAAAGGACAGCATTTAGAAAGGGAAGCAACACTCCATTCACTTCGCACAGTGAATTGAAGTGTTGGAACAGACTGCTTCTCTTTCCGAGAAACGCATGTGAGTTTCTTGTGAATTCTTGCAAGTTGCTTCAGGCACTTTCATAGGAAAGTGATTTTCTCTGAAAGGACAGCATTTAGAAAGTGAAGCAACACTCCATTCACTTCGCACAGTGAATTGAAGTGTTGGAACAGACTGCTTCTATTTCAGAGAAACGCATGTGAGTTTTTTGTGAATGCTTGAAAGTAGTTTAAGGCACTTTCAAAGGAAAGTGATTTTCTCTGAAAGGACAGCATTTAGAAAGTGAAGCAACACTCCATTCCCTTCGTGCAGTGAATTGAAGTGTTGGAACAGAGTGCTTCTCTTTCATAGAAACGCATTAGTGTTTCTTGTGAATGCTTGCAAGTGGCTTAAAGCACTTTCAAAGGAAAGTGATTTTCTCTGAAAGGACAGCATTTAGAAAGTGAAGCAACACTCCATTCACTTCGCACAGTGAATTGAAGTGTTGGAACAGACTGCTTCTATTTCCGAGAAACGCATGTGAGTTTCTTGTGAATTCTTGCAAGTTGCTTCAGGCACTTTCATAGGAAAGTGATTTTCTCTGAAAGGACAGCATTTAGAAAGTGAAGCAACACTCCATTCCCTTCGCACAGTGAATTGAAGTGTTGGAACAGACTGCTTCTATTTCAGAGAAACGCATGTGAGTTTTTTGTGAATGCTTGAAAGTAGTTTAAGGCACTTTCAAAGGAAAGTGATTTTCTCTGAAAGGACAGAATTTAGAAAGTGAAGCAACACTCCATTCACTTCGCACAGTGAATTGAAGTGTTTGAACAGTCTGCTTCTCTTTCAGAGAAACGCATGTGAGTTTCTTCCTAATGCTTGCAAGTAGCTTAAGGCACTTTCAAAGGAAAGTGATTTTCTCTGAAAGGACAGCATTAAGAAAGTGAAGCAACACTCCATTCACTTCGCACAGTGAATTGAAGTGTTGGAACAGACTGCTTCTCTTTCAGAGAAACGCATGTGAGCTTCTGGTGAATGCTTGTAAGAAGCTTAAGGCACTTTCAAAGGAAAGTGATTTTCTCTGAAAGGACAGCATTTAGAAAGTGAAGCAACACTCCATTCCCTTCGTGCAGTGAATTGAAGTGTTGGAACAGAGTGCTTCTCTTTCATAGAAACGCATTAGTGTTTCTTGTGAATGCTTGCAAGTGGCTTAAAGCACTTTCAAAGGAAAGTGATTTTCTCTGAAAGGACAGCATTTAGAAAGTGAAGCAACACTCCATTCACTTCGCACAGTGAATTGAAGTGTTGGAACAGACTGCTTCTCTTTCCGAGAAACGCATGTGAGTTTCTTGTGAATTCTTGCAAGTTGCTTCAGGCACTTTCATAGGAAAGTGATTTTCTCTGAAAGGACAGCATTTAGAAAGTGAAGCAACACTCCATTCACTTCGCACAGTGAATTGAAGTGTTGGAACAGACTGCTTCTATTTCAGAGAAACGCATGTGAGTTTTTTGTGAATGCTTGAAAGTAGTTTAAGGCACTTTCAAAGGAAAGTGATTTTCTCTGAAAGGACAGCATTTAGAAAGTGAAGCAACACTCCATTCCCTTCGTGCAGTGAATTGAAGTGTTGGAACAGAGTGCTTCTCTTTCATAGAAACGCATTAGTGTTTCTTGTGAATGCTTGCAAGTGGCTTAAAGCACTTTCAAAGGAAAGTGATTTTCTCTGAAAGGACAGCATTTAGAAAGTGAAGCAACACTCCATTCACTTCGCACAGTGAATTGAAGTGTTGGAACAGACTGCTTCTCTTTCAGAGAAACGCATGTGAGCTTCTGGTGAATGCTTGTAAGAAGCTTAAGGCACTTTCAAAGGAAAGTGATTTTCTCTGAAAGGACAGCATTTAGAAACTGAAGCAACACTCCATTCACTTCGGACAGTCAATTGAAGTGTTGGAACAGACTGCTTCTCTTTCAGAGAAACGCATGTGAGTTTTTTGTGAATGCTTGAAAGTAGTTTAAGGCACTTTCAAAGGAAAGTGATTTTCTCTGAAAGGACAGAATTTAGAAAGTGATGCAACACTCCATTCACTTCGCACAGTGAATTGAAGTGTTGGAACAGACTGCTTCTCTTTCAGAGAAACGCATGTTAGTTTCTGGTGAATGATTGTAAGTAGCTTAAGGCACTTTCAAAAAAAAATGATTTTCTCTGAAAGGACAGCATTTAGAAAGTGAAGCAACACTCCATTCACTTCGCACAGTGAATTGAAGTTTTGGAACAGACTGCTTCTCTTTCAGAGAAATGCATGTGAGTTCTGTTGAATGCTTGTAAGTAGCTTAAGGCACATTCAAAGGAAAGTGATTTTCTCTGAAAGGACAGAATTTAGAAAGTGAAGCAACACTCCATTCACTTCGCAGAGTGAATTGAAGTATTGGAACAGACTGCTTCTCTTTCAGAGAAACGCATGTGAGTTTCTGGTGAATGCTTGTAAGAAGCTTAAGGCACTTTCAAAGGAAAGTGAAGTTCTCTGAAAGGACAGCATTTAGAAAGTGAAGTAACACTCCATTCACTTCGCACGATGAATTGAAGTGTTGGAACAGACTGCTTCTCTTTCAGAGAAACGCATGTGAGTTTCTTGTGAATTCTTGCAAGTTGCTTAAGGCACTTTCAAAGGAGAGTGATTTTCTCTGAAAGGACAGCATTTAGAAACTGAAGCTACACTCCTTTCACTTCGCACAGTGAATTGAAGTGTTGGAACAGACTGCTTCTCTTTCAGAGAAACGCATGTGAGTTTCTGGTGAATGCTTGTAAGTAGCTTAAGGCACTTTCAAAGGAAAGTGATTTTCTCTGAAAGGACAGCATTTAGAAAGTGAAGCAACACGTCATTCACTTCGCACAGTGAATTGAAGTGTTGGAACAGACTGCTTCTCTTTCAGAGAAACGCATGTGAGTTTTTTCCTAATGCTTGCAAGTAGCTTAAGGCACTTTCAAGGGAAAGTGATTTTCTCTGAAAGGACAGCATTTAGAAACTGAAGCAACACTCCATTCACTTCACATAGTGAATTGAAGTGTTGGAACAGACTGCTTCTCTTTCAGAGAAACGCATGTGAATTTCTGTTGAATGCTTGTAAGTAGCTTAAGGCACTTTCAAAGGAAACTGATTTTCTCTGAAAGGACAGCATTTAGAAAGTGAAGCAACACTCCATTCACTTCGCACAGTGAATTGAAGTGTTGGAACAGACTGCTTCTCTTTCAGAGAAACGCATGTGAGTTTTTTGTGAATGCTTGAAAGTAGTTTAAGGCACTTTCAAAGGAAAGTGATTTTGTCTGAAAGGACAGCATTTAGAAACTGAAGCAACACTCCATTCACTTCGCACAGTGAATTGAAGTGTTGAAACAGACAGCTTCTCTTTAAGAGAAAGGCATGTGAGTTTTTTGTGAATGCTTGAAAGTAGTTTAAGGCACTTTCAAAGGAAAGTGATTTTCTCTGAAAGGACAGAATTTAGAAAGTGAAGCAACACTCCATTCACTTCGCACAGTGAATTGAAGTGTTTGAACAGTCTGCTTCTCTTTCAGAGAAACGCATGTGAGTTTCTTCCTAATGCTTGCAAGTAGCTTAAGGCACTTTCAAAGGAAAGTGATTTTCTCTGAAAGGACAGCATTAAGAAAGTGAAGCAACACTCCATTCACTTCGCACAGTGAATTGAAGTGTTGGAACAGACTGCTTCTCTTTCAGAGAAATGCATGTGAGTTTCTGTTGAATGCTTGTAAGTAGCTTAAGGCACATTCAAAGGAAAGTGATTTTCTCTGAAAGGACAGAATTTAGAAAGTGAAGCAACACTCCATTCACTTCGCAGAGTGAATTGAAGTATTGGAACAGACTGCTTCTCTTTCAGAGAAACGCATGTGAGTTTCTGGTGAATGCTTGTAAGAAGCTTAAGGCACTTTCAAAGGAAAGTGAAGTTCTCTGAAAGGACAGCATTTAGAAAGTGAAGTAACACTCCATTCACTTCGCACGATGAATTGAAGTGTTGGAACAGACTGCTTCTCTTTCAGAGAAACGCATGTGAGTTTCTTGTGAATTCTTGCAAGTTGCTTAAGGCACGTTCAAAGGAGAGTGATTTTCTCTGAAAGGACAGCATTTAGAAACTGAAGCTACACTCCATTCACTTCGCACAGTGAATTGAAGTGTTGGAACAGACTGCTTCTCTTTCAGAGAAACGCATGTGAGTTTCTGGTGAATGCTTGTAAGTAGCTTAAGGCACTTTCAAAGGAAAGTGATTTTCTCTGAAAGGACAGCATTTAGAAAGTGAAGCAACACGTCATTCACTTCGCACAGTGAATTGAAGTGTTGGAACAGACTGCTTCTCTTTCAGAGAAACGCATGTGAGTTTTTTCCTAATGCTTGCAAGTAGCTTAAGGCACTTTCAAGCGAAAGTGATTTTCTCTGAAAGGACAGCATTTAGAAAGTGAAGCAACACTCCATTCACTTCACATAGTGAATTGAAGTGTTGGAACAGACTGCTTCTCTTTCAGAGAAACGCATGTGAATTTCTGTTGAATGCTTGTAAGTAGCTTAAGGCACTTTCAAAGGAAACTGATTTTCTCAGAAAGGACAGCATTTAGAAAGTGAAGCAACACTCCATTCACTTCGCACAGTGAATTGAAGTGTTCGAACAGACTGCTTCTCTTTCAGAGAAACGCATGTGAGTTTTTTGTGAATGCTTGAAAGTAGTTTAAGGCACTTTCAAAGGAAAGTGATTTTCTCTGAAAGGACAGAATTTAGAAAGTGATGCAAAACTCCATTCATTTCGCACAGTGAATTGAAGTGTTGGAACAGACTGCTTCTCTTTCAGAGAAACGCATGTGAGTTTCTTCCTAATGCTTGTAAGTAGCTTAAGGCACTTTCAAATGAAAGTGATTTTCTCTGAAAGGACAGCATTTAGAAAGTGAAGCAACACTCCATTCCCTTCGTGCAGTGAATTGAAGTGTTGGAACAGACTGCTTCTCTTTCATAGAAACGCATTAGTGTTTCTTGTGAATGCTTGCAAGTGGCTTAAGGCACTTTCAAAGGAAAGTGATTTTCTCTGAAAGGACAGCATTTAGAAAGTGAAGCAACACTCCATTCACTTCGCACAGTGAATTGAAGTGTTGGAACAGACTGCTTCTCTTTCCGAGAAACGCATGTGAGTTTCTTGTGAATTCTTGCAAGTTGCTTCAGACACTTTCATAGGAAAGTGATTTTCTCTGAAAGGACAGCATTTAGAAAGTGAAGCAACACTCCATTCACTTCGCACAGTGAATTGAAGTGTTGGAACAGACTGCTTCTCTTTCAGAGAAACGCATGTGAGATTTTTGTGAATGCTTGAAAGTAGTTTAAGGCACTTTCAAAGGAAAGTGATTTTCTCTGAAAGGACAGAATTTAGAAAGTGAAGCAACACTCCATTCACTTCGCACAGTGAATTGAAGTGTTGGAACAGTCTGCTTCTCTTTCAGAGAAACGCATGTGAGCTTCTTCCTAATGCTTGCAAGTAGCTTAAGGCACTTTCAAAGGAAAGTGATTTTCTCTGAAAGGACAGCATTTAGAAAGTGAAGCAACACGCCATTCACTTCGCACAGTGAATAGAAGTGTTGGAACAGACTGCTTCTCTTTCAGAGAAACGCATGTGAGTTTCTTGTGAATTCTTGCAAGTTGCTTAAGGCACTTTCAAAGGAAAGTGATTTTCTCTGAAAGGACAGCATTTAGAAAGTGAAGCAACACTCCATTCCCTTCGTGCAGTGAATTGAAGTGTTGGAACAGAGTGCTTCTCTTTCATAGAAACGCATTAGTGTTTCTTGTGAATGCTTGCAATTGGCTTAAGGCACTTTCAAAGGAAAGTGATTTTCTCTGAAAGGACAGCATTTAGAAAGTGAAGCAACACTCCATTCACTTCGCAGAGTGAATTGAAGTGTTGGAACAGACTGCTTCTCTTTCCGAGAAACGCATGTGAGTTTCTTGTGAATTCTTGCAAGTTGCTTCAGGCACTTTCATAGGAAAGTGATTTTCTCTGAAAGGACAGCATTTAGAAAGTGAAGCAACACTCCATTCACTTCGCACAGTGAATTGAAGTGTTGGAAGAGACTGCTTCTCTTTCAGAGAAACGCATGTGAGTTTTTTGTGAATGCTTGAAAGTAGTTTAAGGCACTTTCAAAGGAAAGTGATTTTCTCTGAAAGGACAGAATTTAGAAAGTGAAGCAACACTCCATTCACTTCGCACAGTGAATTGAAGTGTTTGAACAGTCTGCTTCTCTTTCAGAGAAACGCATGTGAGTTTCTTCCTAATGCTTGCAAGTAGCTTAAGGCACTTTCAAAGGAAAGTGATTTTCTCTGAAAGGACAGCATTTAGAAAGTGAAGCAACACTCCATTCACTTCGCACAGTGAATTGAAGTGTTGGAACAGACTGCTTCTCTTTCAGAGAAATGCATGTGAGTTTCTGTTGAATGCTTGTAAGTAGCTTAAGGCACTTTCAAAGGAAAGTGATTTTCTCTGAAAGGACAGCATTTAGAAAGTGAAGCAACACTCCATTCCCTTCGTGCAGTGAATTGAAGTGTTGGAACAGACTGCTTCTCTTTCATAGAAACGCATTAGTGTTTCTTGTGAATGCTTGCAAGTGGCTCAAGGCACTTTCAAAGGAAAGTGATTTTCTCTGAAAGGACAGCATTTAGAAACTGAAGCAACACTCCATTCACTTTGCACAGTGAATTGAAGTGTTGGAACAGACTGCTTCTCTTTCAGAGAAACGCATGTGAGTTTCTTGTGAATTCTTGCAAGTTGCTTCAGGCACTTTCATAGGAAAGTGATTTTCTCTGAAAGGACAGCATTTAGAAAGTGAAGCAACACTCCATTCACTTCGCACAGTGAATTGAAGTGTTGGAACAGACTGCTTCTCTTTCAGAGAAACGCATGTGAGATTTTTGTGAATGCTTGAAAGTAGTTTAAGGCACTTTCAAAGGAAAGTGATTTTCTCTGAAAGGACAGAATTTAGAAAGTGAAGCAACACTCCATTCACTTCGCACAGTGAATTGAAGTGTTGGAACAGTCTGCTTCTCTTTCAGAGAAACGCATGTGAGCTTCTTCCTAATGCTTGCAAGTAGCTTAAGGCACTTTCAAAGGAAAGTGATTTTCTCTGAAAGGACAGCATTTAGAAAGTGAAGCAACACTCCATTCACTTCACACAGTGAATTGAAGTGTTGGAACAGACTGCTTCTCTTTCAGAGAAACGCATGTGAGTTTCTTGTGAATGCTTGCAAGTTGCTTAAGGCACTTTCAAAGGAAAGTGATTTTCTCTGAAAGGACAGCATTTAGAAAGTGAAGCAACACTCCATTCACTTTGTACAGTGAATTGAAGTGTTGGAACAGACTGCCTCTCTTTCAGAGAAATGCCTGTGAGTTTCTGTTGAATGCTTGTCAGTAGCTTAAGGCTCTTTCAAAGGAAAGTGATTTTCTCTGAAAGGACAGCATTTAGAAAGTAAAGCAACACTCCATTCCCTTCGCGCAATGAATTGAAGTGTTGGAACAGACTGCTTCTCTTTCCGAGAAACGCATGTGAGTTTCTTGTGAATTCTTGCAAGTTGCTTAAGGCACTTTCAAAGGAAAGTGATTTTCTCTGAAAGGACAGCATTTAGAAAGTGAAGCAACACTCCATTCACTTCGCACAGTGAATTGAAGTGTTGGAACAGACTGCTTCTCTTTCAGAGAAACGCATGTGAGTTTTTTGTGAATGCTTGAAAGTAGTTTAAGGCACTTTCAAAGGAAAGTGATTTTCTCTGAAAGGACAGAATTTAGAAAGTGAAGCAACACTCCATTCACTTCGCACAGTGAATTGAAGTGTTTTAACAGTCTGCTTCTCTTTCAGAGAAACGCATGTGAGTTTCTTCCTAATGCTTGCAAGTAGCTTAAGGCAATTTCAAAGGAAAGTGATTTTCTCTGAAAGGACAGCATTAAGAAAGTGAAGCAACACTCCATTCACTTCGCACAGTGAATTGAAGTGTTGGAACAGACTGCTTCTCTTTCAGAGAAACGCATGTGAGCTTCTGGTGAATGCTTGTAAGAAGCTTAAGGCACTTTCAAAGGAAAGTGATTTTCTCTGAAAGGACAGCATTTAGAAACTGAAGCAACACTCCATTCACTTCGGACAGTGAATTGAAGTGTTGGAACAGACTGCTTCTCTTTAAGAGAAACGCATGTGAGTTTTTTGTGAATGCTTGAAAGTAGTTTAAGGCACTTTCAAAGGAAAGTGATTTTCTCTGAAAGGACAGAATTTAGAAAGTGATGCAACACTCCATTCACTTCGCACAGTGAATTGAAGTGTTGGAACAGACTGCTTCTCTTTCAGAGAAATGCATGTGAGTTTCTGTTGAATGCTTGTAAGTAGCTTAAGGCACATTCAAAGGAAAGTGATTTTCTCTGAAAGGACAGCATTTAGAAAGTGAAGCAACACTCCATTCACTTCGCAGAGTGAATTGAAGTATTGGAACAGACTGCTTCTCTTTCAGAGAAACGCATGTGAGTTTCTGGTGAATGCTTGTAAGAAGCTTAAGGCCCTTTCAAAGGAAAGTGAAGTTCTCTGAAAGGACAGCATTTAGAAAGTGAAGCAACACTCCATTCACTTCGCACGATGAATTGAAGTGTTGGAACAGACTGCTTCTCTTTCAGAGAAACGCATGTGAGTTTCTTGTGAATTCTTGCAAGTTGCTTAAGGCACTTTCAAAGGAGAGTGATTTTCTCTGAAAGGACAGCATTTAGAAACTGAAGCAACACTCCATTCACTTCGCACAGTGAATTGAAGTGTTGGAACAGACTGCTTCTCTTTCAGAGAAACGCATGTGAGTTTCTGGTGAATGCTTGTAAGTAGCTTAAGGCACTTTCAAAGGAAAGTGATTTTCTCTGAAAGGACAGCATTTAGAAAGTGAAGCAACATGTCATTCACTTCGCATAGTGAATTGAAGTGTTGGAACAGACTGCTTCTCTTTCAGAGAAACGCATGTGAGTTTTTTCCTAATGCTTGCAAGTAGCTTAAGGCACTTTCAAGGGAAAGTGATTTTCTCTGAAAGGACAGCATTTAGAAAGTGAAGCAACACTCCATTCACTTCGCACAGTGAATTGAAGTGTTGGAACAGAGAGCTTCTCTTTAAGAGAAACGCATGTGAGTTTTTTGTGAATGCTTGAAAGTAGTTTAAGGCACTTTCAAAGGAAAGTGATTTTCTCTGAAAGGACAGAATTTAGAAAGTGAAGCAACACTCCATTCACTTCGCACAGTGAATTGAAGTGTTTGAACAGTCTGCTTCTCTTTCAGAGAAACGCATGTGAGTTTCTTCCTATGCTTGCAAGTAGCTTAAGGCACTTTCAAAGGAAAGTGATTTTCTCTGAAAGGACAGCATTTAGAAAGTGAAGCAACACTCCATTCACTTCGAACAGTGAATTGAAGTGTTGGAACAGACTGCTTCTCTTTCAGAGAAACGCATGTGAGTATCTGGTTAATGCTTGTAAGAAGCTTAAGGCACTTTCAAAGGAAAGTGATTTTCTCTGAAAGGACAGCATTTAGAAACTGAAGTAACACTCCATTCACTTCGCACAGTGAATTGAAGTGTTGAAACAGACAGCTTCTCTTTAAGAGAAACGCATGTGAGTTTTTTGTGAATGCTTGAAATTAGTTTAAGGCACTTTCAAAGGAAAGTGATTTTCTCTGAAAGGACATAATTTTGAAAGTGATGCAACACTCCATTCATTTCGCCCAGTGAATTGAAGTGTTGGAACAGACTGCTTCTCTTTCAGAGAAACGCATGTGAGTTTCTTCCTAATGCTTGTAAGTAGCTTAAGGCACTTTCAAAGGAAAGTGATTTTCTCTGAAAGGACAGCATTTAGAAAGTGAAGCAACACTCCATTCCCTTCGTGCAGTGAATTGAAGTGTTGGAACAGAGTGCTTCTCTTTCATAGAAACGCATTAGTGTTTCTTGTGAATGCTTGCAAGTGGCTTAAGGCACTTTCAAAGGAAAGTGATTTTCTCTGAAAGGACAGCATTTAGAAAGTGAAGCAACACTCCATTCACTTCGCACAGTGAATTGAAGTGTTGGAACAGACTGCTTCTCTTTCCGAGAAACGCATGTGAGTTTCTTGTGAATTCTTGCAAGTTGCTTCAGGCACTTTCATAGGAAAGTGATTTTCTCTGAAAGGACAGCATTTAGAAAGTGAAGCAACACTCCATTCACTTCGCACAGTGAATTGAAGTGTTTGAACAGTCTGCTTCTCTTTCAGAGAAACGCATGTGAGATTTTTGTGAATGCTTGAAAGTAGTTTAAGGCACTTTCAAAGGAAAGTGATTTTCTCTGAAAGGACAGAATTTAGAAAGTGAAGCAACACTCCATTCACTTCGCACAGTGAATTGAAGTGTTGGAACAGTCTGCTTCTCTTTCAGAGAAACACATGTGAGCTTCTTCCTAATGCTTGCAAGTAGCTTAAGGCACTTTCAAAGGAAAGTGATTTTCTCTGAAAGAACAGCATTTAGAATGTGAAGCAACACGCCATTCACTTCGCACTGTGAATTGAAGTGTTGGAACAGACTGCTTCTCTTTCAGAGAAACGCATGTGAGTTTCTTGTGAATGCTTGCAAGTTGCTTAAGGCACTTTCAAAGGAAAGTGATTTTCTCTGAAAGGACAGCATTTAGAAAGGGAAGCAACACTCCATTCACTTTGTACAGTGAATTGAAGTGTTGGAACAGACTGCCTCTCTTTCAGAGAAATGCATGTGAGTTTCTGTTGAATGCTTGTCAGTAGCTTAAAGCTCTTTCAAAGGAAAGTGATTTTCTCTGAAAGGACAGCATTTAGAAAGTAAAGCAACACTCCATTCCCTTCGCGCAATGAATTGAAGTGTTGGAACAGACTGCTTCTCTTTCATAGAAACGCATTAGTGTTTCTTGTGAATGCTTGTAAGAAGCTTAAGGCACTTTCAAAGGAAAGTGATTTTCTCTGAAAGGACAGCATTTACAAAGTGAAGCAACACTCCATTCACTTCGCACAGTTAATTGAAGTGTTGGAACAGACTGCTTCTCTTTCAGAGAAACGCATGTGAGTTTTTTGTGAATGCTTGAAAGTAGTTTAAGGCACTTTCAAAGGAAAGTGATTTTCTCTGAAAGGACAGAATTTAGAAAGTGAAGCAACACTCCATTCACTTCGCACAGTGAATTGAAGTGTTTGAACAGTCTGCTTCTCTTTCAGAGAAACGCATGTGAGTTTCTTGCTAATTCTTGCAAGTAGCTTAAGGCACTTTCAAAGGAAAGTGATTTTCTCTGAAAGGACAGCATTAAGAAAGTGAAGCAACACTCCATTCACTTCGCACAGTGAATTGAAGTGTTGGAACAGACTGCTTCTCTTTCAGAGAAACGCATGTGAGCTTCTGGTGAATGCTTGTAAGAAGCTTAAGGCACTTTCAAAGGAAAGTGATTTTCTCTGAAAGGACAGCATTTAGAAACTGAAGCAACACTCCATTCACTTCGCACAGTGAATTGAAGTGTTGGAACAGACTGCTTCTCTTTAAGAGAAACGCATGTGAGTTTTTTGTGAATGCTTGAAAGTAGTTTAAGGCACGTTCAAAGGAAAGTGATATTCTCTGAAAGGACAGAATTTAGAAAGTGATGCAACACTCCATTCACTTCGCACAGTGAATTGAAGTGTTGGAACAGACTGCTTCTCTTTCAGAGAAACGCATGTTAGTTTCTGGTGAATGCTTGTAAGTAGCTTAAGGCACTTTCAAAGGAAAATGATTTTCTCTGAAAGGAGAGCATTTAGAAAGTGAAGCAACACTCCATTCACTTCGCACAGTGAATTGAAGTGTTGGAACAGACTGCTTCTCTTTCAGAGAAACGCATGTGAGTTTCTGTTGAATGATTGTAAGTAGCTTAAGGCACATTCAAAGGAAAGTGATTTTCTCTGAAAGGACAGCATTTAGAAAGTGAAGCAACACTCCATTCACTTCGCAGAGTGAATTGAAGTATTGGAACAGACTGCTTCTCTTTCAGAGAAACGCATGTGAGTTTCTGGTGAATGCTTGTAAGAAGCTTAAGGCACTTTCAAAGGGAAGTGAAGTTCTCTGAAAGGACAGCATTTAGAAAGTGAAGCAACACTCCATTCACTTCGCACAGTGAATTGAAGTGTTGGAACAGACTGCTTCTCTTTCAGAGAAACGCATGTGAGTTTCTTGTGAATACTTGCAAGTTGCTTAAGGCACTTTCAAAGGAAAGTGATTTTCTCTGAAAGGACAGCATTTAGAAAGTGAAGCATCACTCCATTCCCTTCGTGCAGTGAATTGAAGTGTTGGAAGAGAGTGCTTCTCTTTCATAGAAACGCATTAGTGTTTCTTGTGAATGCTTGCAAGTGGCTTAAGGCACTTTCAAAGGAAAGTGATTTTCTCTGAAAGGACAGCATTTAGAAAGTGAAGCAACACTCCATTCACTTCGCACAGTGAATTGAAGTGTTGGAACAGACTGCTTCTCTTTCCGAGAAACGCATGTGAGTTTCTTGTGAATTCTTGCAAGTTGCTTCAGGCACTTTCATAGGAAAGTGATTTTCTCTGAAAGGACAGCATTTAGAATGTGAAGCAACACTCCATTCACTTCGCACAGTGAATTGAAGTGTTTGAACAGTCTGCTTCTCTTTCAGAGAAACGCATGTGAGATTTTTGTGAATGCTTGAAAGTAGTTTAAGTCACTTTCAAAGGAAAGTGATTTTCTCTGAAAGGACAGAATTTAGAAAGTGAAGCAACACTCCATTCACTTCGCACAGTGAATTGAAGTGTTGGAACAGTCTGCTTCTCTTTCAGAGAAACGCATGTGAGCTTCTTCCTAATGCTTGCAAGTAGCTTAAGGCACTTTCAAAGGAAAGTGATTTTCTCTGAAAGAACAGCATTTAGAATGTGAAGCAACACGCCATTCACTTCGCACTGTGAATTGAAGTGTTGGAACAGACTGCTTCTCTTTCAGAGAAACGCATGTGAGTTTCTTGTGAATGCTTGCAAGTTGCTTAAGGCACTTTCAAAGGAAAGTGATTTTCTCTGAAAGGACAGCATTTAGAAAGGGAAGCAACACTCCATTCACTTTGTACAGTGAATTGAAGTGTTGGAACAGACTGCCTCTCTTTCAGAGAAATGCATGTGAGTTTCTGTTGAATGCTTGTCAGTAGCTTAAGGCTCTTTCAAAGGAAAGTGATTTTCTCTGAAAGGACAGCATTTAGAAAGTAAAGCAACACTCCATTCCCTTCGCGCAATGAATTGAAGTGTTGGAACAGACTGCTTCTCTTTCATAGAAACGCATTAGTGTTTCTTGTGAATGCTTGTAAGAAGCTTAAGGCACTTTCAAAGGAAAGTGATTTTCTCTGAAAGGACAGCATTTACAAAGTGAAGCAACACTCCATTCACTTCGCACAGTTAATTGAAGTGTTGGAACAGACTGCTTCTCTTTCAGAGAAACGCATGTGAGTTTTTTGTGAATGCTTGAAAGTAGTTTAAGGCACTTTCAAAGGAAAGTGATTTTCTCTGAAAGGACAGAATTTAGAAAGTGAAGCAACACTCCATTCACTTCGCACAGTGAATTGAAGTGTTTGAACAGTCTGCTTCTCTTTCAGAGAAACGCATGTGAGTTTCTTGCTAATTCTTGCAAGTAGCTTAAGGCACTTTCAAAGGAAAGTGATTTTCTCTGAAAGGACAGCATTAAGAAAGTGAAGCAACACTCCATTCACTTCGCACAGTGAATTGAAGTGTTGGAACAGACTGCTTCTCTTTCAGAGAAACGCATGTGAGCTTCTGGTGAATGCTTGTAAGAAGCTTAAGGCACTTTCAAAGGAAAGTGATTTTCTCTGAAAGGACAGCATTTAGAAACTGAAGCAACACTCCATTCACTTCAGACAGTGAATTGAAGTGTTGGAACAGACTGCTTCTCTTTAAGAGAAACGCATGTGAGTTTTTTGTGAATGCTTGAAAGTAGTTTAAGGCACTTTCAAAGGAAAGTGATATTCTCTGAAAGGACAGAATTTAGAAAGTGATGCAACACTCCATTCACTTCGCACAGTGAATTGAAGTGTTGGAACAGACTGCTTCTCTTTCAGAGAAACGCATGTTAGTTTCTGGTGAATGCTTGTCAGTAGCTTAAGGCACTTTCAAAGGAAAATGATTTTCTCTGAAAGGAGAGCATTTAGAAAGTGAAGCAACACTCCATTCACTTCGCACAGTGAATTGAAGTATTGGAACAGACTGCTTCTCTTTCAGAGAAACGCATGTGAGTTTCTGGTGAATGCTTGTAAGAAGCTTAAGGCACTTTCAAAGGGAAGTGAAGTTCTCTGAAAGGACAGCATTTAGAAAGTGAAGCAACACTCCATTCACTTCGCACAGTGAATTGAAGTGTTGGAACAGACTGCTTCTCTTTCAGAGAAACGCATGTGAGTTTCTTGTGAATACTTGCAAGTTGCTTAAGGCACTTTCAAAGGAGAGTGATTTTCTCTGAAAGGACAGCGTTTAGAAACTGAAGCAACACTCCATTCACTTCGCACAGTGAACTGAAGTGTTGGAACAGACTGCTTCTCTTTCAGAGAAACGCATGTGAGTTTCTGGTGAATGCTTGTAAGTAGCTTAAGGCACTTTTAAAGGAAAGTGATTTTCTCTGAAAGGACAGCATTTAGAAAGTGAAGCAACACTCCATTCACTTCGCACAGTGAATTGAAGTGTTGGAACAGACTGCTTCTCTTTCAGAGAAACGCATGTGAGTTTCTTCCTAATGCTTGCAAGTAGCTTAAGGCACTTTCAAGGGAAAGTGATTTTCTCTGAAAGGACAGCATTTAGAAAGGGAAGCAACACTCCATTCACTTCACATAGTGAATTGAAGTGTTGGAACAGACTGCTTCTCTTTCAGAGAAACGCATGTGAATTTCTGTTGAATGCTTGTAAGTAGCTTAAGACACTTTCAAAGGAAAGTGATTTTCTCTGAAAGGACAGCATTTAGAAAGTGAAGCAACACTCCATTCACTTCACACAGTGAATAGAAGTGTTGGAACAGACTGCTTCTCTTTCAGAGAAACGCATGTGAGTTTCTTGTGAATGCTTGCAAGTTGCTTAAGGTACTTTCAAAGGAAAGTGATTTTCTCTGAAAGGACAGCATTTAGAAAGTGAAGCAACACTCCATTCACTTTGTACAGTGAATTGAAGTGTTGGAACAGACTGCCTCTCTTTCAGAGAAATGCATGTGAGTTTCTGTTGAATGCTTGTCAGTAGCTTAAGGCTCTTTCAAAGGAAAGTGATTTTCTCTGAAAGGACAGCATTTAGAAAGTAAAGCAACACTCCATTCCCTTCGCGCAATGAATTGAAGTGTTGGAACAGACTGCTTCTCTTTCATAGAAACGCATTAGTGTTTCTTGTGAATGCTTGTAAGAAGCTTAAGGCACTTTCAAAGGAAAGTGATTTTCTCTGAAAGGACAGCATTTACAAAGTGAAGCAACACTCCATTCACTTCGCACAGTGAATTGAAGTGTTGGAACAGACTGCTTCTCTTTCAGAGAAACGCATGTGAGTTTCTTGTGAATTCTTGCAAGTTGCTTAAGGCACTTTCAAAGAAAGTGATTTTCTCTGAAAGGACAGAATTTAGAAAGTGAAGCAACACTCCATTCACTTCGCACAGTGAATTGAAGTGTTTGAACAGTCTGCTTCTCTTTCAGAGAAACGCATGTGAGTTTCTTCCTAATGCTTGCAAGTAGCTTAAGGCACTTTCAAAGGAAAGTGATTTTCTCTGAAAGGACAGCATTTAGAAAGTGAAGCAACACTCCATTCACTTCGCAGAGTGAATTGAAGTGTTGGAACAGACTGCTTCTCTTTCAGAGAAACGCATGTGAGTTTCTGGTGAATGCTTGTAAGAAGCTTAAGGCACTTTCAAAGGAAAGTGAAGTTCTCTGAAAGGACAGCATTTAGAAAGTGAAGCAACACTCCATTCACTTCGCACGATGAATTGAAGTGTTGGAACAGACTGCTTCTCTTTCAGAGAAACGCATGTGAGTTTCTTGTGAATTCTTGCAAGTTGCTTAAGGCACTTTCAAAGGAGAGTGATTTTCTCTGAAAGGACAGCATTTAGAAACTGAAGCAACACTCCATTCACTTCGCACAGTGAATTGAAGTGTTGGAACAGACTGCTTCTCTTTCAGAGAAACGCATGTGAGTTTCTGGTGAATGCTTGTAAGTAGCTTAAGGCACTTTCAAAGGAAAGTGATTTTCTCTGAAAGGACAGCATTTAGAAAGTGAAGCAACACGTAATTCACTTCGCACAGTGAATTGAAGTGTTGGAACAGACTGCTTCTCTTTCAGAGAAACGCATGTGAGTTTTTTCCTAATGCTTGCAAGTAGCTTAAGGCACTTTCAAGGGAAAGTGATTTTCTCTGAAAGGACAGCATTTAGAAAGTGAAGCAACACTCCATTCACTTCACATAGTGAATTGAAGTGTTGGAACAGACTGCTTCTCTTTCAGAGAAACGCATGTGAATTTCTGTTGAATGCTTGTAAGTAGCTTAAGGCACTTTCAAAGGAAACTGATTTTCTCTGAAAGGACAGCATTTAGAAAGTGAAGCAACACTCCATTCACTTCGCACAGTGAATTGAAGTGTTGGAACAGACTGCTTCTCTTTCAGAGAAACGCATGTGAGTTTTTTGTGAATGCTTGAAAGTAGTTTAAGGCACTTTCAAAGGAAAGTGATTTTCTCTGAAAGGACAGAATTTAGAAAGTGAAGCAACACTCCATTCACTTCGCACAGTGAATTGAAGTGTTTGAACAGTCTGCTTCTCTTTCAGAGAAACGCATGCGAGCTTCTTCCTAATGCTTGCAAGTAGCTTAAGGCACTTTCAAAGGAAAGTGATTTTCTCTGAAAGAACAGCATTTAGAATGTGAAGCAACATGCCATTCACTTCGCACAGTGAATTGAAGTGTTGGAACAGACTGCTTCTCTTTCAGAGAAACGCATGTGAGTTTCTTGTGAATGCTTGCAAGTTGCTTAAGGCACTTTCAAAGGAAAGTGATTTTCTCTGAAAGGACAGCATTTAGAAAGTGAAGCAACACTCCATTCACTTTGTACAGTGAATTGAAGTGTTGGAACAGACTGCCTC
Source organism: Myodes glareolus (assembly GCF_982192425.1). Taxonomy (NCBI): domain Eukaryota; kingdom Metazoa; phylum Chordata; class Mammalia; order Rodentia; family Cricetidae; genus Myodes; species Myodes glareolus. Next base: position 374,475 of record NW_028263226.1, read on the forward strand.
TCTTTCAGAGAAATGCATGTGAGTTTCTGTTGAATGCTTGTCAGTAGCTTAAGGCTCTTTCAAAGGAAAGTGATTTTCTCTGAAAGGACAGCATTTAGAAAGTAAAGCAACACTCCATTCCCTTCGCGCAATGAATTGAAGTGTTGGAACAGACTGCTTCTCTTTCAGAGAAACGCATGTGAGTTTCTTGTGAATTCTTGCAAGTTGCTTAAGGCACTTTCAAAGGAGAGTGATTTTCTCTGAAAGGACAGCATTTAGAAACTGAAGCAACACTCCATTCACTTCGCACAGTGAATTGAAGTGTTGGAACAGACTGCTTCTCTTTCAGAGAAACGCATGTGAGTTTCTGGTGAATGCTTGTAAGTAGCTTAAGGCACTTTCAAAGGAAAGTGATTTTCTCTGAAAGGACAGCATTTAGAAAGTGAAGCAACACGTAATTCACTTCGCACAGTGAATTGAAGTGTTGGAACAGACTGCTTCTCTTTCAGAGAAACGCATGTGAGTTTTTTCCTAATGCTTGCAAGTAGCTTAAGGCACTTTCAAGGGAAAGTGATTTTCTCTGAAAGGACAGCATTTAGAAAGTGAAGCAACACTCCATTCACTTCACATAGTGAATTGAAGTGTTGGAACAGACTGCTTCTCTTTCAGAGAAACGCATGTGAATTTCTGTTGAATGCTTGTAAGTAGCTTAAGGCACTTTCAAAGGAAACTGATTTTCTCTGAAAGGACAGCATTTAGAAAGTGAAGCAACACTCCATTCACTTCGCACAGTGAATTGAAGTGTTGGAACAGACTGCTTCTCTTTCAGAGAAACGCATGTGAGTTTTTTGTGAATGCTTGAAAGTAGTTTAAGGCACTTTCAAAGGAAAGTGATTTTCTCTGAAAGGACAGAATTTAGAAAGTGAAGCAACACTCCATTCACTTCGCACAGTGAATTGAAGTGTTTGAACAGTCTGCTTCTCTTTCAGAGAAACGCATGTGAGCTTCTTCCTAATGCTTGCAAGTAGCTTAAGGCACTTTCAAAGGAAAGTGATTTTCTCTGAAAGAACAGCATTTAGAATGTGAAGCAACATGCCATTCACTTCGCACAGTGAATTGAAGTGTTGGAACAGACTGCTTCTCTTTCAGAGAAACGCATGTGAGTTTCTTGTGAATGCTTGCAAGTTGCTTAAGGCACTTTCAAAGGAAAGTGATTTTCTCTGAAAGGACAGCATTTAGAAAGTGAAGCAACACTCCATTCACTTTGTACAGTGAATTGAAGTGTTGGAACAGACTGCCTCTCTTTCAGAGAAATGCATGTGAGTTTCTGTTGAATGCTTGTCAGTAGCTTAAGGCTCTTTCAAAGGAAAGTGATTTTCTCTGAAAGGACAGCATTTAGAAAGTAAAGCAACACTCCATTCCCTTCGCGCAATGAATTGAAGTGTTGGAACAGACTGCTTCTCTTTCATAGAAACGCATTAGTGTTTCTTGTGAATGCTTGTAAGAAGCTTAAGGCACTTTCAAAGGAAAGTGATTTTCTCTGAAAGGACAGAATTTAGAAAGTGAAGCAACACTCCATTCACTTCGCACAGTGAATTGAAGTGTTTGAACAGTCTGCTTCTCTTTCAGAGAAACGCATGTGAGTTTCTTGCTAATTCTTGCAAGTAGCTTAAGGCACTTTCAAAGGAAAGTGATTTTCTCTGAAAGGACAGCATTAAGAAAGTGAAGCAACACTCCATTCACTTCGCACAGTGAATTGAAGTGTTGGAACAGACTGCTTCTCTTTCAGAGAAACGCATGTGAGCTTCTGGTGAATGCTTGTAAGAAGCTTAAGGCACTTTCAAAGGAAAGTGATTTTCTCTGAAAGGACAGCATTTAGAAACTGAAGCAACACTCCATTCACTTCGGACAGTGAATTGAAGTGTTGGAACAGACTGCTTCTCTTTAAGAGAAACGCATGTGAGTTTTTTGTGAATGCTTAAAAGTAGTTTAAGGCACTTTCAAAGGAAAGTGATATTCTCTGAAAGGACAGAATTTAGAAAGTGATGCAACACTCCATTCACTTCGCACAGTGAATTGAAGTGTTGGAACAGACTGCTTCTCTTTCAGAGAAACGCATGTTAGTTTCTGGTGAATGCTTGTAAGTAGCTTAAGGCACTTTCAAAGGAAAATGATTTTCTCTGAAAGGAGAGCATTTAGAAAGTGAAGCAACACTCCATTCACTTCGCACAGTGAATTGAAGTGTTGGAACAGACTGCTTCTCTTTCAGAGAAACGCATGTGAGTTTCTGTTGAATGCTTGTAAGTAGCTTAAGGCACATTCAAAGGAAAGTGATTTTCTCTGAAAGGACAGCATTTAGAAAGTGAAGCAACACTCCATTCACTTCGCAGAGTGAATTGAAGTATTGGAACAGACTGCTTCTCTTTCAGAGAAACGCATGTGAGTTTCTGGTGAATGCTTGTAAGAAGCTTAAGGCACTTTCAAAGGGAAGTGAAGTTCTCTGAAAGGACAGCATTTAGAAAGTGAAGCAACACTCCATTCACTTCGCACAGTGAATTGAAGTGTTGGAACAGACTGCTTCTCTTTCAGAGAAACGCATGTGAGTTTCTTGTGAATACTTGCAAGTTGCTTAAGGCACTTTCAAAGGAGAGTGATTTTCTCTGAAAGGACAGCGTTTAGAAACTGAAGCAACACTCCATTCACTTCGCACAGTGAACTGAAGTGTAGGAACAGACTGCTTCTCTTTCAGAGAAACGCATGTGAGTTTCTGGTGAATGCTTGTAAGTAGCTTAAGGCACTTTTAAAGGAAAGTGATTTTCTCTGAAAGGACAGCATTTAGAAAGTGAAGCAACACTCCATTCACTTCGCACAGTGAATTGAAGTGTTGGAACAGACTGCTTCTCTTTCAGAGAAACGCATGTGAGTTTCTTCCTAATGCTTGCAAGTAGCTTAAGGCACTTTCAAGGGAAAGTGATTTTCTCTGAAAGGACAGCATTTAGAAAGGGAAGCAACACTCCATTCACTTCACATAGTGAATTGAAGTGTTGGAACAGACTGCTTCTCTTTCAGAGAAACGCATGTGAATTTCTGTTGAATGCTTGTAAGTAGCTTAAGACACTTTCAAAGGAAAGTGATTTTCTCTGAAAGGACAGCATTTAGAAAGTGAAGCAACACTCCATTCACTTCACACAGTGAATAGAAGTGTTGGAACAGACTGCTTCTCTTTCAGAGAAACGCATGTGAGTTTCTTGTGAATGCTTGCAAGTTGCTTAAGGCACTTTCAAAGGAAAGTGATTTTCTCTGGAAGGACAGCATTTAGAAAGTGAAGCAACACTCCATTCACTTTGTACAGTGAATTGAAGTGTTGGAACAGACTGCCTCTCTTTCAGAGAAATGCATGTGAGTTTCTGTTGAATGCTTGTCAGTAGCTTAAGGCTCTTTCAAAGGAAAGTGATTTTCTCTGAAAGGACAGCATTTAGAAAGTAAAGCAACACTCCATTCCCTTCGCGCAATGAATTGAAGTGTTGGAACAGACTGCTTCTCTTTCAGAGAAACGCATGTGAGTTTTTTGTGAATGCTTGAAAGTAGTTTAAGGCACTTTCAAAGGAAAGTGATTTTCTCTGAAAGGACAGAATTTAGAAAGTGAAGCAACACTCCATTCACTTCGCACAGTGAATTGAAGTGTTTGAACAGTCTGCTTCTCTTTCAGAGAAACGCATGTGAGTTTCTTCCTATGCTTGCAAGTAGCTTAAGGCACTTTCAAAGGAAAGTGATTTTCTCTGAAAGGACAGCATTTAGAAAGTGAAGCAACACTCCATTCACTTCGAACAGTGAATTGAAGTGTTGGAACAGACTGCTTCTCTTTCAGAGAAATGCATGTGAGTATCTGGTTAATGCTTGTAAGAAGCTTAAGGCACTTTCAAAGGAAAGTGATTTTCTCTGAAAGGACAGCATTTAGAAACTGAAGCAACACTCCATTCACTTCGCACAGTGAATTGAAGTGTTGGAACAGACAGCTTCTCTTTAAGAGAAACGCATGTGAGATTTTTGTGAATGCTTGAAATAGTTTAAGGCACTTTCAAAGGAAAGTGATTTTCTCTGAAAGGACAGAATTTAGAAAGTGAAGCAACACTCCATTCACTTCGCACAGTGAATTGAAGTGTTGGAACAGTCTGCTTCTCTTTCAGAGAAACGCATGTGAGCTTCTTCCTAATGCTTGCAAGTAGCTTAAGGCACTTTCAAAGGAAAGTGATTTTCTCTGAAAGGACAGCATTTAGAAAGTGAAGCAACACTCCATTCACTTTGTACAGTGAATTGAAGTGTTGGAACAGACTGCCTCTCTTTCAGAGAAATGCATGTGAGTTTCTGTTGAATGCTTGTCAGTAGCTTAAGGCTCTTTCAAAGGAAAGTGATTTTCTCTGAAAGGACAGCATTTAGAAAGTAAAGCAACACTCCATTCACTTCGCGCAATGAATTGAAGTGTTGGAACAGACTGCTTCTCTTTCCGAGAAACGCATGTGAGTTTCTTGTGAATTCTTGCAAGTTGCTTAAGGCACTTTCAAAGGAAAGTGATTTTCTCTGAAAGGACAGCATTTAGAAAGTGAAGCAACACTCCATTCACTTCGCACAGTGAATTGAAGTGTTGGAACAGACTGCTTCTCTTTCAGAGAAACGCATGTGAGTTTTTTGTGAATGCTTGAAAGTAGTTTAAGGCACTTTCAAAGGAAAGTGATTTTCTCTGAAAGGACAGAATTTAGAAAGTGAAGCAACACTCCATTCACTTCGCACAGTGAATTGAAGTGTTTGAACAGTCTGCTACTCTTTCAGAGAAACACATGTGAGTTTCTTCCTAATGCTTGCAAGTAGCTTAAGGCACTTTCAAAGGAAAGTGATTTTCTCTGAAAGGACAGCATTAAGAAAGTGAAGCAACACTCCATTCACTTCGCACAGTGAATTGAAGTGTTGGAACAGACTGCTTCTCTTTCAGAGAAACGCATGTGAGCTTCTGGTGAATGCTTGTAAGAAGCTTAAGGCACTTTCAAAGGAAAGTGATTTTCTCTGAAAGGACAGCATTTAGAAACTGAAGCAACACTCCATTCACTTCGGACAGTGAATTGAAGTGTTGGAACAGACTGCTTCTCTTTAAGAGAAACGCATGTGAGTTTTTTGTGAATGCTTGAAAGTAGTTTAAGGCACTTTCAAAGGAAAGTGATTTTCTCTGAAAGGACAGAATTTAGAAAGTGATGCAACACTCCATTCACTTCGCACAGTGAATTGAAGTGTTGGAACAGACTGCTTCTCTTTCAGAGAAATGCATGTGAGTTTCTGTTGAATGCTTGTAAGTAGCTTAAGGCACATTCAAAGGAAAGTGATTTTCTCTGAAAGGACAGCATTTAGAAAGTGAAGCAACACTCCATTCACTTCGCAGAGTGAATTGTAGTATTGGAACAGACTGCTTCTCTTTCAGAGAAACGCATGTGAGTTTCTGGTGAATGCTTGTAAGAAGCTTAAGGCCCTTTCAAAGGAAAGTGAAGTTCTCTGAAAGGACAGCATTTAGAAAGTGAAGCAACACTCCATTCACTTCGCACGATGAATTGAAGTGTTGGAACAGACTGCTTCTCTTTCAGAGAAACGCATGTGAGTTTCTTGTGAATTCTTGCAAGTTGCTTAAGGCACTTTCAAAGGAGAGTGATTTTCTCTGAAAGGACAGCATTTAGAAACTGAAGCAACACTCCATTCACTTCGCACAGTGAATTGAAGTGTTGGAACAGACTGCTTCTCTTTCAGAGAAACGCATGTGAGTTTCTGGTGAATGCTTGTAAGTAGCTTAAGGCACTTTCAAAGGAAAGTGATTTTCTCTGAAAGGACAGCATTTAGAAAGTGAAGCAACATGTCATTCACTTCGCACAGTGAATTGAAGTGTTGGAACAGACTGCTTCTCTTTCAGAGAAACGCATGTGAGTTTTTTCCTAATGCTTGCAAGTAGCTTAAGGCACTTTCAAGGGAAAGTGATTTTCTCTGAAAGGACAGCATTTAGAAAGTGAAGCAACACTCCATTCACTTCACATAGTGAATTGAAGTTTTGGAACAGACTGCTTTTCTTTCAGAGAAACGCATGTGAATTTCTGTTGAATGCTTGTAAGTAGCTTAAGGCACTTTCAAAGGAAACTGATTTTCTCTGAAAGGACAGCATTTAGAAAGTGAAGCAACACTCCATTCACTTCGCACAGTGAATTGAAGTGTTGGAACAGACTGCTTCTCTTTAAGAGAAACGCATGTGAGTTTTTTGTGAATGCTTGAAAGTAGTTTAAGGCACTTTCAAAGGAAAGTGATTTTCTCTGAAAGGACAGAATTTAGAAAGTGATGCAACACTCCATTCACTTCGCACAGTGAATTGAAGTGTTGGAACAGACTGCTTCTCTTTCAGAGAAATGCATGTGAGTTTCTGTTGAATGCTTGTAAGTAGCTTAAGGCACATTCAAAGGAAAGTGATTTTCACTGAAAGGACAGCATTTAGAAAGTGAAGCAACACTCCATTCACTTCGCAGAGTGAATTGTAGTATTGGAACAGACTGCTTCTCTTTCAGAGAAACGCATGTGAGTTTCTGGTGAATGCTTGTAAGAAGCTTAAGGCCCTTTCAAAGGAAAGTGAAGTTCTCTGAAAGGACAGCATTTAGAAAGTGAAGCAACACTCCATTCACTTCGCACGATGAATTGAAGTGTTGGAACAGACTGCTTCTCTTTCAGAGAAACGCATGTGAGTTTCTTGTGAATTCTTGCAAGTTGCTTAAGGCACTTTCAAAGGAGAGTGATTTTCTCTGAAAGGACAGCATTTAGAAACTGAAGCAACACTCCATTCTTTTCGCACAGTGAATTGAAGTGTTGGAACAGACTGCTTCTCTTTCAGAGAAACGCATGTGAGTTTCTGGTGAATGCTTGTAAGTAGCTTAAGGCACTTTCAAAGGAAAGTGATTTTCTCTGAAAGGACAGCATTTAGAAAGTGAAGCAACATGTCATTCACTTCGCACAGTGAATTGAAGTGTTGGAACAGACTGCTTCTCTTTCAGAGAAACGCATGTGAGTTTTTTCCTAATGCTTGCAAGTAGCTTAAGGCACTTTCAAGGGAAAGTGATTTTCTCTGAAAGGACAGCATTTAGAAAGTGAAGCAACACTCCATTCACTTCACATAGTGAATTGAAGTTTTGGAACAGACTGCTTTTCTTTCAGAGAAACGCATGTGAATTTCTGTTGAATGCTTGTAAGTAGCTTAAGGCACTTTCAAAGGAAACTGATTTTCTCTGAAAGGACAGCATTTAGAAAGTGAAGCAACACTCCATTCACTTCGCACAGTGAATTGAAGTGTTGGAACAGACTGCTTCTCTTTCAGAGAAACGCATGTGAGTTTTTTGTGAATGCTTGAAAGTAGTTTAAGGCACTTTCAAAGGAAAGTGATTTTCTCTGAAAGGACAGAATTTAGAAAGTGAAGCAACACTCCATTCACTTCGCACAGTGAATTGAAGTGTTTGAACAGTCTGCTTCTCTTTCAGAGAAACGCATGTGAGTTTCTTCCTATGCTTGCAAGTAGCTTAAGGCACTTTCAAAGGAAAGTGATTTTCTCTGAAAGGACAGCATTTAGAAAGTGAAGCAACACTCCATTCACTTCGAACAGTGAATTGAAGTGTTGGAACAGACTGCTTCTCTTTCAGAGAAACGCATGTGAGTATCTGGTTAATGCTTGTAAGAAGCTTAAGGCACTTTCAAAGGAAAGTGATTTTCTCTGAAAGGACAGCATTTAGAAACTGAAGTAACACTCCATTCACTTCGAACAGTGAATTGAAGTGTTGAAACAGACTGCTTCTCTTTAAGAGAAACGCATGTGAGTTTTTTGTGAATGCTTGAAATTAGTTTAAGGCACTTTCAAAGGAAAGTGATTTTCTCTGAAAGGACAGAATTTAGAAAGTGATGCAACACTCCATTCATTTCGCACAGTGAATTGAAGTGTTGGAACAGACTGCTTCTCTTTCAGAGAAACGCATGTGAGTTTCTTCCTAATGCTTGTAAGTAGCTTAAGGCACTTTCAAAGGAAAGTGATTTTCTCTGAAAGGACAGCATTTAGAAAGTGAAGCAACACTCCATTCCCTTCGTGCAGTGAATTGAAGTGTTGGAACAGAGTGCTTCTCTTTCATAGAAACGCATTAGTGTTTCTTGTGAATGCTTGCAAGTGGCTTAAGGCACTTTCAAAGGAAAGTGATTTTCTCTGAAAGGACAGCATTTAGAAAGTGAAGCAACACTCCATTCACTTCGCACAGTGAATTGAAGTGTTGGAACAGACTGCTTCTCTTTCCGAGAAACGCATGTGAGTTTCTTGTGAATTCTTGCAAGTTGCTTCAGACACTTTCATAGGAAAGTGATTTTCTCTGAAAGGACAGCATTTAGAAAGTGAAGCAACACTCCATTCACTTCGCACAGTGAATTGAAGTGTTTGAACAGTCTGCTTCTCTTTCAGAGAAACGCATGTGAGATTTTTGTGAATGCTTGAAAGTAGTTTAAGGCACTTTCAAAGGAAAGTGATTTTCTCTGAAAGGACAGTATTTAGAAAGTGAAGCAACACTCCATTCACTTCGCACAGTGAATTGAAGTGTTGGAACAGTCTGCTTCTCTTTCAGAGAAACGCATGTGAGCTTCTTCCTAATGCTTGCAAGTAGCTTAAGGCACTTTCAAAGGAAAGTGATTTTCTCTGAAAGGACAGCATTTAGAAAGTGAAGCAACACGCCATTCACTTCGCACAGTGAATTGAAGTGTTGGAACAGACTGCTTCTCTTTCAGAGAAACGCATGTGAGCTTCTGGTGAATGCTTGTAAGAAGCCTAAGGCACTTTCAAAGGAAAGTGATTTTCTCTGAAAGGACAGCATTTAGAAACTGAAGCAACACTCCATTCACTTCGGACAGTGAATTGAAGTGTTGGAACAGACTGCTTCTCTTTAAGAGAAACGCATGTGAGTTTTTTGTGAATGCTTGAAAGTAGTTTAAGGCACTTTCAAAGGAAAGTGATATTCTCCGAAAGGACAGAATTTAGAAAGTGATGCAACACTCCATTCACTTCGCACAGTGAATTGAAGTGTTGGAACAGACTGCTTCTCTTTCAGAGAAACGCATGTTAGTTTCTGGTGAATGCTTGTAAGTAGCTTAAGGCACTTTCAAAGGAAAATGATTTTCTCTGAAAGGACAGCATTTAGAAAGTGAAGCAACACTCCATTCACTTCGCACAGTGAATTGAAGTGTTGGAACAGACTGCTTCTCTTTCAGAGAAACGCATGTGAGTTTCTGTTGAATGCCTGTAAGTAGCTTAAGGCACATTCAAAGGAAAGTGATTTTCTCTGAAAGGACAGCATTTAGAAAGTGAAGCAACACTCCATTCACTTCGCAGAGTGAATTGAAGTATTGGAACAGACTGCTTCTCTTTCAGAGAAACGCATGTGAGTTTCTGGTGAATGCTTGTAAGAAGCTTAAGGCACTTTCAAAGGAAAGTGAAGTTCTCTGAAAGGACAGCATTTAGAAAGTGAAGCAACACTCCATTCACTTCGCACAGTCAATTGAAGTGTTGGAACAGACTGCTTCTCTTTCAGAGAAACGCATGTGAGTTTCTTGTGAATTCTTGCAAGTTGCTTAAGGCACTTTCAAAGGAGAGTGATTTTCTCTGAAAAGACAGCATTTAGAAACTGAAGCAACACTCCATTCACTTCGCACAGTGAATTGAAGTGTTGGAACAGACTGCTTCTCTTTCAGAGAAACGCATGTGAGGTTCTGGTGAATGCTTGTAAGTAGCTTAAGGCACTTTCAAAGGAAAGTGATTTTCTCTGAAAGGACAGCATTTAGAAAGTGAAGCAACACTCCATTCACTTCGCACAGTGAATTGAAGTGATGGAACAGACTGCTTCTCTTTCAGAGAAACGCATGTGAGTTTCTTCCTAATGCTTGCAAGTAGCTTAAGGCACTTTCAAGGGAAAGTGATTTTCTCTGAAAGGACAGCATTTAGAAAGTGAAGCAACACTCCATTCACTTCACATAGTGAATTGAAGTGTTGGAACAGACTGCTTCTCTTTCAGAGAAACGCATGTGAATTTCTGTTGAATGCTTGTAAGTAGCTTAAGACACTTTCAAAGGAAAGTGATTTTCTCTGAAAGGACAGCATTTAGAAAGTGAAGCAACACTCCATTCACTTCACACAGTGAATAGAAGTGTTGGAACAGACTGCTTCTCTTTCAGAGAAACGCATGTGAGTTTCTTGTGAATGCTTGCAAGTTGCTTAAGGCACTTTCAAAGGAAAGTGATTTTCTCTGAAAGGACAGCATTTAGAAAGTGAAGCAACACTCCATTCACTTTGTACAGTGAATTGAAGTGTTGGAACAGACTGCCTCTCTTTCAGACAAATGCATGTGAGTTTCTGTTGAATGCTTGTCAGTAGCTTAAGGCTCTTTCAAAGGAAAGTGATTTTCTCTGAAAGGACAGCATTTAGAAAGTAAAGCAACACTCCATTCCCTTCGCGCAATGAATTGAAGTGTTGGAACAGACTGCTTCTCTTTCATAGAAACGCATTAGTGTTTCTTGTGAATGCTTGTAAGAAGCTTAAGGCACTTTCAAAGGAAAGTGATTTTCTCTGAAAGGACAGCATTTACAAAGTGAAGCAACACTCCATTCACTTCGCACAGTGAATTGAAGTGTTTGAACAGTCTGCTTCTCTTTCAGAGAAACGCATGTGAGTTTCTTCCTAATGCTTGCAAGTAGCTTAAGGCACTTTCAAAGGAAAGTGATTTTCTCTGAAAGGACAGCATTTAGAAAGTGAAGCAACACTCCATTCACTTCGCACAGTGAATTGAAGTGTTGGAACAGACTGCTTCTCTTTCAGAGAAACGCATGTGAGTTTCTGGTGAATGCTTGTAAGAAGCTTAAGGCACTTTCAAAGGAAAGTGAAGTTCTCTGAAAGGACAGCATTTAGAAAGTGAAGCAACACTCCATTCACTTCGCACGATGAATTGAAGTGTTGGAACAGACTGCTTCTCTTTCAGAGAAACGCATGTGAGTTTCTTGTGAATTCTTGCAAGTTGCTTAAGGCACTTTCAAAGGAGAGTGATTTTCTCTGAAAGGACAGCATTTAGAAACTGAAGCAACACTCCATTCACTTCGCACAGTGAATTGAAGTGTTGGAACAGACTGCTTCTCTTTCAGAGAAACGCATGTGAGTTTCTGGTGAATGCTTGTAAGTAGCTTAAGGCACTTTCAAAGGAAAGTGATTTTCTCTGAAAGGACAGCATTTAGAAAGTGAAGCAACACGTCATTCACTTCGCACAGTGAATTGAAGTGTTGGAACAGACTGCTTCTCTTTCAGAGAAACGCATGTGAGTTTTTTCCTAATGCTTGCAAGTAGCTTAAGGCACTTTCAAGGGAAAGTGATTTTCTCTGAAAGGACAGCATTTAGAAAGTGAAGCAACACTCCATTCACTTCACATAGTGAATTGAAGTGTTGGAACAGACTGCTTCTCTTTCAGAGAAACGCATGTGAATTTCTGTTGAATGCTTGTAAGTAGCTTAAGGCACTTTCAAAGGAAACTGATTTTATCTGAAAGGACAGCATTTAGAAAGTGAAGCAACACTCCATTCACTTCGCACAGTGAATTGAAGTGTTGGAACAGACTACTTCTCTTTCAGAGAAACGCATGTGAGTTTTTTGTGAATGCTTGAAAGTAGTTTAAGGCACTTTCAAAGGAAAGTGATTTTCTCTGAAAGGACAGAATTTAGAAAGTGAAGCAACACTCCATTCACTTCGCACAGTGAATTGAAGTGTTTGAACAGTCTGCTTCTCTTTCAGAGAAACGCATGTGAGTTTCTTCCTATGCTTGCAAGTAGCTTAAGGCACTTTCAAAGGAAAGTGATTTTCTCTGAAAGGACAGCATTTAGAAAGTGAAGCAACACTCCATTCACTTCGAACAGTGAATTGAAGTGTTGGAACAGACTGCTTCTCTTTCAGAGAAACGCATGTGAGTTTCTGGTGAATGCTTGTAAGAAGCTTAAGGCACTTTCAAAAGAAAGTGATTTTCTCTGAAAGGACAGCATTTAGAAACTGAAGCAACACTCCATTCACTTCGCACAGTGAATTGAAGTGTTGAAACAGACAGCTTCTCTTTAAGAGAAACGCATGTGAGTTTTTTGTGAATGCTTGAAATTAGTTTAAGGCACTTTCAAAGGAAAGTGATTTTCTCTGAAAGGACAGAATTTAGAAAGTGATGCAACACTCCATTCATTTCGCACAGTGAATTGAAGTGTTGGAACAGACTGCTTCTCTTTCAGAGAAACGCATGTGAGTTTCTTCCTAATGCTTGTAAGTAGCTTAAGGCACTTTCAAAGGAAAGTGATTTTCTCTGAAAGGACAGCATTTAGAAAGTGAAGCAACACTCCATTCCCTTCGTGCAGTGAATTGAAGTGTTGGAACAGAGTGCTTCTCTTTCATAGAAACTCATTAGTATTTCTTGTGAATGCTTGCAAGTGGCTTAAGGCACTTTCAAAGGAAAGTGATTTTCTCTGAAAGGACAGCATTTAGAAAGTGAGGCAACACTCCATTCACTTCGCACAGTGAATTGAAGTGTTGGAACAGACTGCTTCTCTTTCAGAGAAACGCATGTGAGATTTTTGTGAATGCTTGAAAGTAGTTTAAGGCACTTTCAAAGGAAAGTGATTTTCTCTGAAAGGACAGAATTTAGAAAGTGAAGCAACACTCCATTCACTTCGCACAGTGAATTGAAGTGTTGGAACAGTCTGCTTCTCTTTCAGAGAAACGCATGTGAGCTTCTTCCTAATGCTTGCAAGTAGCTTAAGGCACTTTCAAAGGAAAGTGATTTTCTCTGAAAGGACAGCATTTAGAAAGTGAAGCAACACTCCATTCACTTCGCACAGTGAATTGAAGTGTTGGAACAGACTGCTTCTCTTTCAGAGAAACGCATGTGAGTTTCTTGTGAATGCTTGCAAGTTGCTTAAGGCACTTTCAAAGGAAAGTGATTTTCTCTGAAAGGACAGCATTTAGAAAGTGAAGCAACACTCCATTCACTTTGTACAGTGAATTGAAGTGTTGGAACAGACTGCTTCTCTTTCAGAGAAATGCATGTGAGTTTCTGTTGAATGCTTGTCAGTAGCTTAAGGCTCTTTCAAAGGAAAGTGATTTTCTCTGAAAGGACAGCATTTAGAAAGTAAAGCAACACTCCATTCCCTTCGCGCAATGAATTGAAGTGTTGGAACAGACTGCTTCTCTTTCAGAGAAACGCATTAGTGTTTCTTGTGAATGCTTGTAAGAAGCTTAAGGCACTTTCAAAGGAAAGTGATTTTCTCTGAAAGGACAGCATTTACAAAGTGAAGCAACACTCCATTCACTTCGCACAGTTAATTGAAGTGTTGGAACAGACTGCTTCTCTTTCAGAGAAACGCATGTGAGTTTCTTGTGAATTCTTGCAAGTTGCTTAAGGCACTTTCAAAGGAAAGTGATTTTCTCTGAAAGGACAGCATTTAGAGAGTGAAGCAACACTCCATTCACTTCGCACAGTGAATTGAAGTGTTGGAACAGACCGCTTCTCTTTCAGAGAAACGCATGTGAGTTTTTTGTGAATGCTTGAAAGTAGTTTAAGGCACTTTCAAAGGAAAGTGATTTTCTCTGAAAGGAGAGCATTTAGAAAGTGAAGCAACACTCCATTCACTTCGCACAGTGAATTGAAGTGTTTGAACAGTCTGCTTCACTTTCAGAGAAACGCATGTGAGTTTCTTCCCAATGCTTGCAAGTAGCTTAAGGCACTTTCAAAGGAAAGTGATTTTCTCTGAAAGGACAGCATTTAGAAAGTGAAGCAACACTCCATTCACTTCGCACAGTGAATTGAAGTGTTGGAACAGACTGCTTCTCTTTCAGAGAAACGCATGTGAGTTTTTTGTGAATGCTTGAAAGTAGTTTAAGGCACTTTCAAAGGAAAGTGATATTCACTGAAAGGACAGAATTTAGAAAGTGATGCAACACTCCATTCACTTCGCACAGTGAATTGAAGTGTTGGAACAGACTGCTTCTCTTTCAGAGAAACGCATGTTATTTTCTGGTGAATGCTTGTAAGTAGCTTAAGGCACTTTCAAAGGAAAATGATTTTCTCTGAAAGGACAGCATTTAGAAAGTGAAGCAACACTCCATTCACTTCGCACAGTGAATTGAAGTGTTGGAACAGACTGCTTCTCTTTCAGAGAAACGCATGTGAGTTTCTGTTGAATGCTTGTAAGTAGCTTAAGGCACATTCAAAGGAAAGTGATTTTCTCTGAAAGGACAGCATTTAGAAAGTGAAGCAACACTCCATTCACTTCGCAGAGTGAATTGAAGTATTGGAACAGACTGCTTCTCTTTCAGAGAAACGCATGTGAGTTTCTGGTGAATGCTTGTAAGAAGCTTAAGGCACTTTCAAAGGAAAGTGAAGTTCTCTGAAAGGACAGCATTTAGAAAGTGAAGCAACACTCCATTCACTTCGCACAGTGAATTGAAGTGTTGGAACAGACTGCTTCTCTTTCAGAGAAACGCATGTGAGTTTCTTGTGAATTCTTGCAAGTTGCTTAAGGCACTTTCAAAGGAGAGTGATTTTCTCTGAAAGGACAGCATTTAGAAACTGAAGCAACACTCCATTCACTTCGCACAGTGAATTGAAGTGTTGGAACAGACTGCTTCTCTTTCAGAGAAACGCATGTGAGTTTCTGGTGAATGCTTGTAAGTAGCTAAAGGCACTTTCAAAGGAAAGTGATTTTCTCTGAAAGGACAGCATTTAGAAAGTGAAGCAACACTCCATTCACTTCGCACAGTGAATTGAAGTGTTGGAACAGACTGCTTCTCTTTCAGAGAAACGCATGTGAGTTTCTTCCTAATGCTTGCAAGTAGCTTAAGGCACTTTCAAGGGAAAGTGATTTTCTCTGAAAGGACAGCATTTAGAAAGTGAAGCAACACTCCATTCACTTCACATAGTGAATTGAAGTGTTGGAACAGACTGCTTCTCTTTCAGAGAAACGCATGTGAATTTCTGTTGAATGCTTGTAAGTAGCTTAAGACACTTTCAAAGGAAAGTGATTTTCTCTGAAAGGACAGCATTTAGAAAGTGAAGCAACACTCCATTCCCTTCGCGCAATGAATTGAAGTGTTGGAACAGACTGCTTCTCTTTCATAGAAACGCATTAGTGTTTCTTGTGAATGCTTGTAAGAAGCTTAAGGCACTTTCAAAGGAAAGTGATTTTCTCTGAAAGGACAGCATTTACAAAGTGAAGCAACACTCCATTCACTTCGCACAGTGAATTGAAGTGTTGGAACAGTCTGCTTCTCTTTCAGAGAAACGCATGTGAGTTTCTTCCTAATGCTTGCAAGTAGCTTAAGGCACTTTCAAAGGAAAGTGATTTTCTCTGAAAGGACAGCATTTAGAAAGTGAAGCAACACTCCATTCACTTCGCACAGTGAATTGAAGTGTTGGAACAGACTGCTTCTCTTTCATAGAAACGCATTAGTGTTTCTTGTGAATGCTTGTAAGAAGCTTAAGGCACTTTCAAAGGAAAGTGATTTTCTCTGAAAGGACAGCATTTACAAAGTGAAGCAACACTCCATTCACTTCGCACAGTGAATTGAAGTGTTGGAACAGACTGCTTCTCTTTCAGAGAAACGCATGTGAGTTTCTTGTGAATTCTTGCAAGTTGCTTAAGGCACTTTCAAAGAAAGTGATTTTCTCTGAAAGGACAGCATTTAGAAACTGAAGCAACACTCCATTCACTTCGCACAGTGAATTGAAGTGTTGGAACAGACTACTTCTCTTTAAGAGAAACGCATGTGAGTTTTCTGTGAATGCTTGAAAGTAGTTTAAGGCACTTTCAAAGGAAAGTGATATTCTCTGAAAGGACAGAATTTAGAAAGTGATGCAACACTCCATTCACTTCGCACAGTGAATTGAAGTGTTGGAACAGACTGCTTCTCTTTCAGAGAAACGCATGTTAGTTTCTGGTGAATGCTTGTAAGTAGCTTAAGGCACTTTCAAAGGAAAATGATTTTCTCTGAAAGGACAGCATTTAGAAAGTGAAGCAACACTCCATTCACTTCGCACAGTGAATTGAAGTGTTGGAACAGACTGCTTCTCTTTCAGAGAAACGCATGTGAGTTTCTGTTGAATGCTTGTAAGTAGCTTAAGGCACATTCAAAGGAAAGTGATTTTCTCTGAAAGGACAGCATTTAGAAAGTGAAGCAACACTCCATTCACTTCGCAGAGTGAATTGAAGTATTGGAACAGACTGCTTCTCTTTCAGAGAAACGCATGTGAGTTTCTGGTGAATGCTTGTAAGAAGCTTAAGGCACTTTCAAAGGAAAGTGAAGTTCTCTGAAAGGACAGCATTTAGAAAGTGAAGCAACACTCCATTCACTTCGCACAGTGAATTGAAGTGTTGGAACAGACTGCTTCTCTTTCAGAGAAACGCATGTGAGTTTCTTGTGAATTCTTGGAAGTTGCTTAAGGCACTTTCAAAGGAGAGTGATTTTCTCTGAAAAGACAGCATTTAGAAACTGAAGCAACACTCCATTCACTTCGCACAGTGAATTGAAGTGTTGGAACAGACTGCTTCTCTTTCAGAGAAACGCATGTGAGGTTCTGGTGAATGCTTGTAAGTAGCTTAAGGCACTTTCAAAGGAAAGTGATTTTCTCTGAAAGGACAGCATTTAGAAAGTGAAGCAACACTCCATTCACTTCGCACAGTGAATTGAAGTGATGGAACAGACTGCTTCTCTTTCAGAGAAACGCATGTGAGTTTCTTCCTAATGCTTGCAAGTAGCTTAAGGCACTTTCAAGGGAAAGTGATTTTCTCTGAAAGGACAGCATTTAGAAAGTGAAGCAACACTCCATTCACTTCACATAGTGAATTGAAGTGTTGGAACAGACTGCTTCTCTTTCAGAGAAACGCATGTGAATTTCTGTTGAATGCTTGTAAGTAGCTTAAGACACTTTCAAAGGAAAGTGATTTTCTCTGAAAGGACAGCATTTAGAAAGTGAAGCAACACTCCATTCACTTCACACAGTGAATAGAAGTGTTGGAACAGACTGCTTCTCTTTCAGAGAAACGCATGTGAGTTTCTTGTGAATGCTTGCAAGTTGCTTAAGGCACTTTCAAAGGAAAGTGATTTTCTCTGAAAGGACAGCATTTAGAAAGTGAAGCAACACTCTATTCACTTTGTACAGTGAATTGAAGTGTTGGAACAGACTGCTTCTCTTTCAGAGAAATGCATGTGAGTTTCTGTTGAATGCTTGTCAGTAGCTTAAGGCTCTTTCAAAGGAAAGTGATTTTCTCTGAAAGGACAGCATTTAGAAAGTAAAGCAACACTCCATTCCCTTCGCGCAATGAATTGAAGTGTTGGAACAGACTGCTTCTCTTTCAGAGAAACGCATTAGTGTTTCTTGTGAATGCTTGTAAGAAGCTTAAGGCACTTTCAAAGGAAAGTGATTTTCTCTGAAAGGACAGCATTTAGAAAGTGAAGCAACACTCCATTCACTTCGCACAGTTAATTGAAGTGTTGGAACAGACTGCTTCTCTTTCAGAGAAACGCATGTGAGTTTCTTGTGAATTCTTGCAAGTTGCTTAAGGCACTTTCAAAGGAAAGTGATTTTCTCTGAAAGGACAGCATTTAGAGAGTGAAGCAACACTCCATTCACTTCGCACAGTGAATTGAAGTGTTGGAACAGACCGCTTCTCTTTCAGAGAAACGCATGTGAGTTTTTTGTGAATGCTTGAAAGTAGTTTAAGGCACTTTCAAAGGAAAGTGATTTTCTCTGAAAGGAGAGCATTTAGAAAGTGAAGCAACACTCCATTCACTTCGCACAGTGAATTGAAGTGTTTGAACAGTCTGCTTCACTTTCAGAGAAACGCATGTGAGTTTCTTCCCAATGCTTGCAAGTAGCTTAAGGCACTTTCAAAGGAAAGTGATTTTCTCTGAAAGGACAGCATTTAGAAAGTGAAGCAACACTCCATTCACTTCGCACAGTGAATTGAAGTGTTGGAACAGACTGCTTCTCTTTCAGAGAAACGCATGTGAGTTTTTTGTGAATGCTTGAAAGTAGTTTAAGGCACTTTCAAAGGAAAGTGATATTCTCTGAAAGGACAGAATTTAGAAAGTGATGCAACACTCCATTCACTTCGCACAGTGAATTGAAGTGTTGGAACAGACTGCTTCTCTTTCAGAGAAACGCATGTTAGTTTCTGGTGAATGCTTGTAAGTAGCTTAAGGCACTTTCAAAGGAAAATGATTTTCTCTGAAAGGACAGCATTTAGAAAGTGAAGCAACACTCCATTCACTTCGCACAGTGAATTGAAGTGTTGGAACAGACTGCTTCTCTTTCAGAGAAACGCATGTGAGTTTCTGTTGAATGCTTGTAAGTAGCTTAAGGCACATTCAAAGGAAAGTGATTTTCTCTGAAAGGACAGCATTTAGAAAGTGAAGCAACACTCCATTCACTTCGCAGAGTGAATTGAAGTATTGGAACAGAATGCTTCTATTTCAGAGAAACGCATGTGAGTTTCTGGTGAATGCTTGTAAGAAGCTTAAGGCACTTTCAAAGGAAAGTGAAGTTCTCTGAAAAGACAGCATTTAGAAAGTGAAGCAACACTCCATTCACTTCGCACAGTGAATTGAAGTGTTGGAACAGACTGCTTCTCTTTCAGAGAAACGCATGTGAGTTTCTTGTGAATTCTTGCAAGTTGCTTAAGGCACTTTCAAAGGAGAGTGATTTTCTCTGAAAGGACAGCATTTAGAAACTGAAGCAACACTCCATTCACTTCGCACAGTGAATTGAAGTGTTGGAACAGACTGCTTCTCTTTCAGAGAAACGCATGTGAGTTTCTGGTGAATGCTTGTAAGTAGCTAAAGGCACTTTCAAAGGAAAGTGATTTTCTCTGAAAGGACAGCATTTAGAAAGTGAAGCAACACTCCATTCACTTCGCACAGTGAATTGAAGTGTTGGAACAGACTGCTTCTCTTTCAGAGAAACGCATGTGAGTTTCTTCCTAATGCTTGCAAGTAGCTTAAGGCACTTTCAAGGGAAAGTGATTTTCTCTGAAAGGACAGCATTTAGAAAGTGAAGCAACACTCCATTCACTTCACATAGTGAATTGAAGTGTTGGAACAGACTGCTTCTCTTTCAGAGAAACGCATGTGAATTTCTGTTGAATGCTTGTAAGTAGCTTAAGACACTTTCAAAGGAAAGTGATTTTCTCTGAAAGGACAGCATTTAGAAAGTGAAGCAACACTCCATTCCCTTCGCGCAATGAATTGAAGTGTTGGAACAGACTGCTTCTCTTTCATAGAAACGCATTAGTGTTTCTTGTGAATGCTTGTAAGAAGCTTAAGGCACATTCAAAGGAAAGTGATTTTCTCTGAAAGGACAGCATTTACAAAGTGAAGCAACACTCCATTCACTTCGCACAGTGAATTGAAGTGTTGGAACAGACTGCTTCTCTTTCATAGAAACGCATTAGTGTTTCTTGTGAATGCTTGTAAGAAGCTTAAGGCACTTTCAAAGGAAAGTGATTTTCTCTGAAAGGACAGCATTTACAAAGTGAAGCAACACTCCATTCACTTCGCACAGTGAATTGAAGTGTTGGAACAGACTGCTTCTCTTTCAGAGAAACGCATGTGAGTTTCTTGTGAATTCTTGCAAGTTGCTTAAGGCACTTTCAAAGAAAGTGATTTTCTCTGAAAGGACAGCATTTAGAAACTGAAGCAACACTCCATTCACTTCGCACAGTGAATTGAAGTGTTGGAACAGACTACTTCTCTTTAAGAGAAACGCATGTGAGTTTTCTGTGAATGCTTGAAAGTAGTTTAAGGCACTTTCAAAGGAAAGTGATATTCTCTGAAAGGACAGAATTTAGAAAGTGATGCAACACTCCATTCACTTCGCACAGTGAATTGAAGTGTTGGAACAGACTGCTTCTCTTTCAGAGAAACGCATGTTAGTTTCTGGTGAATGCTTGTAAGTAGCTTAAGGCACTTTCAAAGGAAAATGATTTTCTCTGAAAGGACAGCATTTAGAAAGTGAAGCAACACTCCATTCACTTCGCACAGTGAATTGAAGTGTTGGAACAGACTGCTTCTCTTTCAGAGAAACGCATGTGAGTTTCTGTTGAATGCTTGTAAGTAGCTTAAGGCACATTCAAAGGAAAGTGATTTTCTCTGAAAGGACAGCATTTAGAAAGTGAAGCAGCACTCCATTCACTTCGCAGAGTGAATTGAAGTATTGGAACAGACTGCTTCTCTTTCAGAGAAACGCATGTGAGTTTCTGGTGAATGCTTGTAAGAAGCTTAAGGCACTTTCAAAGGAAAGTGAAGTTCTCTGAAAGGACAGCATTTAGAAAGTGAAGCAACACTCCATTCACTTCGCACAGTGAATTGAAGTGTTGGAACAGACTGCTTCTCTTTCAGAGAAACGCATGTGAGTTTCTTGTGAATTCTTGCAAGTTGCTTAAGGCACTTTCAAAGGAGAGTGATTTTCTCTGAAAAGACAGCATTTAGAAACTGAAGCAACACTCCATTCACTTCGCACAGTGAATTGAAGTGTTGGAACAGACTGCTTCTCTTTCAGAGAAACGCATGTGAGTTTCTGGTGAATGCTTGTAAGTAGCTTAAGGCACTTTCAAAGGAAAGTGATTTTCTCTGAAAGGACAGCATTTAGAAAGTGAAGCAACACTCCATTCACTTCGCACAGTGAATTGAAGTGTTGGAACAGACTGCTTCTCTTTCAGAGAAACGCATGTGAGTTTCTTCCTAATGCTTGCAAGTAGCTTAAGGCACTTTCAAGGGAAAGTGATTTTCTCTGAAAGGACAGCATTTAGAAAGTGAAGCAACACTCCATTCACTTCACATAGTGAATTGAAGTGTTGGAACAGACTGCTTCTCTTTCAGAGAAACGCATGTGAATTTCTGTTGAATGCTTGTAAGTAGCTTAAGACACTTTCAAAGGAAAGTGATTTTCTCTGAAAGGACAGCATTTAGAAAGTGAAGCAACACTCCATTCACTTCACACAGTGAATAGAAGTGTTGGAACAGACTGCTTCTCTTTCAGAGAAACGCATGTGAGTTTCTTGTGAATGCTTGCAAGTTGCTTAAGGCACTTTCAAAGGAAAGTGATTTTCTCTGAAAGGACAGCATTTAGAAAGTGAAGCAACACTCCATTCACTTTGTACAGTGAATTGAAGTGTTGGAACAGACTGCCTCTCTTTCAGAGAAATGCATGTGAGTTTCTGTTGAATGCTTGTCAGTAGCTTAAGGCTCTTTCAAAGGAAAGTGATTTTCTCTGAAAGGACAGCATTTAGAAAGTAAAGCAACACTCCATTCCCTTCGCGCAATGAATTGAAGTGTTGGAACAGACTGCTTCTCTTTCATAGAAACGCATTAGTGTTTCTTGTGAATGCTTGTAAGAAGCTTAAGGCACTTTCAAAGGAAAGTGATTTTCTCTGAAAGGACAGCATTTACAAAGTGAAGCAACACTCCATTCACTTCGCACAGTGAATTGAAGTGTTTGAACAGTCTGCTTCTCTTTCAGAGAAACGCATGTGAGTTTCTTCCTAATGCTTGCAAGTAGCTTAAGGCACTTTCAAATTAAAGTGATTTTCTCTGAAAGGACAGCATTTAGAAAGTGAAGCAACACTCCATTCACTTCGCACAGTGAATTGAAGTGTTGGAACAGACTGCTTCTCTTTCATAGAAACGCATTAGTGTTTCTTGTGAATGCTTGTAAGAAGCTTAAGGCACTTTCAAAGGAAAGTGATTTTCTCTGAAAGGACAGCATTTACAAAGTGAAGCAACACTCCATTCACTTCGCACAGTGAATTGAAGTGTTGGAACAGACTGCTTCTCTTTCAGAGAAACGCATGTGAGTTTCTTGTGAATTCTTGCAAGTTGCTTAAGGCACTTTCAAAGAAAGTGATTTTCTCTGAAAGGACAGCATTTAGAAAGTGAAGCAACACTCCATTCACTTCGCACAGTGAATTGAAGTGTTGGAACAGACTACTTCTCTTTCAGAGAAACGCATGTGAGTTTTTTGTGAATGCTTGAAAGTAGTTTAAGGCACTTTCAAAGGAAAGTGATTTTCTCTGAAAGGACAGAATTTAGAAAGTGAAGCAACACTCCATTCACTTCGCACAGTGAATTGAAGTGTTTGAACAGTCTGCTTCTCTTTCAGAGAAACGCATGTGAGTTTCTTCCTAATGCTTGCAAGTAGCTTAAGGCACTTTCAAAGGAAAGTGATTTTCTCTGAAAGGACAGCATTTAGAAAGTGAAGCAACACTCCATTCACTTCGCAGAGTGAATTGAAGTATTGGAACAGACTGCTTCTCTTTCAGAGAAACGCATGTGAGTTTCTGGTGAATGCTTGTAAGAAGCTTAAGGCACTTTCAAAGGAAAGTGAAGTTCTCTGAAAGGACAGCATTTAGAAAGTGAAGCAACACTCCATTCACTTCGCACGATGAATTGAAGTGTTGGAACAGACTGCTTCTCTTTCAGAGAAACGCATGTGAGTTTCTTGTGAATTCTTGCAAGTTGCTTAAGGCACTTTCAAAGGAGAGTGATTTTCTCTGAAAGGACAGCATTTAGAAACTGAAGCAACACTCCATTCACTTCGCACAGTGAATTGAAGTGTTGGAACAGACTGCTTCTCTTTCAGAGAAACGCATGTGAGTTTCTGGTGAATGCTTGTAAGTAGCTTAAGGCACTTTCAAAGGAAAGTGATTTTCTCTGAAAGGACAGCATTTAGAAAGTGAAGCAACACTCCATTCACTTCGCACAGTGAATTGAAGTGTTGGAACAGACTGCTTCTCTTTCAGAGAAACGCATGTGAGTTTTTTCCTAATGCTTGCAAGTAGCTTAAGGCACTTTCAAGGGAAAGTGATTTTCTCTGAAAGGACAGCATTTAGAAAGTGAAGCAACACTCCATTCACTTCACATAGTGAATTGAAGTGTTGGAACAGACTGCTTCTCTTTCAGAGAAACGCATGTGAATTTCTGTTGAATGCTTGTAAGTAGCTTAAGGCACTTTCAAAGGAAACTGATTTTCTCTGAAAGGACAGCATTTAGAAAGTGAAGCAACACTCCATTCACTTCGCACAGTGAATTGAAGTGTTGGAACAGACTACTTCTCTTTCAGAGAAACGCATGTGAGTTTTTTGTGAATGCTTGAAAGTAGTTTAAGGCACTTTCAAAGGAAAGTGATTTTCTCTGAAAGGACAGAATTTAGAAAGTGAAGCAACACTCCATTCACTTCGCACAGTGAATTGAAGTGTTTGAACAGTCTGCTTCTCTTTCAGAGAAACGCATGTGAGTTTCTTCCTATGCTTGCAAGTAGCTTAAGGCACTTTCAAAGGAAAGTGATTTTCTCTGAAAGGACAGCATTTAGAAAGTGAAGCAACACTCCATTCACTTCGAACAGTGAATTGAAGTGTTGGAACAGACTGCTTCTCTTTCAGAGAAACGCATGTGAGTTTCTGGTGAATGCTTGTAAGAAGCTTAAGGCACTTTCAAAGGAAAGTGATTTTCTCTGAAAGGACAGCATTTAGAAACTGAAGCAACACTCCATTCCCTTCGTGCAGTGAATTGAAGTGTTGGAACAGAGTGCTTCTCTTTCATAGAAACTCATTAGTATTTCTTGTGAATGCTTGCAAGTGGCTTAAGGCACTTTCAAAGGAAAGTGATTTTCTCTGAAAGGACAGCATTTAGAAAGTGAGGCAACACTCCATTCACTTCGCACAGTGAATTGAAGTGTTGGAACAGACTGCTTCTCTTTCAGAGAAACGCATGTGAGATTTTTGTGAATGCTTGAAAGTAGTTTAAGGCACTTTCAAAGGAAAGTGATTTTCTCTGAAAGGACAGAATTTAGAAAGTGAAGCAACACTCCATTCACTTCGCACAGTGAATTGAAGTGTTGGAACAGTCTGCTTCTCTTTCAGAGAAACGCATGTGAGCTTCTTCCTAATGCTTGCAAGTAGCTTAAGGCACTTTCAAAGGAAAGTGATTTTCTCTGAAAGGACAGCATTTAGAAAGTGAAGCAACACTCCATTCACTTCGCACAGTGAATTGAAGTGTTGGAACAGACTGCTTCTCTTTCAGAGAAACGCATGTGAGTTTCTTGTGAATTCTTGCAAGTTGCTTAAGGCACTTTCAAAGGAAAGTGATTTTCTCCTAAAGGACAGCATTTAGAAAGTGAAGCAACACTCCATTCACTTTGTACAGTGAATTGAAGTGTTGGAACAGACTGCTTCTCTTTCAGAGAAATGCATGTGAGTTTCTGTTGAATGCTTGTCAGTAGCTTAAGGCTCTTTCAAAGGAAAGTGATTTTCTCTGAAAGGACAGCATTTAGAAAGTAAAGCAACACTCCATTCCCTTCGCGCAATGAATTGAAGTGTTGGAACAGACTGCTTCTCTTTCAGAGAAACGCATTAGTGTTTCTTGTGAATGCTTGTAAGAAGCTTAAGGCACTTTCAAAGGAAAGTGATTTTCTCTGAAAGGACAGCATTTACAAAGTGAAGCAACACTCCATTCACTTCGCACAGTGAATTGAAGTGTTGGAACAGACTGCTTCTCTTTCAGAGAAACGCATGTGAGTTTCTTGTGAATTCTTGCAAGTTGCTTAAGGCACTTTCAAAGGAAAGTGATTTTCTCTGAAAGGACAGCATTTAGAGAGTGAAGCAACACTCCATTCACTTCGCACAGTGAATTGAAGTGTTGGAACAGACCGCTTCTCTTTCAGAGAAACGCATGTGAGTTTTTTGTGAATGCTTGAAAGTAGTTTAAGGCACTTTCAAAGGAAAGTGATTTTCTCTGAAAGGAGAGCATTTAGAAAGTGAAGCAACACTCCATTCACTTCGCACAGTGAATTGAAGTGTTTGAACAGTCTGCTTCACTTTCAGAGAAACGCATGTGAGTTTCTTCCCAATGCTTGCAAGTAGCTTAAGGCACTTTCAAAGGAAAGTGATTTTCTCTGAAAGGACAGCATTTAGAAAGTGAAGCAACACTCCATTCACTTCGCACAGTGAATTGAAGTGTTGGAACAGACTGCTTCTCTTTCAGAGAAACGCATGTGAGTTTTTTGTGAATGCTTGAAAGTAGTTTAAGGCACTTTCAAAGGAAAGTGATATTCTCTGAAAGGACAGAATTTAGAAAGTGATGCAACACTCCATTCACTTCGCACAGTGAATTGAAGTGTTGGAACAGACTGCTTCTCTTTCAGAGAAACGCATGTTAGTTTCTGGTGAATGCTTGTAAGTAGCTTAAGGCACTTTCAAAGGAAAATGATTTTCTCTGAAAGGACAGAATTTAGAAAGTGAAGCAACACTCCATTCACTTCGCACAGTGAATTGAAGTGTTGGAACAGACTGCTTCTCTTTCAGAGAAACGCATGTGAGTTTCTGTTGAATGCTTGTAAGTAGCTTAAGGCACATTCAAAGGAAAGTGATTTTCTCTGAAAGGACAGCATTTAGAAAGTGAAGCAACACTCCATTCACTTCGCAGAGTGAATTGAAGTATTGGAACAGAATGCTTCTATTTCAGAGAAACGCATGTGAGTTTCTGGTGAATGCTTGTAAGAAGCTTAAGGCACTTTCAAAGGAAAGTGAAGTTCTCTGAAAGGACAGCATTTAGAAAGTGAAGCAACACTCCATTCACTTCGCACAGTGAATTGAAGTGTTGGAACAGACTGCTTCTCTTTCAGAGAAACGCATGTGAGTTTCTTGTGAATTCTTGCAAGTTGCTTAAGGCACTTTCAAAGGAGAGTGATTTTCTCTGAAAGGACAGCATTTAGAAACTGAAGCAACACTACATTCACTTCGCACAGTGAATTGAAGTGTTGGAACAGACTGCTTCTCTTTCAGAGAAACGCATGTGAGTTTCTGGTGAATGCTTGTAAGTAGCTAAAGGCACTTTCAAAGGAAAGTGATTTTCTCTGAAAGGACAGCATTTAGAAAGTGAAGCAACACTCCATTCACTTCGCACAGTGAATTGAAGTGTTGGAACAGACTGCTTCTCTTTCAGAGAAACGCATGTGAGTTTCTTCCTAATGCTTGCAAGTAGCTTAAGGCACTTTCAAGGGAAAGTGATTTTCTCTGAAAGGACAGCATTTAGAAAGTGAAGCAACACTCCATTCACTTCACATAGTGAATTGAAGTGTTGGAACAGACTGCTTCTCTTTCAGAGAAACGCATGTGAATTTCTGTTGAATGCTTGTAAGTAGCTTAAGACACTTTCAAAGGGAAGTGATTTTCTCTGAAAGGACAGCATTTAGAAAGTGAAGCAACACTCCATTCCCTTCGCGCAATGAATTGAAGTGTTGGAACAGACTGCTTCTCTTTCATAGAAACGCATTAGTGTTTCTTGTGAATGCTTGTAAGAAGCTTAAGGCACTTTCAAAGGAAAGTGATTTTCTCTGAAAGGACAGCATTTACAAAGTGAAGCAACACTCCATTCACTTCGCACAGTGAATTGAAGTGTTGGAACAGTCTGCTTCTCTTTCAGAGAAACGCATGTGAGTTTCTTCCTAATGCTTGCAAGTAGCTTAAGGCACTTTCAAAGGAAAGTGATTTTCTCTGAAAGGACAGCATTTAGAAAGTGAAGCAACACTCCATTCACTTCGCACAGTGAATTGAAGTGTTGGAACAGACTGCTTCTCTTTCATAGAAACGCATTAGTGTTTCTTGTGAATGCTTGTAAGAAGCTTAAGGCACTTTCAAAGGAAAGTGATTTTCTCTGAAAGGACAGCATTTACAAAGTGAAGCAACACTCCATTCACTTCGCACAGTGAATTGAAGTGTTGGAACAGACTGCTTCTCTTTCAGAGAAACGCATGTGAGTTTCTTGTGAATTCTTGCAAGTTGCTTAAGGCACTTTCAAAGAAAGTGATTTTCTCTGAAAGGACAGCATTTAGAAACTGAAGCAACACTCCATTCACTTCGCACAGTGAATTGAAGTGTTGGAACAGACTACTTCTCTTTAAGAGAAACGCATGTGAGTTTTCTGTGAATGCTTGAAAGTAGTTTAAGGCACTTTCAAAGGAAAGTGATATTCTCTGAAAGGACAGAATTTAGAAAGTGATGCAACACTCCATTCACTTCGCACAGTGAATTGAAGTGTTGGAACAGACTGCTTCTCTTTCAGAGAAACGCATGTGAGTTTCTGTTGAATGCTTGTAAGTAGCTTAAGGCACATTCAAAGGAAAGTGATTTTCTCTGAAAGGACAGCATTTAGAAAGTGAAGCAACACTCCATTCACTTCGCAGAGTGAATTGAAGTATTGGAACAGACTGCTTCTCTTTCAGAGAAACGCATGTGAGTTTCTGGTGAATGCTTGTAAGAAGCTTAAGGCACTTTCAAAGGAAAGTGAAGTTCTCTGAAAGGACAGCATTTAGAAAGTGAAGCAACACTCCATTCACTTCGCACAGTGAATTGAAGTGTTGGAACAGACTGCTTCTCTTTCAGAGAAACGCATGTGAGTTTCTTGTGAATTCTTGCAAGTTGCTTAAGGCACTTTCAAAGGAGAGTGATTTTCTCTGAAAAGACAGCATTTAGAAACTGAAGCAACACTCCATTCACTTCGCACAGTGAATTGAAGTGTTGGAACAGACTGCTTCTCCTTCAGAGAAACGCATGTGAGTTTCTGGTGAATGCTTGTAAGTAGCTTAAGGCACTTTCAAAGGAAAGTGATTTTCTCTGAAAGGACAGCATTTAGAAAGTGAAGCAACACTCCATTCACTTCGCACAGTGAATTGAAGTGTTGGAACAGACTGCTTCTCTTTCAGAGAAACGCATGTGAGTTTCTTCCTAATGCTTGCAAGTAGCTTAAGGCACTTTCAAGGGAAAGTGATTTTCTCTGAAAGGACAGCATTTAGAAAGTGAAGCAACACTCCATTCACTTCACATAGTGAATTGAAGTATTGGAACAGACTGCTTCTCTTTCAGAGAAACGCATGTGAATTTCTGTTGAATGCTTGTAAGTAGCTTAAGACACTTTCAAAGGAAAGTGATTTTCTCTGAAAGGACAGCATTTAGAAAGTGAAGCAACACTCCATTCACTTCACACAGTGAATAGAAGTGTTGGAACAGACTGCTTCTCTTTCAGAGAAACGCATGTGAGTTTCTTGTGAATGCTTGCAAGTTGCTTAAGGCACTTTCAAAGGAAAGTGATTTTCTCTGAAAGGACAGCATTTAGAAAGTGAAGCAACACTCCATTCACTTTGTACAGTGAATTGAAGTGTTGGAACAGACTGCCTCTCTTTCAGAGAAATGCATGTGAGTTTCTGTTGAATGCTTGTCAGTAGCTTAAGGCTCTTTCAAAGGAAAGTGATTTTCTCTGAAAGGACAGCATTTAGAAAGTAAAGCAACACTCCATTCCCTTCGCGCAATGAATTGAAGTGTTGGAACAGACTGCTTCTCTTTCATAGAAACGCATTAGTGTTTCTTGTGAATGCTTGTAAGAAGCTTAAGGCACTTTCAAAGGAAAGTGATTTTCTCTGAAAGGCCAGCATTTACAAAGTGAAGCAACACTCCATTCACTTCGCACAGTGAATTGAAGTGTTTGAACAGTCTGCTTCTCTTTCAGAGAAACGCATGTGAGTTTCTTCCTAATGCTTGCAAGTAGCTTAAGGCACTTTCAAAGGAAAGTGATTTTCTCTGAAAGGACAGCATTTAGAAAGTGAAGCAACACTCCATTCACTTCGCACAGTGAAGTGAAGTGTTGGAACAGACGGCTTCTCTTTCATAGAAACGAATTAGTGTTTCTTGTGAATGCTTGCAAGTAGCTTAAGGCACTTTCAAAGGAAAGTGATTTTCTCTGAAAGGACAGCATTTAGAAAGTGAAGCAACACTCCATTCACTTCGAACAGTGAATTGAAGTGTTGGAACAGACTGCTTCTCTTTCAGAGAAACGCATGTGAGTTTCTGGTGAATGCTTGTAAGAAGCTTAAGGCACTTTCAAAGGAAAGTGATTTTCTCTGAAAGGACAGCATTTAGAAACTGAAGCAACACTCCATTCACTTCGCACAGTGAATTGAAGTGTTGAAACAGACAGCTTCTCTTTAAGAGAAACGCATGTGAGTTTTTTGTGAATGCTTGAAATTAGTTTAAGGCACTTTCAAAGGAAAGTGATTTTCTCTGAAAGGACAGAATTTAGAAAGTGATGCAACACTCCATTCATTTCGCACAGTGAATTGAAGTGTTGGAACAGACTGCTTCTCTTTCAGAGAAACGCATGTGAGTTTCTTCCTAATGCTTGTAAGTAGCTTAAGACACTTTCAAAGGAAAGTGATTTTCTCTGAAAGGACAGCATTTAGAAAGTGAAGCAACACTCCATTCCCTTCGTGCAGTGAATTGAAGTGTTGGAACAGAGTGCTTCTCTTTCATAGAAACGCATTAGTGTTTCTTGTGAATGCTTGCAAGTGGCTTAAGGCACTTTCAAAGGAAAGTGATTTTCTCTGAAAGGACAGCATTTAGAAAGTGAGGCAACACTCCATTCACTTCGCACAGTGAATTGAAGTGTTGGAACAGACTGCTTCTCTTTCAGAGAAACGCATGTGAGATTTTTGTGAATGCTTGAAAGTAGTTTAAGGCACTTTCAAAGGAAAGTGATTTTCTCTGAAAGGACAGAATTTAGAAAGTGAAGCAACACTCCATTCACTTCGCACAGTGAATTGAAGTGTTGGAACAGACTGCTTCTCTTTCAGAGAAACGCATGTGAGCTTCTTCCTAATGCTTGCAAGTAGCTTAAGGCACTTTCAAGGGAAAGTGATTTTCTCTGAAAGGACAGCATTTAGAAAGTGAAGCAACACTCCATTCACTTCACATAGTGAATTGAAGTGTTGGAACAGACTGCTTCTCTTTCAGAGAAACGCATGTGAATTTCTGTTGAATGCTTGTAAGTAGCTTAAGACACTTTCAAAGGAAAGTGATTTTCTCTGAAAGGACAGCATTTAGAAAGTGAAGCAACCCTCCATTCCCTTCGCGCAATGAATTGAAGTGTTGGAACAGACTGCTTCTCTTTCAGAGAAACGCATTAGTGTTTCTTGTGAATGCTTGTAAGAAGCTTAAGGCACTTTCAAAGGAAAGTGATTTTCTCTGAAAGGACAGCATTTACAAAGTTAAGCAACACTCCATTCACTTCGCACAGTTAATTGAAGTGTTGGAACAGACTGCTTCTCTTTCAGAGAAACGCATGTGAGTTTCTTGTGAATTCTTGCAAGTTGCTTAAGGCACTTTCAAAGGAAAGTGATTTTCTCTGAAAGGACAGCATTTAGAGAGTGAAGCAACACTCCATTCACTTCGCACAGTGAATTGAAGTGTTGGAACAGACCGCTTCTCTTTCAGAGAAACGCATGTGAGTTTTTTGTGAATGCTTGAAAGTAGTTTAAGGCACTTTCAAAGGAAAGTGATTTTCTCTGAAAGGAGAGCATTTAGAAAGTGAAGCAACACTCCATTCACTTCGCACAGTGAATTGAAGTGTTTGAACAGTCTGCTTCACTTTCAGAGAAACGCATGTGAGTTTCTTCCCAATGCTTGCAAGTAGCTTAAGGCACTTTCAAAGGAAAGTGATTTTCTCTGAAAGGACAGCATTTAGAAAGTGAAGCAACACTCCATTCACTTCGCACAGTGAATTGAAGTGTTGGAACAGACTGCTTCTCTTTCAGAGAAACGCATGTGAGTTTTTTGTGAATGCTTGAAAGTAGTTTAAGGCACTTTCAAAGGAAAATGATATTCTCTGAAAGGACAGAATTTAGAAAGTGATGCAACACTCCATTCACTTCGCACAGTGAATTGAAGTGTTGGAACAGACTGCTTCTCTTTCAGAGAAACGCATGTTAGTTTCTGGTAAATGCTTGTAAGTAGCTTAAGGCACTTTCAAAGGAAAATGATTTTCTCTGAAAGGACAGCATTTAGAAAGTGAAGCAACACTCCATTCACTTCGCACAGTGAATTGAAGTGTTGGAACAGACTGCTTCTCTTTCAGAGAAACGCATGTGAGTTTCTGTTGAATGCTTGTAAGTAGCTTAAGGCACATTCAAAGGAAAGTGATTTTCTCTGAAAGGACAGCATTTAGAAAGTGAAGCAACACTCCATTCACTTCGCAGAGTGAATTGAAGTATTGGAACAGACTGCTTCTCTTTCAGAGAAACGCATGTGAGTTTCTGGTGAATGCTTGTAAGAAGCTTAAGGCACTTTCAAAGGAAAGTGAAGTTCTCTGAAAGGACAGCATTTAGAAAGTGAAGCAACACTCCATTCACTTCGCACAGTGAATTGAAGTGTTGGAACAGACTGCTTCTCTTTCAGAGAAACGCATGTGAGTTTCTTGTGAATTCTTGCAAGTTGCTTAAGGCACTTTCAAAGGAGAGTGATTTTCTCTGAAAGGACAGCATTTAGAAACTGAAGCAACACTCCATTCACTTCGCACAGTGAATTGAAGTGTTGGAACAGACTGCTTCTCTTTCAGAGAAACGCATGTGAGTTTCTGGTGAATGCTTGTAAGTAGCTAAAGGCACTTTCAAAGGAAAGTGATTTTCTCTGAAAGGACAGCATTTAGAAAGTGAAGCAACACTCCATTCACTTCGCACAGTGAATTGAAGTGTTGGAACAGACTGCTTCTCTTTCAGAGAAACGCATGTGAGTTTCTTCCTAATGCTTGCAAGTAGCTTAAGGCACTTTCAAGGGAAAGTGATTTTCTCTGAAAGGACAGCATTTAGAAAGTGAAGCAACACTCCATTCACTTCACATAGTGAATTGAAGTGTTGGAACAGACTGCTTCTCTTTCAGAGAAACGCATGTGAATTTCTGTTGAATGCTTGTAAGTAGCTTAAGACACTTTCAAAGGAAAGTGATTTTCTCTGAAAGGACAGCATTTAGAAAGTGAAGCAACACTCCATTCCCTTCGCGCAATGAATTGAAGTGTTGGAACAGACTGCTTCTCTTTCATAGAAACGCATTAGTGTTTCTTGTGAATGCTTGTAAGAAGCTTAAGGCACTTTCAAAGGAAAGTGATTTTCTCTGAAAGGACAGCATTTACAAAGTGAAGCAACACTCCATTCACTTCGCACAGTGAATTGAAGTGTTGGAACAGTCTGCTTCTCTTTCAGAGAAACGCATGTGAGTTTCTTCCTAATGCTTGCAAGTAGCTTAAGGCACTTTCAAAGGAAAGTGATTTTCTCTGAAAGGACAGCATTTAGAAAGTGAAGCAACACTCCATTCACTTCGCACAGTGAATTGAAGTGTTGGAACAGACTGCTTCTCTTTCATAGAAACACATTAGTGTTTCTTGTGAATGCTTGTAAGAAGCTTAAGGCACTTTCAAAGGAAAGTGATTTTCTCTGAAAGGACAGCATTTAGAAACTGAAGCAACACTCCATTCACTTCGGACAGTGAATTGAAGTGTTGGAACAGACTGCTTCTCTTTAAGAGAAACGCATGTGAGTTTTTTGTGAATGCTTGAAAGTAGTTTAAGGCACTTTCAAAGGAAAGTGATTTTCTCTGAAAGGACAGAATTTAGAAAGTGATGCAACACTCCATTCACTTCGCACAGTGAATTGAAGTGTTGGAACAGACTGCTTCTCTTTCAGAGAAACGCATGTTAGTTTCTGGTGAATGCTTGTAAGTATCATAAGGCACTTTCAAAGGAAAATGATTTTCTCTGAAAGGACAGCATTTAGAAAGTGAAGCAACACTCCATTCACTTCGCACAGTGAATTGAAGTGTTGGAACAGACTGCTTCTCTTTCAGAGAAATGCATGTGAGTTTCTGTTGAATGCTTGTAAGTAGCTTAAGGCACATTCAAAGGAAAGTGATTTTCTCTGAAAGAACAGCATTTAGAAAGTGAAGCAACACTCCATTCACTTCGCAGAGTGAATTGAAGTATTGGAACAGACTGCTTCTCTTTCAGAGAAACGCATGTGAGTTTCTGGTGAATGCTTGTAAGAAGCTTAAGGCACTTTCAAAGGAAAGTGAAGTTCTCTGAAAGGACAGCATTTAGAAAGTGAAGCAACACTCCATTCACTTCGCACGATGAATTGAAGTGTTGGAACAGACTGCTTCTCTTTCAGAGAAACGCATGTGAGTTTCTTGTGAATTCTTGCAAGTTGCTTAAGGCACTTTCAAAGGAGAGTGATTTTCTCTGAAAGGACAGCATTTAGAAACTGAAGCAACACTCCATTCACTTCGCACAGTGAATTGAAGTGTTGGAACAGACTGCTTCTCTTTCAGAGAAACGCATGTGAGTTTCTGGTGAATGCTTGTAAGTAGCTTAAGGCACTTTCAAAGGAAAGTGATTTTCTCTGAAAGGACAGCATTTAGAAAGTGAAGCAACACTTCATTCACTTCGCACAGTGAATTGAAGTGTTGGAACAGACTGCTTCTCTTTCAGAGAAACGCATGTGAGTTTTTTCCTAATGCTTGCAAGTAGCTTAAGGCACTTTCAAGGGAAAGTGATTTTCTCTGAAAGGACAGCATTTAGAAAGTGAAGCAACACTCCATTCACTTCACAAAGTGAATTGAAATGTTGGAACAGACTACTTCTCTTTCAGAGAAACGCATGTGAATTTCTGTTGAATGCTTGTAAGTAGCTTAAGGCACTTTCAAAGGAAACTTATTTTCTAAGAAAGGACAGCATTTAGAAAGTGAAGAAACACTCCATTCACTTTGCACAGTGAATTGAAGTGTTGGAACAGACTGCTTCTCTTTAAGAGAAACGCATGTGAGTTTTTTGTGAATGCTTGAAAGTAGTTTAAGGCACTTTCAAAGGAAAGTGATTTTCTCTGAAAGGACAGAATACAGAAAGTGAAGCAACACTCCATTCACTTCGCACAGTGAATTGAAGTGTTTGAACAGTCTGCTTACTTTCAGAGAAACGCATGTGAGTTTCTTCCTATGCTTGCAAGTAGCTTAAGGCACTTTCAAAGGAAAGTGATTTTCTCTGAAAGGACAGCATTTAGAAATTGAAGCAACACTCCATTCACTTCGAACAGTGAATTGAAGTGTTGGAACAGACTGCTTCTCTTTCAGAGAAACGCATGTGAGTTTCTGGTGAATGCTTGTAAGAAGCTTAAGGCACTTTCAAAGGAAAGTGATTTTCTCTGAAAGGACAGCATTTAGAAACTGAAGCAACACTCCATTCACTTCGCACAGTGAATTGAAGTGTTGAAACAGACAGCTTCTCTTTAAAAGAAACGCATGTGAGTTTTTTGTGAATGCTTGAAATTAGTTTAAGGCACTTTCAAAGGAAAGTGATTTTCTCTGAAAGGACAGAATTTAGAAAGTGATGCAACACTCCATTCATTTCGCACAGTGAATTGAAGTGTTGGAAGAGACTGCTTCTCTTTCAGAGAAACGCATGTGAGTTTCTTCCTAATGCTTGTAAGTAGCTTAAGGCACTTTCAAAGGAAAGTGATTTTCTCTGAAAGGACAGCATTTAGAAAGTGAAGCAACACTCCATTCCCTTCGTGCAGTGAATTGAAGTGTTGGAACAAAGTGCTTCTCTTTCATAGAAACGCATTAGTGTTTCTTGTGAATGCTTGCAAGTGGCTTAAGGCACTTTCAAAGGAAAGTGATTTTCTCTGAAAGGACAGCATTTAGAAAGTGAAGCAACACTCCATTCACTTCGCACAGTGAATTGAAGTGTTGGAACAGACTGCTTCTCTTTCCGAGAAACGCATGTGAGTTTCTTGTGAATTCTTGCAAGTTGCTTCAGGCACTTTCATAGGAAAGTGATTTTGTCTGAAAGGACAGCATTTAGAAAGTGAAGCAACACTCCATTCACTTCGCACAGTGAATTGAAGTGTTGGAACAGACTGCTTCTCTTTCAGAGAAACGCATGTGAGATTTTTGTGAATGCTTGAAAGTAGTTTAAGGCACTTTCAAAGGAAAGTGATTTTCTCTGAAAGGACAAAATTTAGAAAGTGAAGCAACACTCCATTCACTTCGCACAGTGAATTGAAGTGTTGGAACAGTCTGCTTCTCTTTCAGAGAAACGCATGTGAGCTTCTTCCTAATGCTTGCAAGTAGCTTAAGGCACTTTCAAAGGAAAGTGATTTTCTCTGAAAGGACAGCATTTAGAAGGTGAAGCAACACTCCATTCACTTTGTACAGTGAATTGAAGTGTTGGAACAGACTGCCTCTCTTTCAGAGAAATGCATGTGAGTTTCTGTTGAATGCTTGTCAGTGGCTTAAGGCTCTTTCAAAGGAAAGTGATTTTCTCTGAAAGGAGAGCATTTAGAAAGTAAAGCAACACTCCATTCCCTTCGCGCAATGAATTGAAGTGTTGGAACAGACTGCTTCTCTTTCATAGAAACGCATTAGTGTTTCTTGTGAATACTTGTAAGAAGCTTAAGGCACTTTCAAAGGAAAGTGATTTTCTCTGAAAGGACAGCATTTACAAAGTGAAGCAACACTCCATTCACTTCGCACGATGAATTGAAGTGTTGGAACAGACTGCTTCTCTTTCAGAGAAACGCATGTGAGTTTCTTGTGAATTCTTGCAAGTTGCTTAAGGCACTTACAAAGGAAAGTGATTTTCTCTGAAAGGACAGCATTTAGAGAGTGAAGCAACACTCCATTCACTTCGCACAGTGAATTGAAGTGTTGGAACAGACCGCTTCTCTTTCAGAGAAACGCATGTGAGTTTTTTGTGAATGCTTGAAAGTAGTTTAAGGCACTTTCAAAGGAAAGTGATTTTCTCTGAAAGGACAGAATTTAGAAAGTGAAGCAACACTCCATTCACTTCGCACAGTGAATTGAAGTGTTTGAACAGTCTGCTTTTCTTTCAGAGAAACGCATGTGAGTTTCTTCCTAATGCTTGCAAGTAGCTTAAGGCACTTTCAAAGGAAAGTGATTTTCTCTGAAAGGACAGCATTCAGAAAGTGAAGCAACACTCCATTCACTTCGCACAGTGAATTGAAGTGTTGGAACAGACTGCTTCTCTTTCAGAGAAACGCATGTGAGCTTCTGGTGAATGCTTGTAAGAAGCTTAAGGCACTTTCAAAGGAAAGTGATTTTCTCTGAAAGGACAGCATTTAGAAACTGAAGCAACACTCCATTCACTTCGGACAGTGAATTGAAGTGTTGGAACAGACTGCTTCTCTTTAAGAGAAACGCATGTGAGTTTTTTGTGAATGCTTGAAAGTAGTTTAAGGCACTTTCAAAGGAAAGTGATATTCTCTGAAAGGACAGAATTTAGAAAGTGATGCAACACTCCATTCACTTCGCACAGTGAATTGAAGTGTTGGAACAGACTGCTTCTCTTTCAGAGAAACGCATGTTAGTTTCTGGTGAATGCTTGTAAGTAGCTTAAGGCACTTTCAAAGGAAAATGATTTTCTCTGAAAGGACAGCATTTAGAAAGTGAAGCAACACTCCATTCACTTCGCACAGTGAATTGAAGTGTTGGAACAGTCTGCTTCTCTTTCAGAGAAACGCATGTGAGTTTCTGTTGAATGCTTGTAAGTAGCTTAAGGCACATTCAAAGGAAAGTGATTTTCTCTGAAAGGACAGCATTTAGAAAGTGAAGCAACACTCCATTCACTTCGCAGAGTGAATTGAAGTATTGGAACAGACTGCTTCTCTTTCAGAGAAACGCATGTGAGTTTCTGGTGAAATCTTGTAAGAAGCTTAAGGCACTTTCAAAGGAAAGTGAAGTTCTCTGAAAGGACAGCATTTAGAAAGTGAAGCAACACTCCATTCCCTTCGCACAGTGAATTGAAGAGTTGGAACAGACTGCTTCTCTTTCAGAGAAACGCATGTGAGTTTCTTGTGAATTCTTGCAAGTTGCTTAAGGCACTTTCAAAGGAGAGTGATTTTCTCTGAAAGGACAGCATTTAGAAAGTGAAGCAACACTCCATTCACTTCGCACAGTGAATTGAAGTGTTGGAACAGACTGCTTCTCTTTCAGAGAATCGCATGTGAGTTTCTGGTGAATGCTTGTAAGTAGCTTAAGGCACTTTCAAAGGAAAGTGATTTTCTCTGAAAGGACAGCATTTAGAAAGTGAAGCAACACTCCATTCACTTCGCACAGTGAATTGAAGTGTTGGAACAGACTGCTTCTCTTTCAGAGAAACGCATGTGAGTTTCTTCCTAATGCTTGCAAGTAGCTTAAGGCACTTTCAAGGGAAAGTGATTTTCTCTGAAAGGACAGCATTTAGAAAGTGAAGCAACACTCCATTCACTTCACATAGTGAATTGAAGTGTTGGAACAGACTGCTTCTCTTTCAGAGAAACGCATGTGAATTTCTGTTGAATGCTTGTAAGTAGCTTAAGACACTTTCAAGGGAAAGTGATTTTCTCTGAAAGGACAGCATTTAGAAAGTGAAGCAACACTCCATTCACATCACACAGTGAATAGAAATGTTGGAACAGACTGCTTCTCTTTCAGAGAAACGCATGTGAGTTTCTTGTGAATGCTTGCAAGTTGCTTAAGGCACTTTCAAAGGAAAGTGATTTTCTCTGAAAGGACAGCATTTAGAAAGTGAAGCAACACTCCATTCACTTTGTACACTGAATTGAAGTGTTGGAACAGACTGCCTCTCTTTCAGAGAAATGCATGTGAGTTTCTGTTGAATGTTTGTCAGTAGCTTAAGGCTCTTTCAAAGGAAAGTGATTTTCTCTGAAAGGACAGCATTTAGAAAGTAAAGCAACACTCCATTCCCTTCGCGCAATGAATTGAAGTGTTGGAACAGACTGCTTCTCTTTCATAGAAACGCATTAGTGTTTCTTGTGAATGCTTGTAAGAAGCTTAAGGCACTTTCAAAGGAAAGTGATTTTCTCTGAAAGGACAGCATTTACAAAGTGAAGCAACACTCCATTCACTTCGCACAGTGAATTGAAGTGTTGGAACAGACTGCTTCTCTTTCAGAGAAACGCATATGAGTTTCTTGTGAATTCTTGCAAGTTGCTTAAGGCACTTTCAAAGAAAGTGATTTTCTCTGAAAGGACAGCATTTAGAAAGTGAAGCAACACTCCATTCACTTCGCACAGTGAATTGAAGTGTTGGAACAGACTGCTTCTCTTTCAGAGAAACGCATGTGAGTTTTTTGTGAATGCTTGAAAGTAGTTTAAGGCACTTTCAAAGGAAAGTGATTTTCTCTGAAAGGACAGAATTTAGAAAGTGAAGCAACACTCCATTCACTTCGCACAGTGAATTGAAGTGTTTGAACAGTCTGCTTCTCTTTCAGAGAAACGCATGTGAGTTTCTTCCTAATGCTTGCAAGTAGCTTAAGGCACTTTCAAAGGAAAGTGATTTTCTCTGAAAGGACAGCATTAAGAAAGTGAAGCAACACTCCATTCACTTCGCACAGTGAATTGAAGTGTTGGAACAGACTGCTTCTCTTTCAGAGAAACGCATGTGAGCTTCTGGTGAATGCTTGTAAGAAGCTTAAGGCACT
Source organism: Myodes glareolus (assembly GCF_982192425.1). Taxonomy (NCBI): domain Eukaryota; kingdom Metazoa; phylum Chordata; class Mammalia; order Rodentia; family Cricetidae; genus Myodes; species Myodes glareolus. Next base: position 412,921 of record NW_028263226.1, read on the forward strand.
TTCAAAGGAAAGTGATTTTCTCTGAAAGGACAGCATTTAGAAACTGAAGCAACACTCCATTCACTTCGGACAGTGAATTGAAGTGTTGGAACAGACTGCTTCTCTTTAAGAGAAACGCATGTGAGTTTTTTGTGAATGCTTGAAAGTAGTTTAAGGCACTTTCAAAGGAAAGTGATTTTCTCTGAAAGGACAGAATTTAGAAAGTGATGCAACACTCCATTCACTTCGCACAGTGAATTGAAGTGTTGGAACAGACTGCTTCTCTTTCAGAGAAACGCATGTTAGTTTCTGGTGAATGCTTGTAAGTAGCTTAAGGCACTTTCAAAGGAAAATGATTTTCTCTGAAAGGACAGCATTTAGAAAGTGAAGCAACACTCCATTCACTTCGCACAGTGAATTGAAGTGTTGGAACAGACTGCTTCTCTTTCAGAGAAATGCATGTGAGTTTCTGTTGAATGCTTGTAAGTAGCTTAAGACACATTCAAAGGAAAGTGATTTTCTCTGAAAGGACAGCATTTAGAAAGTGAAGCAACACTCCATTCACTTCGCAGAGTGAATTGAAGTATTGGAACAGACTGCTTCTCTTTCAGAGAAACGCATGTGAGTTTCTGGTGAATGCTTGTAAGAAGCTTAAGGCACTTTCAAAGGAAAGTGATTTTCTCTGAAAGGACAGCATTTAGAAAGTGAAGCAACACTCCATTCACTTCGCACGATGAATTGAAGTGTTGGAACAGACTGCTTCTCTTTCAGAGAAACGCATGTGAGTTTCTTGTGAATTCTTGCAAGTTGCTTAAGGCACTTTCAAAGGAGAGTGATTTTCTCTGAAAGGACAGCATTTAGAAACTGAAGCAACACTCCATTCACTTCGCACAGTGAATTGAAGTGTTGGAACAGACTGCTTCTCTTTCAGAGAAACGCATGTGAGTTTTTTCCTAATGCTTGCAAGTAGCTTAAGGCACTTTCAAGGGAAAGTGATTTTCTCTGAAAGGACAGCATTTAGAAAGTGAAGCAACACTCCATTCACTTCACAAAGTGAATTGAAATGTTGGAACAGACTGCTTCTCTTTCAGAGAAACGCATGTGAATTTCTGTTGAATGCTTGTAAGTAGCTTAAGGCATTTTCAAAGGAAACTGATTTTCTAAGAAAGAACAGCATTTAGAAAGTGAAGCAACACTCCATTCACTTCGCACAGTGAATTGAAGTGTTGGAACAGACTGCTTCTCTTTAACAGAAACGCATGTGAGTTTTTTGTGAATGCTTGAAAGTAGTTTAAGGCACTTTCAAAGGAAAGTGATTTTCTCTGAAAGGACAGAATTCAGAAAGTGAAGCATCACTCCATTCACTTCGCACAGTGAATTGAAGTGTTTGAACAGTCTGCTTACTTTCAGAGAAACGCATGTGAGTTTCTTCCTATGCTTGCAAGTAGCTTAAGGCACTTTCAAAGGAAAGTGATTTTCTCTGAAAGGACAGCATTTAGAAAGTGAAGCAACACTCCATTCACTTCGAACAGTGAATTGAAGTGTTGGAACAGACTGCTTCTCTTTCAGAGAAATGCATGTGAGTTTCTGGTGAATGCTTGTAAGAAGCTTAAGGCACTTTCAAAGGAAAGTGATTTTCTCTGAAAGGACAGCATTTAGAAACTGAAGCAACACTCCATTCACTTCGCACAGTGAATCGAAGTGTTGAAACAGACAGCTTCTCTTTAAGAGAAACGCATGTGAGTTTTTTGTGAATGCTTAAAATTAGTTTAAGGCACTTTCAAAGGAAAGTGATTTTCTCTAAAGGACAGAATTTAGAAAGTGATGCAACACTCCATTCATTTCGCACAGTGAATTGAAGTGTTGGAAGAGACTGCTTCTCTTTCAGAGAAACGCATGTGAGTTTCTTCCTAATGCTTGTAAGTAGCTTAAGGCACTTTCAAAGGAAAGTGATTTTCTCTGAAAGGACAGCATTTAGAAAGTGAAGCAACACTCCATTCCCTTCGTGCAGTGAATTGAAGTGTTGGAACAAAGTGCTTCTCTTTCATAGAAACGCATTAGTGTTTCTTGTGAATGCTTGCAAGTGGCTTAAGGCACTTTCAAAGGAAAGTGATTTTCTCTGAAAGGACAGCATTTAGAAAGTGAAGCAACACTCCATTCACTTCGCACAGTGAATTGAAGTGATGGAACAGACTGCTTCTCTTTCCGAGAAACGCATGTGAGTTTCTTGTGAATTCTTGCAAGTTGCTTCAGGCACTTTCATAGGAAAGTGATTTTCTCTGAAAGGACAGCATTTAGAAAGTGAAGCAACACTCCATTCACTTCGCACAGTGAATTGAAGTGTTGGAACAGACTGCTTCTCTTTCAGAGAAACGCATGTGAGATTTTTGTGAATGCTTGAAAGTAGTTTAAGGCACTTTCAAAGGAAAGTGATTTTCTCTGAAAGGACAGCATTTAGAAAGTGAAGCAACACTCCATTCACTTCGCACAGTGAATTGAAGTGTTGGAACAGACTGCTTCTCTTTCAGAGAAACGCATGTGAGATTTTTGTGAATGCTTGAAAGTAGTTTAAGGCACTTTCAAAGGAAAGTGATTTTCTCTGAAAGGACATAATTTAGAAAGTGAAGCAACACTCCATTCACTTCGCACAGTGAATTGAAGTGTTGGAACAGTCTGCTTCTCTTTCAGAGAAACGCATGTGAGCTTTTTCCTAATGCTTGCAAGTAGCTTAAGGCACTTTCAAGGGAAAGTGATTTTCTCTGAAAGGACAGCATTTAGAAAGTGAAGCAACACTCCATTCACTTCACAAAGTGAATTGAAATGTTGGAACAGACTGCTTCTCTTTCAGAGAAACGCATGTGAATTTCTGTTGAATGCTTGTAAGTAGCTTAAGGCATTTTCAAAGGAAACTGATTTTCTAAGAAAGGACAGCATTTAGAAAGTGAAGCAACACTCCATTCACTTCGCACAGTGAATTGAAGTGTTGGAACAGACTGCTTCTCTTTAAGAGAAACGCATGTGAGTTTTTTGTGAATGCTTGAAAGTAGTTTAAGGCACTTTCAAAGGAAAGTGATTTTCTCTGAAAGGACAGAATTCAGAAAGTGAAGCAACACTCCATTCACTTCGCACAGTGAATTGAAGTGTTTGAACAGTCTGCTTACTTTCAGAGAAACGCATGTGAGTTTCTTCCTATGCTTGCAAGTAGCTTAAGGCACTTTCAAAGGAAAGTGATTTTCTCTGAAAGGACAGCATTTAGAAAGTGAAGCAACACTCCATTCACTTCGAACAGTGAATTGAAGTGTTGGAACAGACTGCTTCTCTTTCAGAGAAACGCATGTGAGTTTCTGGTGAATGCTTGTAAGAAGCTTAAGGCACTTTCAAAGGAAAGTGATTTTCTCTGAAAGGACAGCATTTAGAAACTGAAGCAACACTCCATTCACTTCGCACAGTGAATTGAAGTGTTGAAACAGACAGCTTCTCTTTAAGAGAAACGCATGTGAGTTTTTTGTGAATGCTTGAAATTAGTTTAGGGCACTTTCAAAGGAAAGTGATTTTCTCTGAAAGGACAGAATTTAGAAAGTGATGCAACACTCCATGCATTTCGCACAGTGAATTGAAGTGTTGGAAGAGACTGCTTCTCTTTCAGAGAAACGCATGTGAGTTTCTTCCTAATGCTTGTAAGTAGCTTAAGGCACTTTCAAAGGAAAGTGATTTTCTCTGAAAGGACAGCATTTAGAAAGTGAAGCAACACTCCATTCCCTTCGTGCAGTGAATTGAAGTGTTGGAACAAAGTGCTTCTCTTTCATAGAAACGCATTAGTGTTCCTTGTGAATGCTTGCAAGTGGCTTAAGGCACTTTCAAAGGAAAGTGATTTTCTCTGAAAGGACAGCATTTAGAAAGTGAAGCAACACTCCATTCACTTCGAACAGTGAATTGAAGTGTTGGAACAGACTGCTTCTCTTTCAGAGTAACGCATGTGAGTTTCTTGTGAATTCTTGCAAGTTGCTTAAGGCACTTTCAAAGGAAAGTGATTTTCTCTGAAAGGACAGCATTTAGAAAGTGAAGCAACACTCCATTCACTTCGCACAGTGAATTGAAGTGTTGGAACAGACTGCTTCTCTTTCAGAGAAACGCATGTGAGTTTTTTGTGAATGCTTGAAAGTAGTTTAAGGCACTTTCAAAGGAAAGTGATTTTCTCTGAAAGGACAGAATTTAGAAAGTGAAGCAACACTCCATTCACTTCGCACAGTGAATTGAAGTGTTTGAACAGTCTGCTTCTCTTTCAGAGAAACGCATGTGAGTTTCTTCCTAATGCTTGCAAGTAGCTTAAGGCACTTTCAAAGGAAAGTGATTTTCTCTGAAAGGACAGCATTTAGAAAGTGAAGCAACACTCCATTCACTTCGAACAGTGAATTGAAGTGTTGGAACAGACTGCTTCTCTTTCAGAGAAACGCATGTGAGTTTCTGGTGAATGCTTGTAAGAAGCTAAAGGCACTTTCAAAGGAAAGTGATTTTCTCTGAAAGGACAGCATTTAGAAAGTGAAGCAACACTCCATTCACTTCGCACAGTGAATTGAAGTGTTGGAACAGAGAGCTTTTCTTTAAGAGAAACGCATGTGAGTTTTTTGTGAATGCTTGAAATTAGTTTAAGGCACTTTCAAAGGAAAGTGATTTTCTCTGAAAGGACAGCATTTAGAAAGTGAAGTAACACTCCATTCACTTCGCACAGTGAATTGAAGTGTTGGAACAGACTGCTTCTCTTTCAGAGAAACGCATGTGAGTTTCTTGTGAATTCTTGCAAGTTGCTTAAGGCACTTTCAAAGGAAAGTGATTTTCTCTGAAAGGACAGAATTTAGAAAGTGAAGCAACACTCCATTCACTTCGCACAGTGAATTGAAGTGTTTGAACAGTCTGCTTCTCTTTCAGAGAAACGCATGTGAGTTTCTTCCTAATGCTTGCAAGTAGCTTAAGGCACTTTCAAAGGAAAGTGATTTTCTCTGAAAGGACAGCATTTAGAAAGTGAAGCAACACTCCATTCACTTCGCACAGTGAATTGAAGTGTTGGAACAGACTGCTTCTCTTTCAGAGAAACGCATGGGAGTTTCTGGTGAATGCTTGTAAGAAGCTTAAGGCACTTTCAAAGGAAAGTGATTTTCTCTGAAAGGACAGCATTTAGAAAGTGAAGCAACACTCCATTCACTTCGTGCAGTGAATTGAAGTGTTGGAACAGACTGCTTCTCTTTCAGAGAAACGCATGTGAGTTTCTTCCTAATGCTTGCAAGTAGCTTAAGGCACTTTCAAGGGAAAGTGATTTTCTCTGAAAGGACAGCATTTAGAAAGTGAAGCAACACTACATTCACTTCGCACAGTGAATTGAAGTGTTGGAACAGACTGCTTCTCTTTCAGAGAAACGCATGTGAGTTTCTGGTGAATGCTTGCATGTAGCTTAAGGCACTTTCAAAGGAAAGTGATTTTCTCTGAAAGGACAGCATTTAGAAAGTGAAGCAACACTCCATTCACTTCGCACGATGAATTGAAGTGTTGGAACAGACTGCTTCTCTTTCAGAGAAACGCATGTGAGTTTCTTGTGAATTCTTGCAAGTTGCTTAAGGCACTTTCAAAGGAGAGTGATTTTCTCTTTAAGGACAGCATTTAGAAAGTGAAGCAACACTCCATTCACTTCGCACAGTGAATTGAAGTGTTGGAACAGACTGCTTCTCTTTCAGAGAAATGCATGTGAGTTTCTGTTGAATGCTTGTAAGTACCTTAAGGCACTTTCAAAGGAAAGTGATTTTCTCTGAAAGGACAGCATTTAGAAAGTGAACCAACACTCCATTCACTTCGCAGAGTGAATTGAAGTATTGGAACAGACTGCTTCTCTTTCAGAGAAATGCATGTGAGTTTCTGGTGAATGCTTGTAAGTAGCTTAAGGCACTTTCAAAGGAGAGTGATTTTCTCTTTAAGGACAGCATTAAGAAAGTGAAGCAACACTCCATTCACTTCGCACAGTGAATTGAAGTGTTGGAACAGACTGCCTCTCTTTCAGAGAAACGCATGTGAGTTTCTTCCTAATGCTTGCAAGTAGCTTAAGGCACTTTCAAGGGAAAGTGATTTTCTCTGAAAGGACAGCATTTAGAAAGTGAAGCAACACTCCATTCACTTCGCACAGTGAATTGAAGTGTTGGAACAGACTGCTTCTCTTTCAGAGAAACGCATGTGAGTTTCTTCCTAATGCTTGTAAGCAGCTTCAGGCGCTTTCAAAGGAAAGTGATTTTCTCTGAAAGGACAGCATTTAGAAAGTGAAGCAACACTCCATTCCCTTCGTGCAGTGAATTGAAGTGTTGGAACAGAGTGCTTCTCTTTCATAGAAACGCATTAGTGTTTCTTGTGAATGCTTGCAAGTGGCTTAAGGCACTTTCAAAGGAAAGTGATTTTCTCTGAAAGGACAGCATTTAGAAAGTGAAGCAACACTCCATTCACTTTGTACAGTGAATTGAAGTGTTGGAACAGACTGCCTCTCTTTCAGAGAAATGCATGTGAGTTTCTGTTGAATGCTTGTCAGTAGCTTAAGGCTCTTTCAAAGGAAAGTGATTTTCTCTGAAAGGACAGCATTTAGAAAGTAAAGCAACACTCCATTCCCTTCGGGCAATGAATTGAAGTGTTGGCACAGACTGCTTCTCTTTCATAGAAACGCATTAGTGTTTCTTGTGAATGCTTGTAAGAAGCTTAAGGCACTTTCAAAGGAAAGTGATTTTCTCTGAAAGGACAGCATTTAGAAAGTAAGCAACACTCCATTCACTTCGCACAGTGAATTGAAGTGTTGGAACAGACTGCTTCTCTTTCAGAGAAACGCATGTGAGTTTCTTGTGAATTCTTGCAAGTTGCTTAAGGCACTTTCAAAGGAAAGTGATTTTCTCTGAAAGGACAGCATTTAGAAAGTGAAGCAACACTCCATTCACTTCGCACAGTGAATTGAAGTGTTGGAACAGACTGCTTCTCTTTCAGAGAAACGCATGTGAGTTTTTTGTGAATGCTTGAAAGTAGTTTAAGGCAATTTCAAAGGAAAGTGATTTTCTCTGAAAGGACAGAATTTAGAAAGTGAAGCAACACTCCATTCACTTCGCACAGTGAATTGAAGTGTTTGAACAGTCTGCTTCTCTTTCAGAGAAACGCATGTGAGTTTCTTCCTAATGCTTGCAAGTAGCTTAAGGCACTTTCAAAGGAAAGTGATTTTCTCTGAAAGGACAGCATTTAGAAAGTGAAGCAACACTCCATTCACTTCGCAGAGTGAATGGAAGTATTGGAACAGACTGCTTCTCTTTCAGAGAAACGCATGTGAGTTTCTGGTGAATGCTTGTAAGTAGCTTAAGGCACTTTCAAAGGAAAGTGATTTTCTCTGAAAGGACAGCATTGAGAAAGTGAAGCAACACTCCATTCACTTCGCACAGTGAATTGAAGTGTTGGAACAGACTGCTTCTCTTTCAGAGAAACGCATGTGAGTTTCTTGTGAATTCTTGCAAGTTGCTTAAGGCACTTTCAAAGGAAAGTGATTTTCTCTGAAACGACAGCATTTAGAAACTGAAGCAACACTCCATTCACTTCGCACAGTGAATTGAAGTGTTGGAACAGACTGCTTCTCTTTAAGAGAAACGCATGTGAGTTTTTTGTGAATGCTTGAAATTAGTTTAAGGCACTTTCAAAGGAAAGTGATTTTCTCTGAAAGGACAGAATTTAGAAAGTGAGGCAACACTCCATTCACTTCGCACAGTGAATTGAAGTGTTGGAACAGACTGCTTCTCTTTCAGAGAAACGCCTGTGAGTTTCTGTTGAATGCTTGTAAGTAGCTTAAGGCACTTTCAAAGGAAAGTGATTTTCTCTGAAAGGACAGCATTTAGAAAGTGAAGCAACACTCCATTCCCTTCGTGCAGTGAATTGAAGTGTTGGAACAGACTGCTTCTCTTTCAGAGAAACGCATGTGAGTTACTTCCTAATGCTTGCAAGTAGCTTAAGGCACTTTCAAGAAAAAGTGGTTTTCTCTGAAAGGACAGCATTTAGAAAGTGAAGCAACACTCCATTCACTTCGCACAGTGAATTGAAGTGTTGGAACAGACTGCTTCTCTTTCAGAGAAACGCATGTGAGTTTCTGGTGAATGCTTGTAAGTAGCTTAAGGCACTTTCAAAGGAAAGTGATTTTCTCTGAAAGGACAGCAATTAGAAAGTGAAGCAACACTCGATTCACTTCGCACAGTGAATTGAAGTGTTGGAACAGACTGCTTCTCTTTCAGAGAAACGAATGTGAGTTTTTTGTGAATGCTTGAAAGTAGTTTAAAGCACTTTCAAAGGAAAGTGATTTTCTCTGAAAGGACAGCATTTAGAAAGTGAAGCAACACTCCATTCACTTCGCACAGTGAATTGAAGTGTTTGAACAGTCTGCTTCTCTTTCAGAGAAACGCATGTGAGTTTCTTCCTAATGCTTGCAAGTAGCTTAAGGCACTTTCAAAGGAAAGTGATTTTCTCTGAAAGGACAGCATTTAGAAAGTTAAGCAACACTCCATTCACTTCGCAGAGTGAATTGAAGTATTGGAACAGACTGCTTCTCTTTCAGAGAAACGCATGTGAGTTTCTGGTGAATGCTTGTAAGTAGCTTAAGGCACTTTCAAAGGAAAGTGATTTTCTCTGAAAGGACAGCATTGAGAAAGTGAAGCAACACTCCATTCACTTCGCACAGTGAATTGAAGTGTTGGAACAGACTGCTTCTCTTTCAGAGAAACGCATGTGAGTTTCTTGTGAATTCTTGCAAGTTGCTTAAGGCACTTTCAAAGGAAAGTGATTTTCTCTGAAACGACAGCATTTAGAAACTGAAGCAACACTCCATTCACTTCGCACAGTGAATTGAAGTGTTGGAACAGACTGCTTCTCTTTAAGAGAAACGCATGTGAGTTTTTTGTGAATGCTTGAAATTAGTTTAAGGCACTTTCAAAGGAAAGTGATTTTCTCTGAAAGGACAGAATTTAGAAAGTGAGGCAACACTCCATTCACTTCGCACAGTGAATTGAAGTGTTGGAACAGACTGCTTCTCTTTCAGAGAAACGCATGTGAGTTTCTGTTGAATGCTTGTAAGTAGCTTAAGGCACTTTCAAAGGAAAGTGATTTTCTCTGAAAGGACAGCATTTAGAAAGTGAAGCAACACTCCATTCCCTTCGTGCAGTGAATTGAAGTGTTGGAACAGACTGCTTCTCTTTCAGAGAAACGCATGTGAGTTTCTTCCTAATGCTTGTAAGTAGCTTCAGGCACTTTCAAAGGAAAGTGATTTTCTCTGAAAGGACAGCATTTAGAAAGTGAAGCAACACTCCATTCCCTTCGTGCAGTGAATTGAAGTGTTGGAACAGAGTGCTTCTCTTTCATAGAAACGCATTAGTGTTTCTTGTGAATGCTTGCAAGTGGCTTAAGGCACTTTCAAAGGAAAGTGATTTTCTCTGAAAGGACAGCATTTAGAAAGTGAAGCAACACTCCATTCACTTTGTACAGTGAATTGAAGTGTTGGAACAGACTGCCTCTCTTTCAGAGAAATGCATGTGAGTTTCTTTTGAATGCTTGTCAGTAGCTTAAGGCTCTTTCAAAGGAAAGTGATTTTCTCTGAAAGGACAGCATTTAGAAAGTAAAGCAACACTCCATTCCCTTCGCGCAATGAATTGAAGTGTTGGCACAGACTGCTTCTCTTTCATAGAAACGCATTAGTGTTTCTTGTGAATGCTTGTAAGAAGCTTAAGGCACTTTCAAAGGAAAATGATTTTCTCTGAAAGGACAGCATTTAGAAAGTGAAGAAACACTCCATTCACTTTGCAGAGTGAATTGAAGTATTGGAACAGACTGCTTCTCTTTCAGAGAAATGCATGTGAGTTTCTGGTGAATGCTTGTAAGTAGCTTAAGGCACTTTCAAAGGAAAATGATTTTCTCTGAAAGGACAGCATTTAGAAAGTGAGGCAACACTCCATTCACTTCGCACAGTGAATTGAAGTGTTGGAACAGACTGCTTCTCTTTCAGAGAAACGCATGTGAGTTTCTGTTGAATGCTTGTAAGTAGCTTAAGGCACTTTCAAAGGAAAGTGATTTTCTCTGAAAGGACAGCATTTAGAAAGTGAAGCAACACTCCATTCCCTTCGAGCAGTGAATTGAAGTGTTGGAACAGACTGCTTCTCTTTCAGAGAAACGCATGTGAGTTTCTTCCTAATGCTTGCAAGTAGCTTAAGGCACTTTCAAAGGAAAGTGATTTTCTCTGAAAGGACAGCATTTAGAAAGTGAAGCAACACTCCATTCACTTCGCACAGTGAATTGAAGTGTTGGAACAGAGAGCTTTTCTTTAAGAGAAACGCATGTGAGTTTTTTGTGAATGCTTGAAATTAGTTTAAGGCACTTTCAAAGGAAAGTGATTTTCTCTGAAAGGACAGCATTTAGAAAGTGAAGTAACACTCCATTCACTTCGCACAGTGAATTGAAGTGTTGGAACAGACTGCTTCTCTTTCAGAGAAACGCATGTGAGTTTCTTGTGAATTCTTGCAAGTTGCTTAAGGCACTTTTAAAGGAAAGTGATTTTCTCTGAAAGGACAGAATTTAGAAAGTGAAGCAACACTCCATTCACTTCGCACAGTGAATTGAAGTGTTTGAACAGTCTGCTTCTCTTTCAGAGAAACGCCTGTGAGTTTCTTCCTAATGCTTGCAAGTAGCTTAAGGCACTTTCAAAGGAAAGTGATTTTCTCTGAAAGGACAGCATTTAGAAAGTGAAGCAACACTCCATTCACTTCGCACAGTGAATTGAAGTGTTGGAACAGACTGCTTCTCTTTCAGAGAAACGCATGGGAGTTTCTGGTGAATGCTTGTAAGAAGCTTAAGGCACTTTCAAAGGAAAGTGATTTTCTCTGAAAGGACAGCATTTAGAAAGTGAAGCAACACTCCATTCACTTCGCACAGTGAATTTAAGTGTTGGAACAGACTGCTTCTCTTTCAGAGAAACGCATGTGAGTTTCTTCCTAATGCTTGCAAGTAGCTTAAGGCACTTTCAAGGGAAAGTGATTTTCTCTGAAAGGACAGCATTTAGAAAGTGAAGCAACACTCCATTCACTTCGCACAGTGAATTGAAGTGTTGGAACAGACTGCTTCTCTTTCAGAGAAACGCATGTGAGTTTCTGGTGAATGCTTGCATGTAGCTTAAGGCACTTTCAAAGGAAAGTGATTTTCTCTGAAAGGACAGCATTTAGAAAGTGAAGCAACACTCCATTCACTTCGCACGATGAATTGAAGTGTTGGAACAGACTGCTTCTCTTTCAGAGAAACGCATGTGAGTTTCTTGTGAATTCTTGCAAGTTGCTTAAGGCACTTTCAAAGGAAAGTGATTTTCTCTGAAAGGACAGCATTTAGAAAGTGAAGCAACACTCCATTCACTTCGCACAGTGAATTGAAGTGTTGGAACAGACTGCTTCTCTTTCAGAGAAATGCATGTGAGTTTCTGTTGAATGCTTGTAAGTACCTTAAGGCACTTTCAAAGGAAAGTGATTTTCTCTGAAAGGACAGCATTTAGAAAGTGAAGCAACACTCCATTCACTTCGCAGAGTGAATTGAAGTATTGGAACAGACTGCTTCTCTTTCAGAGAAATGCATGTGAGTTTCTGGTGAATGCTTGTAAGTAGCTTAAGGCACTTTCAAAGGAAAATGATTTTCTCTGAAAGGACAGCATTTAGAAAGTGAGGCAACACTCCATTCACTTCGCACAGTGAATTGAAGTGTTGGAACAGACTGCTTCTCTTTCAGAGAAACGCATGTGAGTTTCTTCCTAATGCTTGCAAGTAGCTTAAGGCACTTTCAAGGGAAAGTGATTTTCTCTGAAAGGACAGCATTTAGAAAGTGAAGCAACACTCCATTCACTTTGTACAGTGAATTGAATTGTTGGAACAGACTGCCTCTCTTTCAGAGAAATGCATGTGAGTTTCTGTTGAATGCTTGTCAGTAGCTTAAGGCTCTTTCAAAGGAAAGTGATTTTCTCTGAAAGGACAGCATTTAGAAAGTGAAGCAACACTCCATTCCCTTCGTGCAGTGAATTGAAGTGTTGGAACAGAGTGCTTCTCTTTCATAGAAACGCATTAGTGTTTCTTGTGAATGCTTGCAAGTGGCTTAAGGCACTTTCAAAGGAAAGTGATTTTCTCTGAAAGGACAGCATTTAGAAAGTGAAGCAACACTCCATTCACTTTGTACAGTGAATTGAAGTGTTGGAACAGACTGCCTCTCTTTCAGAGAAATGCATGTGAGTTTCTGTTGAATGCTTGTCAGTAGCTTAAGGCTCTTTCAAAGGAAAGTGATTTTCTCTGAAAGGACAGCATTTAGAAAGTAAAGCAACACTCCATTCCCTTCGGGCAATGAATTGAAGTGTTGGCACAGACTGCTTCTCTTTCATAGAAACGCATTAGTGTTTCTTGTGAATGCTTGTAAGAAGCTTAAGGCACTTTCAAAGGAAAGTGATTTTCTCTGAAAGGACAGCATTTAGAAAGTAAGCAACACTCCATTCACTTCGAACAGTGAATTGAAGTGTTGGAACAGACTGCTTCTCTTTCAGAGAAACGCATGTGAGTTTCTTGTGAATTCTTGCAAGTTGCTTAAGGCACTTTCAAAGGAAAGTGATTTTCTCTGAAAGGACAGCATTTAGAAAGTGAAGCAACACTCCATTCACTTCGCACAGTGAATTGAAGTGTTGGAACAGACTGCTTCTCTTTCAGAGAAACGCATGTGAGTTTTTTGTGAATGCTTGAAAGTAGTTTAAGGCACTTTCAAAGGAAAGTGATTTTCTCTGAAAGGACAGAATTTAGAAAGTGAAGCAACACTCCATTCACTTCGCAGAGTGAATTGAAGTGTTTGAACAGTCTGCTTCTCTTTCAGAGAAACGCATGTGAGTTTCTTCCTAATGCTTGCAAGTAGCTTAAGGCACTTTCAAAGGAAAGTGATTTTCTCTGAAAGGACAGCATTTAGAAAGTGAAGCAACACTCCATTCACTTCGCACAGTGAATTGAAGTGTTGGAACAGAGAGCTTCTCTTTAAGAGAAACGCATGTGAGTTTTTTGTGAATGCTTGAAAGTAGTTTAAGGCACTTTCAAAGGAAAGTGATTTTCTCTGAAAGGACAGAATTTAGAAAGTGAGGCAACACTCCATTCACTTCGCACAGTGAATTGAAGTGTTGGAACAGACTGCTTCTCTTTCAGAGAAACGCATGTGAGTTTCTGTTGAATGCTTGTAAGTAGCTTAAGGCACTTTCAAAGGAAAGTGATTTTCTCTGAAAGGACAGCATTTAGAAAGTGAAGCAACACTCCATTCCCTTCGTGCAGTGAATTGAAGTGTTGGAACAGACTGCTTCTCTTTCAGAGAAACGCATGTGAGTTACTTCCTAATGCTTGCAAGTAGCTTAAGGCACTTTCAAGAAAAAGTGGTTTTCTCTGAAAGGACAGCATTTAGAAAGTGAAGCAACACTCCATTCACTTCGCACAGTGAATTGAAGTGTTGGAACAGACTGCTTCTCTTTCAGAGAAACGCATGTGAGTTTCTGGTGAATGCTTGTAAGTAGCTTAAGGCACTTTCAAAGGAAAGTGATTTTCTCTGAAAGGACAGCATTTAGAAAGTGAAGCAACACTCCATTCACTTCGCACAGTGAATTGAAGTGTTGGAACAGACTGCTTCTCTTTCAGAGAAACGAATGTGAGTTTTTTGTGAATGCTTGAAAGTAGTTTAAGGCACTTTCAAAGGAAAGTGATTTTCTCTGAAAGGACAGCATTTAGAAAGTGAAGCAACACTCCATTCACTTCGCACAGTGAATTGAAATGTTTGAACAGTCTGCTTCTCTTTCAGAGAAACGCATGTGAGTTTCTTCCTAATGCTTGCAAGTAGCTTAAGGCACTTTCAAAGGAAAGTGATTTTCTCTGAAAGGACAGCATTTAGAAAGTTAAGCAACACTCCATTCACTTCGCAGAGTGAATTGAAGTATTGGAACAGACTGCTTCTCTTTCAGAGAAACGCATGTGAGTTTCTGGTGAATGCTTGTAAGTAGCTTAAGGCACTTTCAAAGGAAAGTGATTTTCTCTGAAAGGACAGCATTGAGAAAGTGAAGCAACACTCCATTCACTTCGCACAGTGAATTGAAGTATTGGAACAGACTGCTTCTCTTTCAGAGAAACGCATGTGAGTTTCTTGTGAATTCTTGCAAGTTGCTTAAGGCACTTTCAAAGGAAAGTGATTTTCTCTGAAACAACAGCATTTAGAAACTGAAGCAACACTCCATTCACTTCTCACAGTGAATTGAAGTGTTGGAACAGACTGCTTCTCTTTCAGAGAAACGCATGTGAGTTTTTTGTGAATGCTTGAAATTAGTTTAAGGCACTTTCAAAGGAAAGTGATTTTCTCTGAAAGGACAGCATTTAGAAAGTGAGGCAACACTCCATTCACTTCGCACAGTGAATTGAAGTGTTGGAACAGACTGCTTCTCTTTCAGAGAAACGCATGTGAGTTTCTGTTGAATGCTTGTAAGTAGCTTAAGGCACTTTCAAAGGAAACTGATTTTCTCTGAAAGGACAGCATTTAGAAAGTGAAGCAACACTCCATTCCCTTCGTGCAGTGAATTGAAGTGTTGGAACAGACTGCTTCTCTTTCAGAGAAACGCATGTGAGTTTCTTCCTAATGCTTGCAAGTAGCTTAATGCACTTTCAAAGGAAAGTGATTTTCTCTGAAAGGACAGCATTTAGAAAGTGAAGCAACACTCCATTCACTTCGCACAGTGAATTGAAGTGTTGGAACAGACTGCTTCTCTTTCAGAGAAATCCATGTGAGTTTCTGTTGAATGCTTGAAAGTACCTTAGGGCACTTTCAAAGGAAAGTGATTTTCTCTGAAAGTACAGCATTTAGAAAGTGAAGAAACACTCCATTCACTTTGCAGAGTGAATTGAAGTATTGGAACAGACTGCTTCTCTTTCAGAGAAACGCATGTGAGTTTTTTGTGAATGCTTGAAAGTAGTTTAAGGCACATTCAAAGGAAAGTGATTTTCTCTGAAAGGACAGAATTTAGAAAGTGAAGCAACACTCCATTCACTTCGCACAGTGAATTGAAGTGTTGGAACAGACTGCTTCTCTTTCAGAGAAACGCATGTGAGTTTCTGGGGAATGCTTGCATGTAGCTTAAGGCACTTTCAAAGGAAAGTGATTTTCTCTGAAAGGACAGCATTTAGAAAGTGAAGCAACACTCCATTCACTTCGCACGATGAATTGAAGTGTTGGAACAGACTGCTTCTCTTTCAGAGAAACGCATGTGAGTTTCTTGTGAATTCTTGCAAGTTGCTTAAGGCACTTTCAAAGGAGAGTGATTTTCTCTGAAAGGACAGCATTTAGAAAGTGAAGCAACACTCCATTCACTTCGCACAGTGAATTGAAGTGTTGGAACAGACTGCTTCTCTTTCAGAGAAACGCATGTGAGTTTCTGTTGAATGCTTGTAAGTACCTTAAGGCACTTTCAAAGGAAAGTGATTTTCTCTGAAAGGACAGCATTTAGAAAGTGAAGCAACACTCCATTCACTTCGCAGAGTGAATTGAAGTATTGGAACAGACTGCTTCTCTTTCAGAGAAATGCATGTGAGTTTCTGGTGAATGCTTGTAAGTAGCTTAAGGCACTTTCAAAGGAAAATGATTTTCTCTTAAAGGACAGCATTTAGAAAGTGAGGCAACACTCCATTCACTTCGCACAGTGAATTGAAGTGTTGGAACAGACTGCTTCTCTTTCAGAGAAACGCATGTGAGTTTCTTCCTAATGCTTGCAAGTAGCTTAAGGCACTTTCAAGGGAAAGTGATTTTCTCTGAAAGGACAGCATTTAGAAAGTGAAGCAACACTCCATTCACTTTGTACAGTGAATTGAAGTGTTGGAACAGACTGCCTCTCTTTCAGAGAAATGCATGTGAGTTTCTGTTGAATGCTTGTCAGTAGCTTAAGGCTCTTTCAAAGGAAAGTGATTTTCTCTGAAAGGACAGCATTTAGAAAGTAAAGCAACACTCCATTCCCTTCGCGCAATGAATTGAAGTGTTGGCACAGACTGCTTCTCTTTCATAGAAACGCATTAGTGTTTCTTGTGAATGCTTGTTAGAAGCTTAAGGCACTTTCAAAGGAAAGTGATTTTCTCTGAAAGGACAGCATTTAGAAAGTGAAGCAACACTCCATTCACTTCGCACAGTGAATTGAAGTGTTGGAACAGACTGCTTCTCTTTCAGAGAAACGCATGTGAGTTCCTTCCTAATGCTTGTAAGTAGCTTCAGGCACTTTCAAAGGAAAGTGATTTTCTCTGAAAGGACAGCATTTAGAAAGTGAAGCAACACTCCATTCCCTTCGTGCAGTGAACTGAAGTGTTGGAACAGAGTGCTTCTCTTTCATAGAAACGCATTAGTGTTTCTTGTGAATGCTGGCAAGTGGCTTAAGGCACTTTCAAAGGAAAGTGATTTTCTCTGAAAAGACAGCATTTAGAAAGTGACGCAACACTCCATTCACTTTGTACAGTGAATTGAAGTGTTGGAACAGACTGCCTCTCTTTCAGAGAAATGCATGTGAGTTTCTGTTGAATGCTTGTCAGTAGCTTAAGGCTCTTTCAAAGGAAAGTGATTTTCTCTGAAAGGACAGCATTTAGAAAGTAAAGCAACACTCCATTCCCTTCGCGCAATGAATTGAAGTGTTGGCACAGACTGCTTCTCTTTCATAGAAACGAATTAGTGTTTCTTGTGAATGCTTGTAAGAAGCTTAAGGCACTTTCAAAGGAAAGTGATTTTCTCTGAAAGGACAGCATTTAGAAACTGAAGCAACACTCCATTCACTTCGCACAGTGAATTGAAGTGTTGGAACAGACTGCTTCTCTTTCAGAGAAACGCATGTGAGTTTCTTGTGAATTCTTGGAAGTTGCTTAAGGCACTTTCAAAGGAAAGTGATTTTCTCTGAAAGGACAGAATTTAGAAAGTGAAGCAACACTCCATTCACTTCGCACAGTGAATTGAAGTGTTTGAACAGTCTGCTTCTCTTTCAGAGAAACGCATGTGAGTTTCTTCCTAATGCTTGCAAGTAGCTTAAGGCACTTTCAAAGGAAAGTGATTTTCTCTGAAAGGACAGCATTTAGAAAGTGAAGCAACACTCCATTCACTTCGCACAGTGAATTGAAGTATTGGAACAGACTGCTTCTCTTTCAGAGAAACGCATGGGAGTTTCTGGTGAATGCTTGTAAGAAGCTTAAGGCACTTTCAAAGGAAAGTGATTTTCTCTGAAAGGACAGCATTTAGAAAGTGAAGCAACACTCCATTCACTTCGCACAGTGAATTGAAGTGTTGGAACAGACTGCTTCTCTTTCAGAGAAACGCATGTGAGTTTCTTCCTAATGCTTGTAAGCAGCTTCAGGCGCTTTCAAAGGAAAGTGATTTTCTCTGAAAGGACAGCATTTAGAAAGTGAAGCAACACTCCATTCCCTTCGTGCAGTGAATTGAAGTGTTGGAACAGAGTGCTTCTCTTTCAGAGAAACGCATGTGAGTTTCTTCCTAATGCTTGTAAGCAGCTTCAGGCGCTTTCAAAGGAAAGTGATTTTCTCTGAAAGGACAGCATTTAGAAAGTGAAGCAACACTCCATTCCCTTCGTGCAGTGAATTGAAGTGTTGGAACAGAGTGCTTCTCTTTCATAGAAACGCATTAGTGTTTCTTGTGAATGCTTGCAAGTGGCTTAAGGCACTTTCAAAGGAAAGTGATTTTCTCTGAAAGGACAGCATTTAGAAAGTGAAGCAACACTCCATTCACTTTGTACAGTGAATTGAAGTGTTGGAACAGACTGCTTCTCTTTCAGAGAAACGCATGTGAGTTTCTTGTGAATTCTTGCAAGTTGCTTAAGGCACTTTCAAAGGAACGTGATTTTCTCTGAAAGGACAGCATTTAGAAAGTGAAGCAACACTCCATTCACTTTGTACAGTGAATTGAAGTGTTGGAACAGACTGCTTCTCTTTCAGAGAAACGCATGTGAGTTTCTTGTGAATTCTTGCAAGTTGCTTAAGGCACTTTCAAAGGAAAGTGATTTTCTCTGAAAGGACAGCATTTAGAAAGTGAAGCAACACTCCATTCACTTTGCACAGTGAATTGAAGTGTTGGAACAGACTGCTTCTCTTTCAGAGAAACGCATGTGAGTTTTTTGTGAATGCTTGAAAGTAGTTTAAGGCACTTTCAAAGGAAAGTGATTTTCTCTGAAAGGACAGAATTTAGAAAGTGAAGCAACACTCCATTCACTTCGCACAGTGAATTGAAGTGTTTGAACAGTCTGCTTCTCTTTCAGAGAAACGCATGTGAGTTTCTTCCTAATGCTTGCAAGTAGCTTAAGGCACTTTCAAAGGAAAGTGATTTTCTCTGAAAGGACAGCATTTAGAAAGTGAAGCAACACTCCATTCACTTCGAACAGTGAATTGAAGTGTTGGAACAGACTGCTTCTCTTTCAGAGAAACGCATGTGAGTTTCTGGTGAATGCTTGTAAGAAGCTTAAGGCACTTTCAAAGGAAAGTGATTTTCTCTGAAAGGACAGCATTTAGAAACTGAAGCAACACTCCATTCACTTCGCACAGTGAATTGAAGTGTTGGAACAGAGAGCTTCTCTTTAAGAGAAACGCATGTGAGTTTTTTGTGAATGCTTGAAATTAGTTTAAGGCACTTTCAAAGGAAAGTGATTTTCTCTGAAAGGACAGAATTTAGAAAGTGAGGCAACACTCCATTCACTTCGCACAGTGAATTGAAGTGTTGGAACAGACTGCTTCTCTTTCAGAGAAACGCATGTGAGTTTCTGTTGAATGCTTGTAAGTAGCTTAAGGCACTTTCAAAGGAAAGTGATTTTCTCTGAAAGGACAGCATTTAGAAAGTGAAGCAACACTCCATTCCCTTCGTGCAGTGAATTGAAGTGTTGGAACAGACTGCTTCTCTTTCAGAGAAACGCATGTGAGTTACTTCCTAATGCTTGCAAGTAGCTTAAGGCACTTTCAAGAAAAAGTGATTTTCTCTGAAAGGACAGCATTTAGAAAGTGAAGCAACACTCCATTCACTTCGCACAGTGAATTGAAGTGTTGGAACAGACTGCTTCTCTTTCAGAGAAACGCATGTGAGTTTCTGGTGAATGCTTGTAAGTAGCTTAAGGCACTTTCAAAGGAAAGTGATTTTCTCTGAAAGGACAGCATTTAGAAAGTGAAGCAACACTCCATTCACTTCGAAAAGTGAATTGAAGTGTTGGAACAGACTGCTTCTCTTTCAGAGAAACGAATGTGAGTTTTTTGTGAATGCTTGAAAGTAGTTTAAGGCACTTTCAAAGGAAAGTGATTTTCTCTGAAAGGACAGCATTTAGAAAGTTAAGCAACACTCCATTCACTTCGCAGAGTGAATTGAAGTATTGGAACAGACTGCTTCTCTTTCAGAGAAACGCATGTGAGTTTCTGGTGAATGCTTGTAAGTAGCTTAAGGCACTTTCAAAGGAAAGTGATTTTCTCTGAAAGGACAGCATTGAGAAAGTGAAGCAACACTCCATTCACTTCGCACAGTGAATTGAAGTGTTGGAACAGACTGCTTCTCTTTCAGAGAAACGCATGTGAGTTTCTTGTGAATTCTTGCAAGTTGCTTAAGGCACTTTCAAAGGAAAGTGATTTTCTCTGAAAGGACAGCATTTAGAAACTGAAGCAACACTCCATTCACTTCGCACAGTGAATTGAAGTGTTGGAACAGACTGCTTCTCTTTCAGAGAAACGCATGTGAGTTTTTTGTGATTGCTTGAAAGTAGTTTAAGGCACTTTCAAAGGAAAGTGATTTTCTCTGAAAGGACAGAATTTAGAAAGTGATGCAACACTCCATTCACTTCGCACAGTGAATTGAAGTGTTGGAACAGACTGCTTCTCTTTCAGAGAAATGCATGTGAGTTTCTTCCTAATGCTTGTAAGTAGCTTCAGGCACTTTCAAAGGAAAGTGATTTTCTCTGAAAGGACAGCATTTAGAAAGTGAAGCAACACTCCATTCCCTTCGTGCAGTGAATTGAAGTGTTGGAACAGAGTGCTTCTCTTTCATAGAAACGCATTAGTGTTTCTTGTGAATGCTTGCAAGTGGCTTAAGGCACTTTCAAAGGAAAGTGATTTTCTCTGAAAGGACAGCATTTAGAAAGTGAAGCAACACTCCATTCACTTTGTACAGTGAATTGAAGTGTTGGAACAGACTGCCTCTCTTTCAGAGAAATGCATGTGAGTTTCTGTTGAATGCTTGTCAGTAGCTTAAGGCTCTTTCAAAGGAAAGTGATTTTCTCTGAAAGGACAGCATTTAGAAAGTAAAGCAACACTCCATTCACTTCGCACAGTGAATTGAAGTGTTGGAACAGACTGCTTCTCTTTCAGAGAAACGCATGTGAGTTTCTTCCTAATGCTTGTAAGCAGCTTCAGGCGCTTTCAAAGGAAAGTGATTTTCTCTGAAAGGACAGCATTTAGAAAGTGAAGCAACACTCCATTCCCTTCGTGCAGTGAATTGAAGTGTTGGAACAGAGTGCTTCTCTTTCAGAGAAACGCATTAGTGTTTCTTGTGAATACTTGCAAGTGGCTTAAGGCACTTTCAAAGGAAAGTGATTTTCTCTGAAAGGACAGCATTTAGAAAGTGAAGCAACACTCCATTCACTTTGTACAGTGAATTGAAGTGTTGGAACAGACTGCCTCTCTTTCAGAGAAATGCATGTGAGTTTCTGTTGAATGCTTGTCAGTAGCTTAAGGCTCTTTCAAAGGAAAGTGATTTTCTCTGAAAGGACAGCATTTAGAAAGTAAAGCAACACTCCATTCCCTTCGGGGAATGAATTGAAGTGTTGGCACAGACTGCTTCTCTTTCATAGAAACGCATTAGTGTTTCTTGTGAATGCTTGTAAGAAGCTTAAGGCACTTTCAAAGGAAAGTGATTTTCTCTGAAAGGACAGCATTTAGAAAGTGAAGCAACACTCCATTCACTTCGAACAGTGAATTGAAGTGTTGGAACAGACTGCTTCTCTTTCAGAGAAACGCATGTGAGTTTCTTGTGAATTCTTGCAAGTTGCTTAAGGCACTTTCAAAGGAAAGTGATTTTCTCTGAAAGGACAGCATTTAGAAAGTGAAGCAACACTCCATTCACTTCGCACAGTGAATTGAAGTGTTGGAACAGACTGCTTCTCTTTCAGAGATACGCATGTGAGTTTTTTGTGAATGCTTGAAAGTAGTTTAAGGCACTTTCAAAGGAAAGTGATTTTCTCTGAAAGGACAGAATTTAGAAAGTGAAGCAACACTCCATTCACTTCGCACAGTGAATTGAAGTGTTTGAACAGTCTGCTTCTCTTTCAGAGAAACGCATGTGAGTTTCTTCCTAATGCTTGCAAGTAGCTTAAGGCACTTTCAAAGGAAAGTGATTTTCTCTGAAAGGACAGCATTTAGAAAGTGAAGCAACACTCCATTCACTTCGAACAGTGAATTGAAGTGTTGGAACAGACTGCTTCTCTTTCAGAGAAACGCATGTGAGTTTCTGGTGAATGCTTGTAAGAAGCTTAAGGCACTTTCAAAGGAAAGTGATTTTCTCTGAAAGGACAGCATTTAGAAACTGAAGCAACACTCCATTCACTTCGCACAGTGAATTGAAGTGTTGGAACAGAGAGCTTCTCTTTAAGAGAAACGCATGTGAGTTTTTTGTGAATGCTTGAAATTAGTTTAAGGCACTTTCAAAGGAAAGTGATTTTCTCTGAAAGGACAGAATTTAGAAAGTGAGGCAACACTCCATTCACTTCGCACAGTGAATTGAAGTGTTGGAACAGACTGCTTCTCTTTCAGAGAAACGCATGTGAGTTTCTGTTGAATGCTTGTAAGTAGCTTAAGGCACTTTCAAAGGAAAGTGATTTTCTCTGAAAGGACAGCATTTAGAAAGTGAAGCAACACTCCATTCCCTTCGTGCAGTGAATTGAAGTGTTGGAACAGACTGCTTCTCTTTCAGAGAAACGCATGTGAGTTACTTCCTAATGCTTGCAAGTAGCTTAAGGCACTTTCAAGAAAAAGTGATTTTCTCTGAAAGGACAGCATTTAGAAAGTGAAGCAACACTCCATTCACTTCGCACAGTGAATTGAAGTGTTGGAACAGACTGCTTCTCTTTCAGAGAAACGAATGTGAGTTTTTTGTGAATGCTTGAAAGTAGTTTAAGGCACTTTCAAAGGAAAGTGATTTTCTCTGAAAGGACAGCATTTAGAAAGTGAAGCAACACTCCATTCACTTCGCACAGTGAATTGAAGTGTTTGAACAGTCTGCTTCTCTTTCAGAGAAACGCATGTGAGTTTCTTCCTAATGCTTGCAAGTAGCTTAAGGCACTTTCAAAGGAAAGTGATTTTCTCTGAAAGGACAGCATTTAGAAAGTTAAGCAACACTCCATTCACTTCGCAGAGTGAATTGAAGTATTGGAACAGACTGCTTCTCTTTCAGAGAAACGCATGTGAGTTTCTGGTGAATGCTTGTAAGTAGCTTAAGGCACTTTCAAAGGAAAGTGATTTTCTCTGAAAGGACAGCATTGAGAAAGTGAAGCAACACTCCATTTATTTTGCACAGTGAATTGAAGTGTTGGAACAGACTGCTTCTCTTTCAGAGAAACGCATGTGAGTTTCTTGTGAATTCTTGCAAGTTGCTTAAGGCACTTTCAAAGGAAAGTGATTTTCTCTGAAAGGACAGCATTTAGAAACTGAAGCAACACTCCATTCAATTCGCACAGTGAATTGAAGTGTTGGAACAGACTGCTTCTCTTTCAGAGAAACGCATGTGAGTTTTTTGTGAATGCTTGAAAGTAGTTTAAGGCAATTTCAAAGGAAAGTGATTTTCTCTGAAAGGACAGAATTTAGAAAGTGATGCAACACTCCATTCACTTCGCACAGTGAATTGAAGTGTTGGAACAGACTGCTTCTCTTTCAGAGAAACGCATTAGTGTTTCTTGTGAATGCTTGCAAGTGGCTTAAGGCACTTTCAAAGGAAAGTGATTTTCTCTGAAAGGACAGCATTTAGAAAGTGAAGCAACACTCCATTCACTTTGTACAGTGAATTGAAGTTTTGGAACAGACTGCCTCTCTTTCAGAGAAATGCATGTGAGTTTCTGTTGAATGCTTGTCAGTAGCTTAAGGCTCTTTCAAAGGAAAGTGATTTTCTCTGAAAGGACAGCATTTAGAAAGTAAAGCAACACTCCATTCCCTTCGCCTAATGAATTGAAGTGTTGGCACAGACTGCTTCTCTTTCATAGAAACGCATTAGTGTTTCTTGTAAATGCTTGTAAGAAGCTTAAGGCACTTTCAAAGGAAAATGATTTTCTCTGAAAGGACAGCATTTAGAAAGTGAAGAAACACTCCATTCACTTTGCAGAGTGAATTGAAGTATTGGAACAGACTGCTTCTCTTTCAGAGAAATGCATGTGAGTTTCTGGTGAATGCTTGTAAGTAGCTTAAGGCACTTTCAAAGGAAAATGATTTTCTCTGAAAGTACAGCATTTAGAAAGTGAGGCAACACTCCATTCACTTCGCACAGTGAATTGAAGTGTTGGAACAGACTGCTTCTCTTTCAGAGGAACGCATGTGAGTTTCTGTTGAATGCTTGTAAGTAGCTTAAGGCACTTTCAAAGGAAAGTGATTTTCTCTGAAAGGACAGCATTTAGAAAGTGAAGCAACACTCCATTCCCTTCGTGCAGTGAATTGAAGTGTTGGAACAGACTGCTTCTCTTTCAGAGAAACGCATGTGAGTTTCTTCCTAATGCTTGCAAGTAGCTTAAGGCACTTTCAAAGGAAAGTGATTTTCTCTGAAAGGACAGCATTTAGAAAGTGAAGCAACACTCCATTCACTTCGCACAGTGAATTGAAGTGTTGGAACAGACTGCTTCTCTTTCAGAGAAATGCATGTGAGTTTCTGTTGAATGCTTGAAAGTACCTTAGGGCACTTTCAAAGGAAAGTGATTTTCTCTGAAAGTACAGCATTTAGAAAGTGAAGAAACACTCCATTCACTTTGCAGAGTGAATTGAAGTATTGGAACAGACTGCTTCTCTTTCAGAGAAACGCATGTGAGTTTTTTGTGAATGCTTGAAAGTAGTTTAAGGCACTTTCAAAGGAAAGTGATTTTCTCTGAAAGGACAGAATTTAGAAAGTGAAGCAACACTCCATTCACTTCGCACAGTGAATTGAAGTGTTTGAATAGTCTGCTTCTCTTTCAGAGAAACGCATGTGAGTTTCTTCCTAATGCTTGCAAGTAGCTTAAGGCACTTTCAAAGGAAAGTGATTTTCTCTGAAAGTACAGCATTTAGAAAGTGAAGCAACACTCCATTCCCTTCGTGCAGTGAATTGAAGTGTTGGAACAGAGTGCTTCTCTTTCATAGAAACGCAATAGTGTTTCTTGTGAATGCTTGCAAGTGGCTTAAGGCACTTTCAAAGGAAAGTGATTTTCTCTGAAAGGACAGCATTTAGAAAGTGAAGCAACACTCCATTCACTTTGTACAGTGAATTGAAGTGTTGGAACAGACTGCCTCTCTTTCAGAGAAATGCATGTGAGTTTCTGTTGAATGCTTGTCAGTAGCTTAAGGCTCTTTCAAAGGAAAGTGATTTTCTCTGAAGGGACAGCATTTAGAAAGTAAAGCAACACTCCATTCACTTCGCACAGTGAATTGAAGTGTTGGAACAGACTGCTTCTCTTTCAGAGAAACGCATGTGAGTTTCTGTTGAATGCTTGTAAGTAGCTTAAGGCACTTTCAAAGGAAAGTGATTTTCTCTGAAAGGACAGCATTTAGAAAGTGAAGCAACACTCCATTCCCTTCGTGCAGTGAATTGAAGTGTTGGAACAGACTGCTTCTCTTTCAGAGAAACGCATGTGAGTTACTTCCTAATGCTTGCAAGTAGCTTAAGGCACTTTCAAGAAAAAGTGATTTTCTCTGAAAGGACAGCATTTAGAAAGTGAAGCAACACTCCATTCACTTCGCACAGTGAATTGAAGTGTTGGAACAGACTGCTTCTCTTTCAGAGAAACGCATGTGAGTTTCTGGTGAATGCTTGTAAGTAGCTTAAGGCACTTTCAAAGGAAAGTGATTTTCTCTGAAAGGACAGCATTTAGAAAGTGAAGCAACACTCCATTCACTTCGAAAAGTGAATTGAAGTGTTGGAACAGACTGCTTCTCTTTCAGAGAAACGAATGTGAGTTTTTTCTGAATGCTTGAAAGTAGTTTAAGGCACTTTCAAAGGAAAGTGATTTTCTCTGAAAGGACAGCATTTAGAAAGTGAAGCAACACTCCATTCACTTCGCACAGTGAATTGAAGTGTTTGAACAGTCTGCTTCTCTTTCAGAGAAACGCATGTGAGTTTCTTCCTAATGCTTGCAAGTAGCTTAAGGCACTTTCAAAGGAAAGTGATTTTCTCTGAAAGGACAGCATTTAGAAACTGAAGCAACACTCCATTCAATTCGCACAGTGAATTGAAGTGTTGGAACAGACTGCTTCTCTTTCAGAGAAACGCATGTGAGTTTTTTGTGAATGCTTGAAAGTAGTTTAAGGCAATTTCAAAGGAAAGTGATTTTCTCTGAAAGGACAGAATTTAGAAAGTGATGCAACACTCCATTCACTTCGCACAGTGAATTGAAGTGTTGGAACAGACTGCTTCTCTTTCAGAGAAACGCATTAGTGTTTCTTGTGAATGCTTGCAAGTGGCTTAAGGCACTTTCAAAGGAAAGTGATTTTCTCTGAAAGGACAGCATTTAGAAAGTGAAGCAACACTCCATTCACTTTATACAGTGAATTGAAGTTTTGGAACAGACTGCGTCTCTTTCAGAGAAATGCATGTGAGTTTCTGTTGAATGCTTGTCAGTAGCTTAAGGCTCTTTCAAAGGAAAGTGATTTTCTCTGAAAGGACAGCATTTAGAAAGTAAAGCAACACTCCATTCCCTTCGCCTAATGAATTGAAGTGTTGGCACAGACTGCTTCTCTTTCATAGAAACGCATTAGTGTTTCTTGTAAATGCTTGTAATAAGCTTAAGGCACTTTCAAAGGAAAATGATTTTCTCTGAAAGGACAGCATTTAGAAAGTGAAGAAACACTCCATTCACTTTGCAGAGTGAATTGAAGTATTGGAACAGACTGCTTCTCTTTCAGAGAAACGCATGTGAGTTTGTTGTGAATGCTTGAAAGTAGTTTAAGGCACTTTCAAAGGAAAGTGATTTTCTCTGAAAGGACAGCATTTAGAAAGTGAAGCAACACTCCATTCACTTCACACAGTGAATTGAAGTGTTGGAACAGACTGCTTCTCTTTCAGAGAAATGCATGTGAGTTTCTGTTGAATGCTTGAAAGTACCTTAGGGCACTTTCAAAGGAAAGTGATTTTCTCTGAAAGTACAGCATTTAGAAAGTGAAGAAACACTCCATTCACTTTGCAGAGTGAATTGAAGTATTGGAACAGACTGCTTCTCTTTCAGAGAAACGCATGTGAGTTTTTTGTGAATGCTTGAAAGTAGTTTAAGGCACTTTCAAAGGAAAGTGATTTTCTCTGAAAGGACAGAATTTAGAAAGTGAAGCAACACTCCATTCACTTCGCACAGTGAATTGAAGTGTTTGAACAGTCTGCTTCTCTTTCAGAGAAACGCATGTGAGTTTCTTCCTAATGCTTGCAAGTAGCTTAAGGCACTTTCAAAGGAAAGTGATTTTCTCTGAAAGTACAGCATTTAGAAAGTGAAGCAACACTCCATTCCCTTCGTGCAGTGAATTGAAGTGTTGGAACAGAGTGCTTCTCTTTCATAGAAACGCAATAGTGTTTCTTGTGAATGCTTGCAAGTGGCTTAAGGCACTTTCAAAGGAAAGTGATTTTCTCTGAAAGGACAGCATTTAGAAAGTGAAGCAACACTCCATTCACTTTGTACAGTGAATTGAAGTGTTGGAACAGACTGCCTCTCTTTCAGAGAAATGCATGTGAGTTTCTGTTGAATGCTTGTCAGTAGCTTAAGGCTCTTTCAAAGGAAAGTGATTTTCTCTGAAAGGACAGCATTTAGAAAGTAAAGCAACACTCCATTCACTTCGCACAGTGAATTGAAGTGTTGGAACAGACTGCTTCTCTTTCAGAGAAACGCATGTGAGTTTCTTCCTAATGCTTGTAAGCAGCTTCAGGCGCTTTCAAAGGAAAGTGATTTTCTCTGAAAGGACAGCATTTAGAAAGTGAAGCAACACTCCATTCCCTTCGTGCAGTGAATTGAAGTGTTGGAACAGAGTGCTTCTCTATCATAGAAACGCATTAGTGTTTCTTGTGAATGCTTGCAAGTGGCTTAAGGCACTTTCAAAGGAAAGTGATTTTCTCTGAAAGGACAGCATTTAGAAAGTGAAGCAACACTCCATTCACTTTGTACAGTGAATTGAAGTGTTGGAACAGACTGCCTCTCTTTCAGAGAAATGCATGTGAGTTTCTGTTGAATGCTTGTCAGTAGCTTAAGGCTCTTTCAAAGGAAAGTGATTTTCTCTGAAAGGACAGCATTTAGAAAGTAAAGCAACACTCCATTCCCTTCGGGCAATGAATTGAAGTGTTGGCACAGACTGCTTCTCTTTCATAGAAACGCATTAGTGTTTCTTGTGAATGCTTGTAAGAAGCTTAAGGCACTTTCAAAGGAAAGTGATTTTCTCTGAAAGGACAGCATTTAGAAAGTGAAGCAACACTCCATTCACTTCGAACAGTGAATTGAAGTGTTGGAACAGACTGCTTCTCTTTCAGAGAAACGCATGTGAGTTTCTTGTGAATTCTTGCAAGTTGCTTAAGGCACTTTCAAAGGAAAGTGATTTTCTCTGAAAGGACAGCATTTAGAAAGTGAAGCAACACTCCATTCACTTCGCACAGTGAATTGAAGTGTTGGAACAGACTGCTTCTCTTTCAGAGAAACGCATGTGAGTTTTTTGTGAATGCTTGAAAGTAGTTTAAGGCACTTTCAAAGGAAAGTGATTTTCTCTGAAAGGACAGAATTTAGAAAGTGAAGCAACACTCCATTCACTTCGCACAGTGAATTGAAGTGTTTGAACAGTCTGCTTCTCTTTCAGAGAAACGCATGTGAGTTTCTTCCTAATGCTTGCAAGTAGCTTAAGGCACTTTCAAAGGAAAGTGATTTTCTCTGAAAGGACAGCATTTAGAAACTGAAGCAACACTCCATTCACTTCGCACAGTGAATTGAAGTGTTGGAACAGACTGCTTCTCTTTCAGAGAAACGCATGTGAGTTTTTTGTGAATGCTTGAAAGTAGTTTAAGGCAATTTCAAAGGAAAGTGATTTTCTCTGAAAGGACAGAATTTAGAAAGTGATGCAACACTCCATTCACTTCGCACAGTGAATTGAAGTGTTGGAACAGACTGCTTCTCTTTCAGAGAAACGCATGTGAGTTTCTTCCTAATGCTTGTAAGTAGCTTCAGGCACTTTCAAAGGAAAGTGAATTTCTCTGAAAGGACAGCATTTAGAAAGTGAAGCAACACTCCATTCCCTTCGTGCAGTGAATTGAAGTGTTGGAACAGAGTGCTTCTCTTTCATAGAAACGCATTAGTGTTTCTTGTGAATGCTTGCAAGTGGCTTAAGGCACTTTCAAAGGAAAGTGATTTTCTCTGAAAGGACAGCATTTAGAAAGTGAAGCAACACTCCATTCACTTTGTACAGTGAATTGAAGTTTTGGAACAGACTGCCTCTCTTTCAGAGAAATGCATGTGAGTTTCTGTTGAATGCTTGTCAGTAGCTTAAGGCTCTTTCAAAGGAAAGTGATTTTCTCTGAAAGGACAGCATTTAGAAAGTAAAGCAACACTCCATTCCCTTCGCCTAATGAATTGAAGTGTTGGCACAGACTGCTTCTCTTTCATAGAAACGCATTAGTGTTTCTTGTAAATGCTTGTAAGAAGCTTAAGGCACTTTCAAAGGAAAATGATTTTCTCTGAAAGTAGAGCATTTAGAAAGTGAAGAAACACTCCATTCACTTTGCAGAGTGAATTGAAGTATTGGAACAGACTGCTTCTCTTTCAGAGAAATGCATGTGAGTTTCTGGTGAATGCTTGTAAGTAGCTTAAGGCACTTTCAAAGGAAAATGATTTTCTCTGAAAGGACAGCATTTAGAAAGTGAGGCAACACTCCATTCACTTCGCACAGTGAATTGAAGTGTTGGAACAGACTGCTTCTCTTTCAGAGAAACGCATGTGAGTTTCTGTTGAATGCTTGTAAGTAGCTTAAGGCACTTTCAAAGGAAAGTGATTTTCTCTGAAAGGACAGCATTTAGAAAGTGAAGCAACACTCCATTCCCTTCGTGCAGTGAATTGAAGTGTTGGAACAGAGTGCTTCTCTTTCATAGAAACGCATTAGTGTTTCTTGTGAATGCTTGCAAGTGGCTTAAGGCACTTTCAAAGGAAAGTGATTTTCTCTGAAAGGACAGCATTTAGAAAGTGAAGCAACACTCCATTCACTTTGTACAGTGAATTGAAGTGTTGGAACAGACTGCCTCTCTTTCAGAGAAATGCATGTGAGTTTCTGTTGAATGCTTGTCAGTAGCTTAAGGCTCTTTCAAAGGAAAGTGATTTTCTCTGAAAGGACAGCATTTAGAAAGTAAAGCAACACTCCATTCCCTTCGGGCAATGAATTGAAGTGTTGGCACAGACTGCTTCTCTTTCATAGAAACGCATTAGTGTTTCTTGTGAATGCTTGTAAGAAGCTTAAGGCACTTTCAAAGGAAAGTGATTTTCTCTGAAAGGACAGCATTTAGAAAGTGAAGCAACACTCCATTCACTTCGAACAGTGAATTGAAGTGTTGGAACAGACTGCTTCTCTTTCAGAGAAACGCATGTGAGTTTCTTGTGAATGCTTGCAAGTGGCTTAAGGCACTTTCAAAGGAAAGTGATTTTCTCTGAAAGGACAGCATTTAGAAAGTGAAGCAACACTCCATTCACTTTGTACAGTGAATTGAAGTTTTGGAACAGACTGCCTCTCTTTCAGAGAAATGCATGTGAGTTTCTGTTGAATGCTTGTCAGTAGCTTAAGGCTCTTTCAAAGGAAAGTGATTTTCTCTGAAAGGACAGCATTTAGAAAGTAAAGCAACACTCCATTCCCTTCGCCTAATGAATTGAAGTGTTGGCACAGACTGCTTCTCTTTCATAGAAACGCATTAGTGTTTCTTGTAAATGCTTGTAAGAAGCTTAAGGCACTTTCAAAGGAAAATGATTTTCTCTGAAAGGACAGCATTTAGAAAGTGAAGAAACACTCCATTCACTTTGCAGAGTGAATTGAAGTATTGGAACAGTCTGCTTCTCTTTCAGAGAAATGCATGTGAGTTTCTGGTGAATGCTTGTAAGTAGCTTAAGGCACTTTCAAAGGAAAATGATTTTCTCTGAAAGTACAGCATTTAGAAAGTGAGGCAACACTCCATTCACTTCGCACAGTGAATTGAAGTGTTGGAACAGACTGCTTCTCTTTCAGAGAAACGCATGTGAGTTTCTGTTGAATGCTTGTAAGTAGCTTAAGGCACTTTCAAAGGAAAGTGATTTTCTCTGAAAGGACAGCATTTAGAAAGTGAAGCAACACTCCATTCCCTTCGTGCAGTGAATTGAACTGTTGGAACAGACTGCTTCTCTTTCAGAGAAACGCATGTGAGTTTCTTCCTAATGCTTGCAAGTAGCTTAAGGCACTTTCAAAGGAAAGTGATTTTCTCTGAAAGGACAGCATTTAGAAAGTGAAGCAACACTCCATTCACTTCGCACAGTGAATTGAAGTGTTGGAACAGACTGCTTCTCTTTCAGAGAAATGCATGTGAGTTTCTGTTGAATGCTTGAAAGTACCTTAGGGCACTTTCAAAGGAAAGTGATTTTCTCTGAAAGTACAGCATTTAGAAAGTGAAGAAACACTCCATTCACTTTGCAGAGTGAATTGAAGTATTGGAACAGACTGCTTCTCTTTCAGAGAAACGCATGTGAGTTTTTTGTGAATGCTTGAAAGTAGTTTAAGGCACTTTCAAAGGAAAGTGATTTTCTCTGAAAGGACAGAATTTAGAAAGTGAAGCAACACTCCATTCACTTCGCACAGTGAATTGAAGTGTTTGAACAGTCTGCTTCTCTTTCAGAGAAACGCATGTGAGTTTCTTCCTAATGCTTGCAAGTAGCTTAAGGCACTTTCAAAGGAAAGTGATTTTCTCTGAAAGTACAGCATTTAGAAAGTGAAGCAACACTCCATTCCCTTCGTGCAGTGAATTGAAGTGTTGGAACAGAGTGCTTCTCTTTCATAGAAACACAATAGTGTTTCTTGTGAATGCTTGCAAGTGGCTTAAGGCACTTTCAAAGGAAAGTGATTTTCTCTGAAAGGACAGCATTTAGAAAGTGAAGCAACACTCCATTCACTTTGTACAGTGAATTGAAGTGTTGGAACAGACTGCCTCTCTTTCAGAGAAATGCATGTGAGTTTCTGTTGAATGCTTGTCAGTAGCTTAAGGCTCTTTCAAAGGAAAGTGATTTTCTCTGAAAGGACAGCATTTAGAAAGTAAAGCAACACTCCATTCACTTCGCACAGTGAATTGAAGTGTTGGAACAGACTGCTTCTCTTTCAGAGAAACGCATGTGAGTTTCTTCCTAATGCTTGTAAGCAGCTTCAGGCGCTTTCAAAGGAAAGTGATTTTCTCTGAAAGGACAGCATTTAGAAAGTGAAGCAACACTCCATTCCCTTCGTGCAGTGAATTGAAGTGTTGGAACAGAGTGCTTCTCTTTCATAGAAACGCATTAGTGTTTCTTGTGAATGCTTGCAAGTGGCTTAAGGCACTTTCAAAGGAAAGTGATTTTCTCTGAAAGGACAGCATTTAGAAAGTGAAGCAACACTCCATTCACTTTGTACAGTGAATTGAAGTGTTGGAACAGACTGCCTCTCTTTCAGAGAAATGCATGTGAGTTTCTGTTGAATGCTTGTCAGTAGCTTAAGGCTCTTTCAAAGGAAAGTGATTTTCTCTGAAAGGACAGCATTTAGAAAGTAAAGCAACACTCCATTCCCTTCGGGCAATGAATTGAAGTGTTGGCACAGACTGCTTCTCTTTCATAGAAACGCATTAGTGTTTCTTGTGAATGCTTGTAAGAAGCTTAAGGCACTTTCAAAGGAAAGTGATTTTCTCTGAAAGGACAGCATTTAGAAAGTGAAGCAACACTCCATTCACTTCGAACAGTGAATTGAAGTGTTGGAACAGACTGCTTCTCTTTCAGAGAAACGCATGTGAGTTTCTTGTGAATTCTTGCAAGTTGCTTAAGGCACTTTCAAAGGAAAGTGATTTTCTCTGAAAGGACAGCATTTAGAAAGTGAAGCAACACTCCATTCACTTCGCACAGTGAATTGAAGTGTTTGAACAGTCTGCTTCTCTTTCAGAGAAACGCATGTGAGTTTCTTCCTAATGCTTGCAAGTAGCTTAAGGCACTTTCAAAGGAAAGTGATTTTCTCTGAAAGGACAGCATTTAGAAAGTGAAGCAACACTCCATTCACTTCGAACAGTGAATTGAAGTGTTGGAACAGACTGCTTCTCTTTCAGAGAAACGCATGTGAGTTTCTGGTGAATGCTTGTAAGAAGCTTAAGGCACTTTCAAAGGAAAGTGATTTTCTCTGAAAGGACAGCATTTAGAAACTGAAGCAACACTCCATTCACTTCGCACAGTGAATTGAAGTGTTGGAACAGAGAGCTTCTCTTTAAGAGAAACGCATGTGAGTTTTTTGTGAATGCTTGAAATTAGTTTAAGGCACTTTCAAAGGAAAGTGATTTTCTCTGAAAGGACAGAATTTAGAAAGTGAGGCAACACTCCATTCACTTCGCACAGTGAATTGAAGTGTTGAAACAGACTGCTTCTCTTTCAGAGAAACGCATGGGAGTTTCTGTTGAATGCTTGTAAGTAGCTTAAGGCACTTTCAAAGGAAAGTGATTTTCTCTGAAAGGACAGCATTTAGAAAGTGAAGCAACACTCCATTCCCTTCGTGCAGTGAATTGAAGTGTTGGAACAGACTGCTTCTCTTTCAGAGAAACGCATGTGAGTTACTTCCTAATGCTTGCAAGTAGCTTAAGGCACTTTCAAGAAAAAGTGATTTTCTCTGAAAGGACAGCATTTAGAAAGTGAAGCAACACTCCATTCACTTCGCACAGTGAATTGAAGTGTTGGAACAGACTGCTTCTCTTTCAGAGAAACGCATGTGAGTTTTTTGTGAATGCTTGAAAGTAGTTTAAGGCACTTTCAAAGGAAAGTGATTTTCTCTGAAAGGACAGCATTTAGAAAGTGAAGCAACACTCCATTCACTTCGCACAGTGAATTGAAGTGTTTGAACAGTCTGCTTCTCTTTCAGAGAAACGCATGTGAGTTTCTTCCTAATGCTTGCAAGTAGCTTAAGGCACTTTCAAAGGAAAGTGATTTTCTCTGAAAGGACAGCATTTAGAAAGTTAAGCAACACTCCATTCACTTCGCAGAGTGAATTGAAGTATTGGAACAGACTGCTTCTCTTTCAGAGAAACGCATGTGAGTTTCTGGTGAATGCTTGTAAGTAGCTTAAGGCACTTTCAAAGGAAAGTGATTTTCTCTGAAAGGACAGCATTGAGAAAGTGAAGCAACACTCCATTTATTTTGCACAGTGAATTGAAGTGTTGGAACAGACTGCTTCTCTTTCAGAGAAACGCATGTGAGTTTCTTGTGAATTCTTGCAAGTTGCTTAAGGCACTTTCAAAGGAAAGTGATTTTCTCTGAAAGGACAGCATTTAGAAACTGAAGCAACACTCCATTCAATTCGCACAGTGAATTGAAGTGTTGGAACAGACTGCTTCTCTTTCAGAGAAACGCATGTGAGTTTTTTGTGAATGCTTGAAAGTAGTTTAAGGCAATTTCAAAGGAAAGTGATTTTCTCTGAAAGGACAGAATTTAGAAAGTGATGCAACACTCCATTCACTTCGCACAGTGAATTGAAGTGTTGGAACAGACTGCTTCTCTTTCAGAGAAACGCATTAGTGTTTCTTGTGAATGCTTGCAAGTGGCTTAAGGCACTTTCAAAGGAAAGTGATTTTCTCTGAAAGGACAGCATTTAGAAAGTGAAGCAACACTCCATTCACTTTGTACAGTGAATTGAAGTTTTGGAACAGACTGCCTCTCTTTCAGAGAAATGCATGTGAGTTTCTGTTGAATGCTTGTCAGTAGCTTAAGGCTCTTTCAAAGGAAAGTGATTTTCTCTGAAAGGACAGCATTTAGAAAGTAAAGCAACACTCCATTCCCTTCGCCTAATGAATTGAAGTGTTGGCACAGACTGCTTCTCTTTCATAGAAACGCATTAGTGTTTCTTGTAAATGCTTGTAAGAAGCTTAAGGCACTTTCAAAGGAAAATGATTTTCTCTGAAAGGACAGCATTTAGAAAGTGAAGAAACACTCCATTCACTTTGCAGAGTGAATTGAAGTATTGGAACAGACTGCTTCTCTTTCAGAGAAATGCATGTGAGTTTCTGGTGAATGCTTGTAAGTAGCTTAAGGCACTTTCAAAGGAAAATGATTTTCTCTGAAAGTACAGCATTTAGAAAGTGAGGCAACACTCCATTCACTTCGCACAGTGAATTGAAGTGTTGGAACAGACTGCTTCTCTTTCAGAGAAACGCATGTGAGTTTCTGTTGAATGCTTGTAAGTAGCTTAAGGCACTTTCAAAGGAAAGTGATTTTCTCTGAAAGGACAGCATTTAGAAAGTGAAGCAACACTCCATTCCCTTCGTGCAGTGAATTGAAGTGTTGGAACAGACTGCTTCTCTTTCAGAGAAACGCATGTGAGTTTCTTCCTAATGCTTGCAAGTAGCTTAAGGCACTTTCAAAGGAAAGTGATTTTCTCTGAAAGGACAGCATTTAGAAAGTGAAGCAACACTCCATTCACTTCGCACAGTGAATTGAAGTGTTGGAACAGACTGCTTCTCTTTCAGAGAAATGCATGTGAGTTTCTGTTGAATGCTTGAAAGTACCTTAGGGCACTTTCAAAGGAAAGTGATTTTCTCTGAAAGTACAGCATTTAGAAAGTGAAGAAACACTCCATTCACTTTGCAGAGTGAATTGAAGTATTGGAACAGACTGCTTCTCTTTCAGAGAAACGCATGTGAGTTTTTTGTGAATGCTTGAAAGTAGTTTAAGGCACTTTCAAAGGAAAGTGATTTTCTCTGAAAGGACAGAATTTAGAAAGTGAAGCAACACTCCATTCACTTCGCACAGTGAATTGAAGTGTTTGAACAGTCTGCTTCTCTTTCAGAGAAACGCATGTGAGTTTCTTCCTAATGCTTGCAAGTAGCTTAAGGCACTTTCAAAGGAAAGTGATTTTCTCTGAAAGTACAGCATTTAGAAAGTGAAGCAACACTCCATTCCCTTCGTGCAGTGAATTGAAGTGTTGGAACAGAGTGCTTCTCTTTCATAGAAACGCAATAGTGTTTCTTGTGAATGCTTGCAAGTGGCTTAAGGCACTTTCAAAGGAAAGTGATTTTCTCTGAAAGGACAGCATTTAGAAAGTGAAGCAACACTCCATTCACTTTGTACAGTGAATTGAAGTGTTGGAACAGACTGCCTCTCTTTCAGAGAAATGCATGTGAGTTTCTGTTGAATGCTTGTCAGTAGCTTAAGGCTCTTTCAAAGGAAAGTGATTTTCTCTGAAAGGACAGCATTTAGAAAGTAAAGCAACACTCCATTCACTTCGCACGGTGAATTGAAGTGTTGGAACAGACTGCTTCTCTTTCAGAGAAACGCATGTGAGTTTCTGTTGAATGCTTGTAAGTAGCTTAAGGCACTTTCAAAGGAAAGTGATTTTCTCTGAAAGGACAGCATTTAGAAAGTGAAGCAACACTCCATTCCCTTCGTGCAGTGAATTGAAGTGTTGGAACAGACTGCTTCTCTTTCAGAGAAACGCATGTGAGTTACTTCCTAATGCTTGCAAGTAGCTTAAGGCACTTTCAAGAAAAAGTGATTTTCTCTGAAAGGACAGCATTTAGAAAGTGAAGCAACACTCCATTCACTTCGCACAGTGAATTGAAGTGTTGGAACAGACTGCTTCTCTTTCAGAGAAACGCATGTGAGTTTCTGGTGAATGCTTGTAAGTAGCTTAAGGCACTTTCAAAGGAAAGTGATTTTCTCTGAAAGGACAGAATTTAGAAAGTGAAGCAACACTCCATTCACTTCGAAAAGTGAATTGAAGTGTTGGAACAGACTGCTTCTCTTTCAGAGAAACGAATGTGAGTTTTTTGTGAATGCTTGAAAGTAGTTTAAGGCACTTTCAAAGGAAAGTGATTTTCTCTGAAAGGACAGCATTTAGAAAGTGAAGCAACACTCCATTCACTTCGCACAGTGAATTGAAGTGTTTGAACAGTCTGCTTCTCTTTCAGAGAAACGCATGTGAGTTTCTTCCTAATGCTTGCAAGTAGCTTAAGGCACTTTCAAAGGAAAGTGATTTTCTCTGAAAGGACAGCATTTAGAAAGTTAAGCAACACTCCATTCACTTCGCAGAGTGAATTGAAGTATTGGAACAGACTGCTTCTCTTTCAGAGAAACGCATGTGAGTTTCTGGTGAATGCTTGTAAGTAGCTTAAGGCACTTTCAAAGGAAAGTGATTTTCTCTGAAAGGACAGCATTGAGAAAGTGAAGCAACACTCCATTCACTTCGCACAGTGAATTGAAGTGTTGGAACAGACTGCTTCTCTTTCAGAGAAACGCATGTGAGTTTCTTGTGAATTCTTGCAAGTTGCTTAAGGCACTTTCAAAGGAAAGTGATTTTCTCTGAAAGGACAGCATTTAGAAACTGAAGCAACACTCCATTCAATTCGCACAGTGAATTGAAGTGTTGGAACAGACTGCTTCTCTTTCAGAGAAACGCATGTGAGTTTTTTGTGAATGCTTGAAAGTAGTTTAAGGCAATTTCAAAGGAAAGTGATTTTCTCTGAAAGGACAGAATTTAGAAAGTGATGCAACACTCCATTCACTTCGCACAGTGAATTGAAGTGTTGGAACAGACTGCTTCTCTTTCAGAGAAACGCATTAGTGTTTCTTGTGAATGCTTGCAAGTGGCTTAAGGCACTTTCAAAGGAAAGTGATTTTCTCTGAAAGGACAGCATTTAGAAAGTGAAGCAACACTCCATTCACTTTGTACAGTGAATTGAAGTTTTGGAACAGACTGCCTCTCTTTCAGAGAAATGCATGTGAGTTTCTGTTGAATGCTTGTCAGTAGCTTAAGGCTCTTTCAAAGGAAAGTGATTTTCTCTGAAAGGACAGCATTTAGAAAGTAAAGCAACACTCCATTCCCTTCGCCTAATGAATTGAAGTGTTGGCACAGACTGCTTCTCTTTCATAGAAACGCATTAGTGTTTCTTGTAAATGCTTGTAAGAAGCTTAAGGCACTTTCAAAGGAAAATGATTTTCTCTGAAAGGACAGCATTTAGAAAGTGAAGAAACACTCCATTCACTTTGCAGAGTGAATTGAAGTATTGGAACAGACTGCTTCTCTTTCAGAGAAATGCATGTGAGTTTCTGGTGAATGCTTGTAAGTAGCTTAAGGCACTTTCAAAGGAAAATGATTTTCTCTGAAAGTACAGCATTTAGAAAGTGAGGCAACACTCCATTCACTTCGCACAGTGAATTGAAGTGTTGGAACAGACTGCTTCTCTTTCAGAGAAACGCATGTGAGTTTCTGTTGAATGCTTGTAAGTAGCTTAAGGCACTTTCAAAGGAAAGTGATTTTCTCTGAAAGGACAGCATTTAGAAAGTGAAGCAACACTCCATTCCCTTCGTGCAGTGAATTGAAGTGTTGGAACAGACTGCTTCTCTTTCAGAGAAACGCATGTGAGTTTCTTCCTAATGCTTGCAAGTAGCTTAAGGCACTTTCAAAGGAAAGTGATTTTCTCTGAAAGGACAGCATTTAGAAAGTGAAGCAACACTCCATTCACTTCACACAGTGAATTGAAGTGTTGGAACAGACTGCTTCTCTTTCAGAGAAATGCATGTGAGTTTCTGTTGAATGCTTGAAAGTACCTTAGGGCACTTTCAAAGGAAAGTGATTTTCTCTGAAAGTACAGCATTTAGAAAGTGAAGAAACACTCCATTCACTTTGCAGAGTGAATTGAAGTATTGGAACAGACTGCTTCTCTTTCAGAGAAACGCATGTGAGTTTTTTGTGAATGCTTGAAAGTAGTTTAAGGCACTTTCAAAGGAAAGTGATTTTCTCTGAAAGGACAGAATTTAGAAAGTGAAGCAACACTCCATTCACTTCGCACAGTGAATTGAAGTGTTTGAACAGTCTGCTTCTCTTTCAGAGAAACGCATGTGAGTTTCTTCCTAATGCTTGCAAGTAGCTTAAGGCACTTTCAAAGGAAAGTGATTTTCTCTGAAAGTACAGCATTTAGAAAGTGAAGCAACACTCCATTCCCTTCGTGCAGTGAATTGAAGTGTTGGAACAGAGTGCTTCTCTTTCATAGAAACGCAATAGTGTTTCTTGTGAATGCTTGCAAGTGGCTTAAGGCACTTTCAAAGGAAAGTGATTTTCTCTGAAAGGACAGCATTTAGAAAGTGAAGCAACACTCCATTCACTTTGTACAGTGAATTGAAGTGTTGGAACAGACTGCCTCTCTTTCAGAGAAATGCATGTGAGTTTCTGTTGAATGCTTGTCAGTAGCTTAAGGCTCTTTCAAAGGAAAGTGATTTTCTCTGAAAGGACAGCATTTAGAAAGTAAAGCAACACTCCATTCACTTCGCACAGTGAATTGAAGTGTTGGAACAGACTGCTTCTCTTTCAGAGAAACGCATGTGAGTTTCTTCCTAATGCTTGTAAGCAGCTTCAGGCGCTTTCAAAGGAAAGTGATTTTCTCTGAAAGGACAGCATTTAGAAAGTGAAGCAACACTCCATTCCCTTCGTGCAGTGAATTGAAGTGTTGGAACAGAGTGCTTCTCTATCATAGAAACGCATTAGTGTTTCTTGTGAATGCTTGCAAGTGGCTTAAGGCACTTTCAAAGGAAAGTGATTTTCTCTGAAAGGACAGCATTTAGAAAGTGAAGCAACACTCCATTCACTTTGTACAGTGAATTGAAGTGTTGGAACAGACTGCCTCTCTTTCAGAGAAATGCATGTGAGTTTCTGTTGAATGCTTGTCAGTAGCTTAAGGCTCTTTCAAAGGAAAGTGATTTTCTCTGAAAGGACAGCATTTAGAAAGTAAAGCAACACTCCATTCCCTTCGGGCAATGAATTGAAGTGTTGGCACAGACTGCTTCTCTTTCATAGAAACGCATTAGTGTTTCTTGTGAATGCTTGTAAGAAGCTTAAGGCACTTTCAAAGGAAAGTGATTTTCTCTGAAAGGACAGCATTTAGAAAGTGAAGCAACACTCCATTCACTTCGAACAGTGAATTGAAGTGTTGGAACAGACTGCTTCTCTTTCAGAGAAACGCATGTGAGTTTCTTGTGAATTCTTGCAAGTTGCTTAAGGCACTTTCAAAGGAAAGTGATTTTCTCTGAAAGGACAGCATTTAGAAAGTGAAGCAACACTCCATTCACTTCGCACAGTGAATTGAAGTGTTGGAACAGACTGCTTCTCTTTCAGAGAAACGCATGTGAGTTTTTTGTGAATGCTTGAAAGTAGTTTAAGGCACTTTCAAAGGAAAGTGATTTTCTCTGAAAGGACAGAATTTAGAAAGTGAAGCAACACTCCATTCACTTCGCACAGTGAATTGAAGTGTTTGAACAGTCTGCTTCTCTTTCAGAGAAACGCATGTGAGTTTCTTCCTAATGCTTGCAAGTAGCTTAAGGCACTTTCAAAGGAAAGTGATTTTCTCTGAAAGGACAGCATTTAGAAACTGAAGCAACACTCCATTCACTTCGCACAGTGAATTGAAGTGTTGAAACAGACAGCTTCTCTTTAAGAGAAACGCATGTGAGTTTTTTGTGAATGCTTGAAAGTAGTTTAAGGCAATTTCAAAGGAAAGTGATTTTCTCTGAAAGGACAGAATTTAGAAAGTGATGCAACACTCCATTCACTTCGCACAGTGAATTGAAGTGTTGGAACAGACTGCTTCTCTTTCAGAGAAACGCATGTGAGTTTCTTCCTAATGCTTGTAAGTAGCTTCAGGCACTTTCAAAGGAAAGTGAATTTCTCTGAAAGGACAGCATTTAGAAAGTGAAGCAACACTCCATTCCCTTCGTGCAGTGAATTGAAGTGTTGGAACAGAGTGCTTCTCTTTCATAGAAACGCATTAGTGTTTCTTGTGAATGCTTGCAAGTGGCTTAAGGCACTTTCAAAGGAAAGTGATTTTCTCTGAAAGGACAGCATTTAGAAAGTGAAGCAACACTCCATTCACTTTGTACAGTGAATTGAAGTTTTGGAACAGACTGCCTCTCTTTCAGAGAAATGCATGTGAGTTTCTGTTGAATGCTTGTCAGTAGCTTAAGGCTCTTTCAAAGGAAAGTGATTTTCTCTGAAAGGACAGCATTTAGAAAGTAAAGCAACACTCCATTCCCTTCGCCTAATGAATTGAAGTGTTGGCACAGACTGCTTCTCTTTCATAGAAACGCATTAGTGTTTCTTGTAAATGCTTGTAAGAAGCTTAAGGCACTTTCAAAGGAAAATGATTTTCTCTGAAAGTAGAGCATTTAGAAAGTGAAGAAACACTCCATTCACTTTGCAGAGTGAATTGAAGTATTGGAACAGACTGCTTCTCTTTCAGAGAAATGCATGTGAGTTTCTGGTGAATGCTTGTAAGTAGCTTAAGGCACTTTCAAAGGAAAATGATTTTCTCTGAAAGGACAGCATTTAGAAAGTGAGGCAACACTCCATTCACTTCGCACAGTGAATTGAAGTGTTGGAACAGACTGCTTCTCTTTCAGAGAAACGCATGTGAGTTTCTGTTGAATGCTTGTAAGTAGCTTAAGGCACTTTCAAAGGAAAGTGATTTTCTCTGAAAGGACAGCATTTAGAAAGTGAAGCAACACTCCATTCCCTTCGTGCAGTGAATTGAAGTGTTGGAACAGAGTGCTTCTCTTTCATAGAAACGCATTAGTGTTTCTTGTGAATGCTTGCAAGTGGCTTAAGGCACTTTCAAAGGAAAGTGATTTTCTCTGAAAGGACAGCATTTAGAAAGTGAAGCAACACTCCATTCACTTTGTACAGTGAATTGAAGTGTTGGAACAGACTGCCTCTCTTTCAGAGAAATGCATGTGAGTTTCTGTTGAATGCTTGTCAGTAGCTTAAGGCTCTTTCAAAGGAAAGTGATTTTCTCTGAAAGGACAGCATTTAGAAAGTAAAGCAACACTCCATTCCCTTCGGGCAATGAATTGAAGTGTTGGCACAGACTGCTTCTCTTTCATAGAAACGCATTAGTGTTTCTTGTGAATGCTTGTAAGAAGCTTAAGGCACTTTCAAAGGAAAGTGATTTTCTCTGAAAGGACAGCATTTAGAAAGTGAAGCAACACTCCATTCACTTCGAACAGTGAATTGAAGTGTTGGAACAGACTGCTTCTCTTTCAGAGAAACGCATGTGAGTTTCTTGTGAATGCTTGCAAGTGGCTTAAGGCACTTTCAAAGGAAAGTGATTTTCTCTGAAAGGACAGCATTTAGAAAGTGAAGCAACACTCCATTCACTTTGTACAGTGAATTGAAGTTTTGGAACAGACTGCCTCTCTTTCAGAGAAATGCATGTGAGTTTCTGTTGAATGCTTGTCAGTAGCTTAAGGCTCTTTCAAAGGAAAGTGATTTTCTCTGAAAGGACAGCATTTAGAAAGTAAAGCAACACTCCATTCCCTTCGCCTAATGAATTGAAGTGTTGGCACAGACTGCTTCTCTTTCATAGAAACGCATTAGTGTTTCTTGTAAATGCTTGTAAGAAGCTTAAGGCACTTTCAAAGGAAAATGATTTTCTCTGAAAGGACAGCATTTAGAAAGTGAAGAAACACTCCATTCACTTTGCAGAGTGAATTGAAGTATTGGAACAGTCTGCTTCTCTTTCAGAGAAATGCATGTGAGTTTCTGGTGAATGCTTGTAAGTAGCTTAAGGCACTTTCAAAGGAAAATGATTTTCTCTGAAAGTACAGCATTTAGAAAGTGAGGCAACACTCCATTCACTTCGCACAGTGAATTGAAGTGTTGGAACAGACTGCTTCTCTTTCAGAGAAACGCATGTGAGTTTCTGTTGAATGCTTGTAAGTAGCTTAAGGCACTTTCAAAGGAAAGTGATTTTCTCTGAAAGGACAGCATTTAGAAAGTGAAGCAACACTCCATTCCCTTCGTGCAGTGAATTGAACTGTTGGAACAGACTGCTTCTCTTTCAGAGAAACGCATGTGAGTTTCTTCCTAATGCTTGCAAGTAGCTTAAGGCACTTTCAAAGGAAAGTGATTTTCTCTGAAAGGACAGCATTTAGAAAGTGAAGCAACACTCCATTCACTTCGCACAGTGAATTGAAGTGTTGGAACAGACTGCTTCTCTTTCAGAGAAATGCATGTGAGTTTCTGTTGAATGCTTGAAAGTACCTTAGGGCACTTTCAAAGGAAAGTGATTTTCTCTGAAAGTACAGCATTTAGAAAGTGAAGAAACACTCCATTCACTTTGCAGAGTGAATTGAAGTATTGGAACAGACTGCTTCTCTTTCAGAGAAACGCATGTGAGTTTTTTGTGAATGCTTGAA
Source organism: Myodes glareolus (assembly GCF_982192425.1). NCBI lineage: Eukaryota > Metazoa > Chordata > Mammalia > Rodentia > Cricetidae > Myodes > Myodes glareolus. The sequence continues at coordinate 455,618 of NW_028263226.1, forward strand.
AGTAGTTTAAGGCACTTTCAAAGGAAAGTGATTTTCTCTGAAAGGACAGAATTTAGAAAGTGAAGCAACACTCCATTCACTTCGCACAGTGAATTGAAGTGTTTGAACAGTCTGCTTCTCTTTCAGAGAAACGCATGTGAGTTTCTTCCTAATGCTTGCAAGTAGCTTAAGGCACTTTCAAAGGAAAGTGATTTTCTCTGAAAGTACAGCATTTAGAAAGTGAAGCAACACTCCATTCCCTTCGTGCAGTGAATTGAAGTGTTGGAACAGAGTGCTTCTCTTTCATAGAAACACAATAGTGTTTCTTGTGAATGCTTGCAAGTGGCTTAAGGCACTTTCAAAGGAAAGTGATTTTCTCTGAAAGGACAGCATTTAGAAAGTGAAGCAACACTCCATTCACTTTGTACAGTGAATTGAAGTGTTGGAACAGACTGCCTCTCTTTCAGAGAAATGCATGTGAGTTTCTGTTGAATGCTTGTCAGTAGCTTAAGGCTCTTTCAAAGGAAAGTGATTTTCTCTGAAAGGACAGCATTTAGAAAGTAAAGCAACACTCCATTCACTTCGCACAGTGAATTGAAGTGTTGGAACAGACTGCTTCTCTTTCAGAGAAACGCATGTGAGTTTCTTCCTAATGCTTGTAAGCAGCTTCAGGCGCTTTCAAAGGAAAGTGATTTTCTCTGAAAGGACAGCATTTAGAAAGTGAAGCAACACTCCATTCCCTTCGCCTAATGAATTGAAGTGTTGGCACAGACTGCTTCTCTTTTATAGAAACGCATTAGTGTTTCTTGTAAATGCTTGTAAGAAGCTTAAGGCACTTTCAAAGGAAAATGATTTTCTCTGAAAGTAGAGCATTTAGAAAGTGAAGAAACACTCCATTCACTTTGCAGAGTGAATTGAAGTATTGGAACAGACTGCTTCTCTTTCAGAGAAATGCATGTGAGTTTCTGGTGAATGCTTGTAAGTAGCTTAAGGCACTTTCAAAGGAAAATGATTTTCTCTGAAAGGACAGCATTTAGAAAGTGAGGCAACACTCCATTCACTTCGCACAGTGAATTGAAGTGTTGGAACAGACTGCTTCTCTTTCAGAGAAACGCATGTGAGTTTCTGTTGAATGCTTGTAAGTAGCTTAAGGCACTTTCAAAGGAAAGTGATTTTCTCTGAAAGGACAGCATTTAGAAAGTGAAGCAACACTCCATTCCCTTCGTGCAGTGAATTGAAGTGTTGGAACAGAGTGCTTCTCTTTCATAGAAACGCATTAGTGTTTCTTGTGAATGCTTGCACGTGGCTTAAGGCACTTTCAAAGGAAAGTGATTTTCTCTGAAAGGACAGCATTTAGAAAGTGAAGCAACACTCCATTCACTTTGTACAGTGAATTGAAGTGTTGGAACAGACTGCCTCTCTTTCAGAGAAATGCATGTGAGTTTCTGTTGAATGCTTGTCAGTAGCTTAAGGCTCTTTCAAAGGAAAGTGATTTTCTCTGAAAGGACAGCATTTAGAAAGTAAAGCAACACTCCATTCCCTTCGGGCAATGAATTGAAGTGTTGGCACAGACTGCTTCTCGTTCATAGAAACGCATTAGTGTTTCTTGTGAATGCTTGTAAGAAGCTTAAGGCACTTTCAAAGGAAAGTGATTTTCTCTGAAAGGACAGCATTTAGAAAGTGAAGCAACACTCCATTCACTTCGAACAGTGAATTGAAGTGTTGGAACAGACTGCTTCTCTTTCAGAGAAACGCATGTGAGTTTCTTGTGAATTCTTGCAAGTTGCTTAAGGCACTTTCAAAGGAAAGTGATTTTCTCTGAAAGGACAGCATTTAGAAAGTGAAGCAACACTCCATTCACTTCGCACAGTGAATTGAAGTGTTGGAACAGACTGCTTCTCTTTCAGAGAAACGCATGTGAGTTTCTTGTGAATTCTTGCAAGTTGCTTAAGGCACTTTCAAAGGAAAGTGATTTTCTCTGAAAGGACAGCATTTAGAAAGTGAAGCAACACTCCATTCACTTCGCACAGTGAATTGAAGTGTTGGAACAGACTGCTTCTCTTTCAGAGAAACGCATGTGAGTTTTTTGTGAATGCTTGAAAGTAGTTTAAGGCACTTTCAAAGGAAAGTGATTTTCTCTGAAATGACAGAATTTAGAAAGTGAAGCAACACTCCATTCACTTCGCACAGTGAATTGAAGTGTTTGAACAGTCTGCTTCTCTTTCAGAGAAACGCATGTGAGTTTCTTCCTAATGCTTGCAAGTAGCTTAAGGCACTTTCAAAGGAAAGTGATTTTCTCTGAAAGGACAGCATTTAGAAAGTGAAGCAACACTCCATTCACTTCGAACAGTGAATTGAAGTGTTGGAACAGACTGCTTCTCTTTCAGAGAAACGCATGTGAGTTTCTGGTGAATGCTTGTAAGAAGCTTAAGGCACTTTCAAAGGAAAGTGATTTTCTCTGAAAGGACAGCATTTAGAAACTGAAGCAACACTCCATTCACTTCGCACAGTGAATTGAAGTGTTGGAACAGAGAGCTTCTCTTTAAGAGAAACGCATGTGAGTTTTTTGTGAATGCTTGAAATTAGTTTAAGGCACTTTCAAAGGAAAGTGATTTTCTCTGAAAGGACAGAATTTAGAAAGTGAGGCAACACTCCATTCACTTCGCACAGTGAATTGAAGTGTTGGAACAGACTGCTTCTCTTTCAGAGAAACGCATGTGAGTTTCTGTTGAATGCTTGTAAGTAGCTTAAGGCACTTTCAAAGGAAAGTGATTTTCTCTGAAAGGACAGCATTTAGAAAGTGAAGCAACACTCCATTCCCTTCGTGCAGTGAATTGAAGTGTTGGAACAGACTGCTTCTCTTTCAGAGAAACGCATGTGAGTTACTTCCTAATGCTTGCAAGTAGCTTAAGGCACTTTCAAGAAAAAGTGATTTTCTCTGAAAGGACAGCATTTAGAAAGTGAAGCAACACTCCATTCACTTCGCACAGTGAATTGAAGTGTTGGAACAGACTGCTTCTCTTTCAGAGAAACGCATGTGAGTTTCTGGTGAATGCTTGTAAGTAGCTTAAGGCACTTTCAAAGGAAAGTGATTTTCTCTGAAAGGACAGCATTTAGAAAGTGAAGCAACACTCCATTCACTTCGAAAAGTGAATTGAAGTGTTGGAACAGACTGCTTCTCTTTCAGAGAAACGAATGTGAGTTTTTTGTGAATGCTTGAAAGTAGTTTAAGGCACTTTCAAAGGAAAGTGATTTTCTCTGAAAGGACAGCATTTAGAAAGTGAAGCAACACTCCATTCACTTCGCACAGTGAATTGAAGTGTTTGAACAGTCTGCTTCTCTTTCAGAGAAACGCATGTGAGTTTCTTCCTAATGCTTGCAAGTAGCTTAAGGCACTTTCAAAGGAAAGTGATTTTCTCTGAAAGGACAGCATTTAGAAAGTTAAGCAACACTCCATTCACTTCGCAGAGTGAATTGAAGTATTGGAACAGACTGCTTCTCTTTCAGAGAAACGCATGTGAGTTTCTGGTGAATGCTTGTAAGTAGCTTAAGGCACTTTCAAAGGAAAGTGATTTTCTCTGAAAGGACAGCATTGAGAAAGTGAAGCAACACTCCATTCACTTCGCACAGTGAATTGAAGTGTTGGAACAGACTGCTTCTCTTTCAGAGAAACGCATGTGAGTTTCTTGTGAATTCTTGCAAGTTGCTTAAGGCACTTTCAAAGGAAAGTGATTTTCTCTGAAAGGACAGCATTTAGAAACTGAAGCAACACTCCATTCACTTCGCACAGTGAATTGAAGTGTTGGAACAGACTGCTTCTCTTTCAGAGAAACGCATGTGAGTTTTTTGTGAATGCTTGAAAGTAGTTTAAGGCAATTTCAAAGGAAAGTGATTTTCTCTGAAAGGACAGAATTTAGAAAGTGATGCAACACTCCATTCACTTCGCACAGTGAATTGAAGTGTTGGAACAGACTGCTTCTCTTTCAGAGAAACGCATGTGAGTTTCTTCCTAATGCTTGTAAGTAGCTTCAGGCACTTTCAAAGGAAAGTGATTTTCTCTGAAAGGACAGCATTTAGAAAGTGAAGCAACAGTCCATTCCCTTCGTGCAGTGAATTGAAGTGTTGGAACAGAGTGCTTCTCTTTCATAGAAACGCATTAGTGTTTCTTGTGAATGCTTGCAAGTGGCTTAAGGCACTTTCAAAGGAAAGTGATTTTCTCTGAAAGGACAGCATTTAGAAAGTGAAGCAACACTCCATTCACTTTGTACAGTGAATTGAAGTTTTGGAACAGACTGCCTCTCTTTCAGAGAAATGCATGTGAGTTTCTGTTGAATGCTTGTCAGTAGCTTAAGGCTCTTTCAAAGGAAAGTGATTTTCTCTGAAAGGACAGCATTTAGAAAGTAAAGCAACACTCCATTCCCTTCGCCTAATGAATTGAAGTGTTGGCACAGAATGCTTCTCTTTCATAGAAACGCATTAGTGTTTCTTGTAAATGCTTGTAAGAAGCTTAAGGCACTTTCAAAGGAAAATGATTTTCTCTGAAAAGACAGCATTTAGAAAGTGAAGAAACACTCCATTCACTTTGCAGAGTGAATTGAAGTATTGGAACAGACTGCTTCTCTTTCAGAGAAATGCATGTGAGTTTCTGGTGAATGCTTGTAAGTAGCTTAAGGCACTTTCAAAGGAAAATGATTTTCTCTGAAAGGACAGCATTTAGAAAGTGAGGCAACACTCCATTCACTTCGCACAGTGAATTGAAGTGTTGGAACAGACTGCTTCTCTTTCAGAGAAACGCATGTGAGTTTCTGTTGAATGCTTGTAAGTAGCTTAAGGCACTTTCAAAGGAAAGTGATTTTCTCTGAAAGGACAGCATTTAGAAAGTGAAGCAACACTCCATTCCCTTCGTGCAGTGAATTGAAGTGTTGGAACAGACTGCTTCTCTTTCAGAGAAACGCATGTGAGTTTCTTCCTAATGCGTGCAAGTAGCTTAAGGCACTTTCAAAGGAAAGTGATTTTCTCTGAAAGGACAGCATTTAGAAAGTGAAGCAACACTCCATTCACTTCGCACAGTGAATTGAAGTGTTGGAACAGACTGCTTCTCTTTCAGAGAAATGCATGTGAGTTTCTGTTGAATGCTTGAAAGTACCTTAGGGCACTTTCAAAGGAAAGTGATTTTCTCTGAAAGTACAGCATTTAGAAAGTGAAGAAACACTCCATTCACTTTGCAGAGTGAATTGAAGTATTGGAACAGACTGGTTCTCTTTCAGAGAAACGCATGTGAGTTTTTTGTGAATGCTTGAAAGTAGTTTAAGGCACTTTCAAAGGAAAGTGATTTTCTCTGAAAGGACAGAATTTAGAAAGTGAAGCAACACTCCATTCACTTCGCACAGTGAATTGAAGTGTTTGAACAGTCTGCTTCTCTTTCAGAGAAACGCATGTGAGTTTCTTCCTAATGCTTGCAAATAGCTTAAGGCACTTTCAAAGGAAAGTGATTTTCTCTGAAAGTACAGCATTTAGAAAGTGAAGCAACACTCCATTCCCTTCGTGCAGTGAATTGAAGTGTTGGAACAGAGTGCTTCTCTTTCATAGAAACGCATTAGTGTTTCTTGTGAATGCTTGCAAGTGGCTTAAGGCACTTTCAAAGGAAAGTGATTTTCTCTGAAAGGACAGCATTTAGAAAGTGAAGCAACACTCCATTCACTTTGTACAGTGAATTGAAGTGTTGGAACAGACTGCCTCTCTTTCAGAGAAATGCATGTGAGTTTCTGTTGAATGCTTGTCAGTAGCTTAAGGCTCTTTCAAAGAAAGTGATTTTCTCTGAAAGGACAGCATTTAGAAAGTAAAGCAACACTCCATTCACTTCGCACAGTGAATTGAAGTGTTGGAACAGACTGCTTCTCTTTCAGAGAAACGCATGTGAGTTTCTTCCTAATGCTTGTAAGCAGCTTCAGGCGCTTTCAAAGGAAAGTGATTTTCTCTGAAAGGACAGCATTTAGAAAGTGAAGCAACACTCCATTCCCTTCGTGCAGTGAATTGAAGTGTTGGAACAGAGTGCTTCTCTTTCATAGAAACGCATTAGTGTTTCTTGTGAATGCTTGCAAGTGGCTTAAGGCACTTTCAAAGGAAAGTGATTTTCTCTGAAAGGACAGCATTTAGAAAGTGAAGCAACACTCCATTCACTTTGTACAGTGAATTGAAGTGTTGGAACAGACTGCCTCTCTTTCAGAGAAATGCATGTGAGTTTCTGTTGAATGCTTGTCAGTAGCTTAAGGCTCTTTCAAAGGAAAGTGATTTTCTCTGAAAGGACAGCATTTAGAAAGTAAAGCAACACTCCATTCCCTTCGGGCAATGAATTGAAGTGTTGGCACAGACTGCTTCTCTTTCATAGAAACGCATTAGTGTTTCTTGTGAATGCTTGTAAGAAGCTTAAGGCACTTTCAAAGGAAAGTGATTTTCTCTGAAAGGACAGCATTTAGAAAGTGAAGCAACACTCCATTCACTTCGAACAGTGAATTGAAGTGTTGGAACTGACTGCTTCTCTTTCAGAGAAACGCATGTGAGTTTCTTGTGAATTCTTGCAAGTTGCTTAAGGCACTTTCAAAGGAAAGTGATTTTCTCTGAAAGGACAGCATTTAGAAAGTGAAGCAACACTCCATTCACTTCGCACAGTGAATTGAAGTGTTGGAACAGACTGCTTCTCTTTCAGAGAAACGCATGTGAGTTTTTTGTGAATGCTTGAAAGTAGTTTAAGGCACTTTCAAAGGAAAGTGATTTTCTCTGAAAGGACAGAATTTAGAAAGTGAAGCAACACTCCATTCACTTCGCACAGTGAATTGAAGTGTTTGAACAGTCTGCTTCTCTTTCAGAGAAACGCATGTGAGTTTCTTCCTAATGCTTGCAAGTAGCTTAAGGCACTTTCAAAGGAAAGTGATTTTCTCTGAAAGGACAGCATTTAGAAACTGAAGCAACACTCCATTCACTTCGCACAGTGAATTGAAGTGTTGGAACAGACTGCTTCTCTTTCAGAGAAACGCATGTGAGTTTTTTGTGAATGCTTGAAAGTAGTTTAAGGCAATTTCAAAGGAAAGTGATTTTCTCTGAAAGGACAGAATTTAGAAAGTGATTCAACACTCCATTCACTTCGCACAGTGAATTGAAGTGTTGGAACAGACTGCTTCTCTTTCAGAGAAACGCATGTGAGTTTCTTCCTAATGCTTGTAAGTAGCTTCAGGCACTTTCAAAGGAAAGTGATTTTCTCTGAAAGGACAGCATTTAGAAAGTGAAGCAACAGTCCATTCCCTTCGTGCAGTGAATTGAAGTGTTGGAACAGAGTGCTTCTCTTTCATAGAAACGCATTAGTGTTTCTTGTGAATGCTTGCAAGTGGCTTAAGGCACTTTCAAAGGAAAGTGATTTTCTCTGAAAGGACAGCATTTAGAAAGTGAAGCAACACTCCATTCACTTTGTACAGTGAATTGAAGTTTTGGAACAGACTGCCTCTCTTTCAGAGAAATGCATGTGAGTTTCTGTTGAATGCTTGTCAGTAGCTTAAGGCTCTTTCAAAGGAAAGTGATTTTCTCTGAAAGGACAGCATTTAGAAAGTAAAGCAACACTCCATTCCCTTCGCCTAATGAATTGAAGTGTTGGCACAGACTGCTTCTCTTTCATAGAAACGCATTAGTGTTTCTTGTAAATGCTTGTAATAAGCTTAAGGCACTTTCAAAGGAAAATGATTTTCTCTGAAAGGACAGCATTTAGAAAGTGAAGAAACACTCCATTCACTTTGCAGAGTGAATTGAAGTATTGGAACAGACTGCTTCTCTTTCAGAGAAATGCATGTGAGTTTCTGGTGAATGCTTGTAAGTAGCTTAAGGCACTTTCAAAGGAAAATGATTTTCTCTGAAAGGACAGCATTTAGAAAGTGAGGCAACACTCCATTCACTTCGCACAGTGAATTGAAGTGTTGGAACAGACTGCTTCTCTTTCAGAGAAACGCATGTGAGTTTCTGTTGAATGCTTGTAAGTAGCTTAAGGCACTTTCAAAGGAAAGTGATTTTCTCTGAAAGGACAGCATTTAGAAAGTGAAGCAACACTCCATTCCCTTCGTGCAGTGAATTGAAGTGTTGGAACAGACTGCTTCTCTTTCAGAGAAACGCATGTGAGTTTCTTCCTAATGCTTGCAAGTAGCTTAAGGCACTTTCAAAGGAAAGTGATTTTCTCTGAAAGGACAGCATTTAGAAAGTGAAGCAACACTCCATTCACTTCGCACAGTGAATTGAAGTGTTGGAACAGACTGCTTCTCTTTCAGAGAAATGCATGTGAGTTTCTGTTGAATGCTTGAAAGTACCTTAGGGCACTTTCAAAGGAAAGTGATTTTCTCTGAAAGTACAGCATTTAGAAAGTGAAGAAACACTCCATTCACTTTGCAGAGTGAATTGAAGTATTGGAACAGACTGCTTCTCTTTCAGAGAAACGCATGTGAGTTTTTTGTGAATGCTTGAAAGTAGTTTAAGGCACTTTCAAAGGAAAGTGATTTTCTCTGAAAGGACAGAATTTAGAAAGTGAAGCAACACTCCATTCACTTCGCACAGTGAATTGAAGTGTTTGAACAGTCTGCTTCTCTTTCAGAGAAACGCATGTGAGTTTCTTCCTAATGCTTGCAAGTAGCTTAAGGCACTTTCAAAGGAAAGTGATTTTCTCTGAAAGGACAGCATTTAGAAAGTGAAGCAACACTCCATTCCCTTCGTGCAGTGAATTGAAGTGATGGAACAGAGTGCTTCTCTTTCATAGAAACGCATTAGTGTTTCTTGTGAATGCTTGCAAGTGGCTTAAGGCACTTTCAAAGGAAAGTGATTTTCTCTGAAAGGACAGCATTTAGAAAGTGAAGCAACACTCCATTCACTTTGTACAGTGAATTGAAGTGTTGGAACAGACTGCCTCTCTTTCAGAGAAATGCATGTGAGTTTCTGTTGAATGCTTGTCAGTAGCTTAAGGCTCTTTCAAAGGAAAGTGATTTTCTCTGAAAGGACAGCATTTAGAAAGTAAAGCAACACTCCATTCACTTCGCACAGTGAATTGAAGTGTTGGAACAGACTGCTTCTCTTTCAGAGAAACGCATGTGAGTTTCTTCCTAATGCTTGTAAGCAGCTTCAGGCGCTTTCAAAGGAAAGTGATTTTCTCTGAAAGGACAGCATTTAGAAAGTGAAGCAACACTCCATTCCCTTCGTGCAGTGAATTGAAGTGTTGGAACAGAGTGCTTCTCTTTCATAGAAACGCATTAGTGTTTCTTGTGAATGCTTGCAAGTGGCTTAAGGCACTTTCAAAGGAAAGTGATTTTCTCTGAAAGGACAGCATTTAGAAAGTGAAGCAACACTCCATTCACTTTGTACAGTGAATTGAAGTGTTGGAACAGACTGCCTCTCTTTCAGAGAAATGCATGTGAGTTTCTGTTGAATGCTTGTCAGTAGCTTAAGGCTCTTTCAAAGGAAAGTGATTTTCTCTGAAAGGACAGCATTTAGAAAGTAAAGCAACACTCCATTCCCTTCGGGCAATGAATTGAAGTGTTGGCACAGACTGCTTCTCTTTCATAGAAACGCATTAGTGTTTCTTGTGAATGCTTGTAAGAAGCTTAAGGCACTTTCAAAGGAAAGTGATTTTCTCTGAAAGGACAGCATTTAGAAAGTGAAGCAACACTCCATTCACTTCGAACAGTGAATTGAAGTGTTGGAACAGACTGCTTCTCTTTCAGAGAAACGCATGTGAGTTTCTTGTGAATTCTTGCAAGTTGCTTAAGGCACTTTCAAAGGAAAGTGATTTTATCTGAAAGGACAGCATTTAGAAAGTGAAGCAACACTCCATTCACTTCGCACAGTGAATTGAAGTGTTGGAACAGACTGCTTCTCTTTCAGAGAAACGCATGTGAGTTTTTTGTGAATGCTTGAAAGTAGTTTAAGGCACTTTCAAAGGAAAGTGATTTTCTCTGAAAGGACAGAATTTAGAAAGTGAAGCAACACTCCATTCACTTCGCACAGTGAATTGAAGTGTTTGAACAGTCTGCTTCTCTTTCAGAGAAACGCATGTGAGTTTCTTCCTAATGCTTGCAAGTAGCTTAAGGCACTTTCAAAGGAAAGTGATTTTCTCTGAAAGGACAGCATTTAGAAAGTGAAGCAACACTCCATTCACTTCGAACAGTGAATTGAAGTGTTGGAACAGACTGCTTCTCTTTCAGAGAAACGCATGTGAGTTTTTTGTGAATGCTTGAAAGTAGTTTAAGGCACTTTCAAAGGAAAGTGATTTTCTCTGAAAGGACAGAATTTAGAAAGTGAAGCAACACTCCATTCACTTCGCACAGTGAATTGAAGTGTTTGAACAGTCTGCTTCTCTTTCAGAGAAACGCATGTGAGTTTCTTCCTAATGCTTGCAAGTAGCTTAAGGCACTTTCAAAGGAAAGTGATTTTCTCTGAAAGGACAGCATTTACAAAGTGAAGCAACACTCCATTCACTTCGAACAGTGAATTGAAGTGTTGGAACAGACTGCTTCTCTTTCAGAGAAACGCATGTGAGTTTCTGGTGAATGCTTGTAAGAAGCTTAAGGCACTTTCAAAGGAAAGTGATTTTCTCTGAAAGGACAGCATTTAGAAACTGAAGCAACACTCCATTCACTTCGCACAGTGAATTGAAGTGTTGGAACAGAGAGCTTCTCTTTAAGAGAAACGCATGTGAGTTTTTTGTGAATGCTTGAAATTAGTTTAAGGCACTTTCAAAGGAAAGTGATTTTCTCTGAAAGGACAGAATTTAGAAAGTGAGGCAACACTCCATTCACTTCGCACAGTGAATTGAAGTGTTGGAACAGACAGCTTCTCTTTCAGAGAAACGCATGTGAGTTTCTGGTGAATGCTTGTAAGTAGCTTAAGGCACTTTCAAAGGAAAGTGATTTTCTCTGAAAGGACAGCATTTAGAAAGTGAAGCAACACTCCATTCCCTTCGTGCAGTGAATTGAAGTGTTGGAACAGACTGCTTCTCTTTCAGAGAAACGCATGTGAGTTACTTCCTAATGCTTGCAAGTAGCTTAAGGCACTTTCAAGAAAAAGTGATTTTCTCTGAAAGGACAGCATTTAGAAAGTGAAGCAACACTCCATTCACTTCGCACAGTGAATTGAAGTGTTGGAACAGACTGCTTCTCTTTCAGAGAAACGCATGTGAGTTTCTGGTGAATGCTTGTAAGTAGCTTAAGGCACTTTCAAAGGAAAGTGATTTTCTCTGAAAGGACAGCATTTAGAAAGTGAAGCAACACTCCATTCCCTTCGTGCAGTGAATTGAAGTATTGGAACAGACTGCTTCTCTTTCAGAGAAACGCATGTGAGTTACTTCCTAATGCTTGCAAGTAGCTTAAGGCACTTTCAAGAAAAAGTGATTTTCTCTGAAAGGACAGCATTTAGAAAGTGAAGCAACACTCCATTCACTTCGCACAGTGAATTGAAGTGTTGGAACAGACTGCTTCTCTTTCAGAGAAACGCATGTGAGTTTCTGGTGAATGCTTGTAAGTAGCTTAAGGCACTTTCAAAGGAAAGTGATTTTCTCTGAAAGGACAGCATTTAGAAAGTGAAGCAACACTCCATTCACTTCGCACAGTGAATTGAAGTGTTGGAACAGACTGCTTCTCTTTCAGAGAAACGAATGTGAGCTTTTTGTGAATGCTTGAAAGTAGTTTAAGGCACTTTCAAAGGAAAGTGATTTTCTCTGAAAGGACAGAATTTAGAAAGTGAAGCAACACTCCATTCACTTTGTACAGTGAATTGAAGTGTTGGAACAGACTGACTCTCTTTCAGAGAAATGCATGTGAGTTTCTGTTGAATGCTTGTCAGTAGCTTAAGGCTCTTTCAAAGGAAAGTGATTTTCTCTGAAAGGACAGCATTTAGAAAGTAAAGCAACACTCCATTCCCTTCGGGCAATGAATTGAAGTGTTGGCACAGACTGCTTCTCTTTCAGAGAAATGCATGTGAGTTTTTTGTGAATGCTTGAAAGTAGTTTAAGACACTTTCAAAGGAAAGTGATTTTCTCTGAAAGGACAGAATTTAGAAAGTGAAGCAACACTCCATTCACTTCGCACAGTGAATTGAAGTGTTTGAACCGTCTGCTTCTCTTTCAGAGAAACGCATGTGAGTTTCTTCCTAATGCTTGCAAGTAGCTTAAGGCAGTTTCAAAGGAAAGTGATTTTCACTGAAAGGACAGCATTTAGAAAGTGAAGCAACACTCCATTCACTTCGCACAGTGAATTGAAGTGTTGGAACAGACTGCTTCTCTTTCAGAGAAACGCATGGGAGTTTCTGGTGAATGCTTGTAAGTAGCTTAAGGCACTTTCAAAGGAAAGTGATTTTCTCTGAAAGGACAGCATTTAGAAAGTGAAGCAACACTCCATTCACTTCGCACAGTGAATTGAAGTGTTGGAACAGACTGCTTCTCTTTCAGAGAAATGCATGTGAGTTTCTGTTGAATGCTTGAAAGTACCTTAAGGCACTTTCAAAGGAAAGTGATTTTCTCTGAAAGTACAGCATTTAGAAAGTGAAGAAACACTCCATTCACTTTGCAGAGTGAATTGAAGTATTGGAACAGACTGCTTCTCTTTCAGAGAAACGCATGTGAGTTTCTGGTGAATGCTTGTAAGTAGCTTAAGGCACTTTCAAAGGAAAATGATTTTCTCTGAAAGGACAGCATTTAGAAAGTGAGGCAACACTCCATTCACTTCGCACAGTGAATTGAAGTGTTGGAACAGACTGCTTCTCTTTCAGAGAAACGCATGTGAGTTTCTTGTGAATTCTTGCAAGTTGCTTAAGTCACTTTCAAAGGAAAGTGATTTTCTCTGAAAGGACAGCATTTAGAAACTGAAGCAACACTCCATTCACTTCGCACAGTGAATTGAAGTGTTGGAACAGACTGCTTCTCTTTCAGAGAAACGCATGTGAGTTTCTAGTGAATGCTTGTAAGTAGCTTAAGGCACTTTCAAAGGAAAGTGATTTTCTCTGAAAGGACAGCATTTAGAAAGTGAAGCAACACTCCATTCGCTTCGCACAGTGAAATGAAGTGTTGGAACAGACTGCTTCTCTTTCAGAGAAACGCATGTGAGTTTCTTCCTAATGCTTGCAAGTAGCTTAAGGCACTTTCAAGGGAAAGTGATTTTCTCTGAAAGGACAGCATTTAGAAAGTGAAGGAACACTCCATTCACTTCGCACAGTGAATTGAAATGTTGGAACAGACTGCTTCTCTTTCAGAGAAACGCATGTGAGTTTCTGGTGAATGCTTGTAAGTAGCTTAAGGCACTTTCAAAGGAAAGTGATTTTCTCTGAAAGGACAGCATTTAGAAAGTGAAGCAACACTCCATTCACTTCGCACAGTGAATTGAAGTGTTGGAACAGACTGCTTCTCTTTCTGAGAAATGCATGTGAGTTTCTGTTGAATGCTTGAAAGTACCTTAAGGCACTTTCAAAGGAAAGTGATTTTCTCTGAAATTACAGCATTTAGAAAGTGAAGAAACACTCCATTCACTTTGCAGAGTGAATTGAAGTATTGGAACAGACTGCTTCTATTTCAGAGGAATGCATGTGAGTTTCTGGTGAAGGCTTGTAAGTAGCTTAAGGCACTTTCAAAGGAAAGTGATTTTCTCTGAAAGGACAGAATTTAGAAAGTGAAGCAACACTCCATACACTTCGCACAGTGAATTGAAGTGTTTGAACAGTCTGCTTCTCTTTCAGAGAAACGCATGTGAGTTTCTTCCTAATGCTTGCAAGTAGCTTAAGGCACTTTCAAAGGAAAGTGATTTTCTCTGAAAGGACAGCATTTAGAAAGTGAAGCAACACTCCATTCACTTCGAACAGTGAATTGAAGTGTTGGAACAAACTGCTTCTCTTTCAGAGAAACGCATGTGAGTTTCTGGTGAATGCTTGTAAGAAGCTTAAGGCACTTTCAAAGGAAAGTGATTTTCTCTGAAAGGACAGCATTTAGAAACTGAAGCAACACTCCATTCACTTCGCACAGTGAATTGAAGTGTTGGAACAGACTGCTTCTCTTTCAGAGAAACGCATGTGAGTTTTTTGTGAATGCTTGAAAGTAGTTTAAGGCAATTTCAAAGGAAAGTGATTTTCTCTGAAAGGACAGAATTTAGAAAGTGAAGCAACACTCCATTCACTTCGCACAGTGAATTGAAGTGTTTGAACAGTCTGCTTCTCTTTCAGAGAAACGCATGTGAGTTTCTTCCTAATGCTTGCAAGTAGCTTAAGGCACTTTCAAAGGAAAGTGATTTTCTCTGAAAGGACAGCATTTAGAAAGTGAAGCAACACTCCATTCACTTCGTGCAGTAAATTGAAGTGTTGAACACTCTGCTCTTTCAGAGAAACGCATGTGAGTTACTTCCTAATGCTTGCAAGTAGCTTAAGGCACTTTCAAGAAAAAGTGATTTTCTCTGAAAGGACAGCATTTAGAAAGTGAAGCAACACTCCATTCACTTCGCACAGTGAATTGAAGTGTTGGAACAGACTGCTTCTCTTTCAGAGAAACGCATGTGAGTTTCTGGTGAATGCTTGTAAGAAGCTTAAGGCACTTTCAAAGGAAAGTTATTTTCTCTGAAAGGACAGCATTTAGAAACTGAAGCAACACTCCATTCACTTCGCACAGTGAATTGAAGTGTTGGAACAGACAGCTTCTCTTTAAGAGAAACGCATGTGAGTTTTTTGTGAATGCTTGAAATTAGTTTAAGGCACTTTCAAAGGAAAGTGATTTCTCTGAAAGGACAGAATTTAGAAAGTGAGGCAACACTCCATTCACTTCGCACAGTGAATTGAAGTGTTGGAACAGACTGCTTCTCTTTCAGAGAAACGCATGTGAGTTTCTGTTGAATGCTTGTAAGTAGCTTAAGGCACTTTCAAAGGAAAGTGATTTTCTCTGAAAGGACAGCATTTAGAAAGTGAAGCAACACTCCATACCCTTCGTGCAGTAAATTGAAGTGTTGAACACTCTGCTCTTTCAGAGAAACGCATGTGAGTTACTTCCTAATGCTTGCAAGTAGCTTAAGGCACTTTCAAGAAAAAGTGATTTTCTCTGAAAGGACAGCATTTAGAAAGTGAAGCAACACTCCATTCACTTCGCACAGTGAATTGAAGTGTTGGAACAGACTGCTTCTCTTTCAGAGAAACGCATGTGAGTTTCTGTTGAATGCTTGTAAGTAGCTTAAGGCACTTTCAAAGGAAAGTGATTTTCTCTGAAAGGACAGCATTTAGAAAGTGAAGCAACACTCCATTCACTTCGCACAGTGAATTGAAGTGTTGGAACAGACTGCCTCTCTTTCAGAGAAATGCATGTGAGTTTCTGTTGAATGCTGGTCAGTAGCTTAAGGCTCTTTCAAAGGAAAGTGATTTTCTCTGAAAGGACAGCATTTAGAAAGTAAAGCAACACTCCATTCCCTTCGCGCAATGAATTGAAGTGTTGGCACAGACTGCTTCTCTTTCATAGAAACGCATTAGTGTTTCTTGTGAATGCTTGTAAGTAGCTTAAGGCACTTTCAAAGGAAAGTGATTTTCTCTGAAAGGACAGCATTTAGAAAGTGAAGCAACACTCCATTCACTTCGCACAGTGAATTGAAGTGTTGGAACAGACTGCTTCTCTTTCAGAGAAACGCATGTGACTTTCTTGTGAATTCTTGCAAGTTGCTTAAGGCACTTTCAAAGGAAAGTGATTTTCTCTGAAAGGACAGCATTTAGAAAGTGAAGCAACACTCCATTCACTTCGCACAGTGAATTGAAGTGTTGGAACAGACTGCTTCTCTTTCAGAGAAACGCATGTGAGTTTTTTGTGAATGGTTGAAAGTAGTTTAAGGCACTTTCAAAGGAAAGTGATTTTCTCTGAAAGGACAGAATTTAGAAAGTGAAGCAACACTCCTCTCACTTCGCACAGTGAATTGAAGTGTTTGAACAGGCTGCTTCTCTTTCAGAGAAACGCATGTGAGTTTCTTCCTAATGCTTGCAAGTAGCTTAAGGCACTTTCAAAGGAAAGTGATTTTCACTGAAAGGACAGCATTTAGAAACTGAAGCAACACTCCATTCACTTCGCACAGTGAATTGAAGTGTTGGAACAGACTGCTTCTCTTTCAGAGAAACGCATGGGAGTTTCTGGTGAATGCTTGTAAGAAGCTTATGGCACTTTCAAAGGAAAGTGATTTTCTCTGAAAGGACAGCATTTAGAAACTGAAGCAACACTCCATTCACTTCGCACAGTGAATTGAAGTGTTGGAACAGACAGCTTCTCTTTAAGAGAAACGCATGTGAGTTTTTTGTGAATGCTTGAAATTAGTTTAAGGCACTTTCAAAGGAAAGTGATTTTCTCTGAAAGGACAGAATTTAGAAAGTGATGCAACACTCCATTCACTTCGCACAGTGAATTGAAGTGTTGGAACAGACTGCTTCTCTTTCAGAGAAACGCATGTGAGTTTCTGGTGAATGCTTGTAAGAAGCTTAAGGCACTTTCAAAGGAAAGTGAAGTTCTCTGAAAGGACAGCATTTAGAAAGTGAAGCAACACTCCATTCACTTCGCACGATGAATTGAAGTGTTGGAACAGACTGCTTCTCTTTCAGAGAAACGCATGTGAGTTTCTTGTGAATTCTTGCAAGTTGCTTAAGGCACTTTCAAAGGAGAGTGATTTTCTCTGAAAGGACAGCATTTAGAAACTGAAGCAACACTCCATTCACTTCGCACAGTGAATTGAAGTGTTGGAACAGACTGCTTCTCTTTCAGAGAAACGCATGTGAGTTTCTGGTGAATGCTTGTAAGTAGCTTAAGGCACTTTCAAAGGAAAGTGATTTTCTCTGAAAGGACAGCATTTAGAAAGTGAAGCAACACTCCATTCACTTCGCACAGTGAATTGAAGTGTTGGAACAGACTGCTTCTCTTTCAGAGAAACGCATGTGAGTTTCTTCCTAATGCTTGCAAGTAGCTTAAGGCACTTTCAAGGGAAAGTGATTTTCTCTGAAAGGACAGCATTTAGAAAGTGAAGCAACACTCCATTCACTTCGCACAGTGAATTGAAGTGTTGGAACAGACTGCTTCTCTTTCAGAGAAACGCATGTGAGTTTCTTCCTAATGCTTGCAAGTAGCTTAAGGCACTTTCAAAGGAAAGTGATTTTCTCTGAAAGGACAGCATTTAGAAAGTGAAGCAACACTCCATTCACTTCGCACAGTGAATTGAAGTGTTGGAACAGACTGCTTCTCTTTCAGAGAAACGCATGTGAGTTTCTGGTGAATGCTTGTAAGTAGCTTAAGGCACTTTCAAAGGAAAGTGATTTTCTCTGAAAGGACAGCATTTAGAAAGTGAAGCAACACTCCATTCACTTCGCACAGTGAATTGAAGTGTTGGAACAGACTGCTTCTCTTTCAGAGAAACGCATGTGAGTTTCTTGTGAATTCTTGCAAGTTGCTTAAGGCACTTTCAAAGGAAAGTGATTTTCTCTGAAAGGACAGCATTTAGAAAGTGAAGCAACACTCCATTCACTTCGCAGAGTGAATTGAAGTATTGGAACAGACTGCTTCCCTTTCAGAGAAACGCATGTGAGTTTCTGGTGAATGCTTGTAAGAACCTTAAGGCACTTTCAAAGGAAAGTGATTTTCTCTGAAAGGACAGCATTTAGAAAGTGAAGCAACACTCCATTCACTTCGCACGATGAATTGAAGTGTTGGAACAGACTGCTTCTCTTTCAGAGAAACGCATGTGAGTTTCTTGTGAATTCTTGCAAGTTGCTTAAGGCACTTTCAAAGGAAAGTGATTTTCTCTGAAAGGACAGCATTTAGAAACTGAAGCAACACTCCATTCACTTCGCGCAGTGAATTGAAGTGTTGGAACAGACTGCTTCTCTTTCAGAGAAACGCATGTGAGTTTCTAGTGAAGGCTTGAAAGTAGCTTAAGGCACTTTCAAAGGAAAGTGATTTTCTCTGAAAGGACAGCATTTAGAAAGTGAAGCAACACTCCATTCGCTTCGCACAGTGAAATGAAGTGTTGGAACAGACTGCTTCTCTTTCAGAGAAACGCATGTGAGTTTCTTCCTAATGCTTGCAAGTAGCTTAAGGCACTTTCAAGGGAAAGTGATTTTCTCTGAAAGGACAGCATTTAGAAACTGAAGCAACACTCCTTTCACTTCGCACAGTTAATTGAAGTGTTGGAACAGACTGCTTCTCTTTCAGAGAAACGCATGTGAGTTTCTGTTGAATGCTTGAAAGTACCTTAAGGCACTTTCAAAGGAAAGTGATTTTCTCTGAAAGTACAGCATTTAGAAAGTGAAGAAACACTCCATTCACTTTGCAGAGTGAACTGAAGTATTGGAACAGACTGCTTCTCTTTCAGAGAAATGCATGTGAGTTTCTGGTGAATGCTTGTAAGTAGCTTAAGGCACTTTCAAAGGAAAATGATTTTCTCTGAAAGGACAGCATTTAGAAAGTGAGGCAACACTCCATTCACTTCGCACAGTGAATTGAAGTGTTGGAACAGACTGCTTCTCTTTCAGAGAAACGCATGTGAGTTTCTGTTGAATGCTTGTAAGTAGCTTAAGGCACTTTCAAAGGAAAGTGATTTTCTCTGAAAGGACAGCATTTAGAAAGTGAAGCAACACTCCATTCCCTTCGTGCAGTGAATTGAAGTGTTGGAACAGACTGCTTCTCTTTCAGAGAAACGCATGTGAGTTTCTTCCTATTGCTTGCATGTAGGTTAAGGCACTTTCAAAGGAAAGTGATTTTTTCGGAAAGGACAGCATTTAGAAAGTGAAGCAACACTCCATTCACTTCGCAGAGTGAATTGAAGTATTGGAACAGACTGCTTCTCTTTCAGAGAAACGCATGTGAGTTTCTGGTGAATGCTTGTAAGAACCTTAAGGCACTTTCAAAGGAAAGTGATTTTCTCTGAAAGGACAGCATTTAGAAAGTGAAGCAACACTCCATTCACTTCGCACGATGAATTGAAGTGTTGGAACAGACTGCTTCTCTTTCAGAGAAACGCATGTGAGTTTCTTGTGAATTCTTGCAAGTTGCTTAAGGCACTTTCAAAGGAAAGTGATTTTCTCTGAAAGGACAGCATTTAGAAACTGAAGCAACACTCCATTCACTTCGCACAGTGAATTGAAGTGTTGGAACAGACTGCTTCTATTTCAGAGAAACGCATGTGAGTTTCTACTGAATGCTAGTAAGTAGCTTAAGGCACTTTCAAAGGAAAGTGATTTTCTCTGAAAGGACAGCATTTAGAAAGTGAAGCAACACTCCATTCGCTTCGCACAGTGAAATGAAGTGTTGGAACAGACTGCTTCTCTTTCAGAGAAACGCATGTGAGTTTCTTCCTAATGCTTGCAAGTAGCTTAAGGCACTTTCAAGGGAAAGTGATTTTCTCTGAAAGGACAGCATTTAGAAAGTGAAGCAACACTCCATTCACTTCGCACAGTGAATTGAAGTGTTGGAACAGACTGCTTCTCTTTCATAGAAACGCATTAGTGTTTCTTGTGAATGCTTGTAAGTAGCTTAAGGCACTTTCAAAGGAAAGTGATTTTCTCTGAAAGGACAGCATTTAGAAAGTGAAGCAACACTCCATTCACTTCGCACAGTGAATTGAAGTGTTGGAACAGACTGCTTCTCTTTCAGAGAAACGCATGTGACTTTCTTGTGAATTCTTGCAAGTTGCTTAAGGCACTTTCAAAGGAAAGTGATTTTCTCTGAAAGGACAGCATTTAGAAACTGAAGCAACACTCCATTCACTTCGCACAGTGAATTGAAGTGTTGGAACAGACTGCTTCTCTTTCAGAGAAACGCATGTGAGTTTCTGGTGAATGCTTGTAAGAAGCTTAAGGCACTTTCAAAGGAAAGTGAAGTTCTCTGAAAGGACAGCATTTAGAAAGTGAAGCAACACTCCATTCACTTCGCACAGTGAATTGAAGTGTTGGAACAGACTGCTTCTCTTTCAGAGAAACGCATGTGAGTTACTTCCTAATGCTTGCAAGTAGCTTAAGGCACTTTCAAGAAAAAGTGATTTTCTCTGAAAGGACAGCATTTAGAAAGTGAAGCAACACTCCATTCACTTCGCACAGTGAATTGAAGTGTTGGAACAGACTGCTTCTCTTTCAGAGAAACGCATGTGAGTTTCTGGTGAATGCTTGTAAGTAGCTTAAGGCACTTTCAAAGGAAAGTGATTTTCTCTGAAAGGACAGCATTTAGAAAGTGAAGCAACACTCCATTCCCTTCGTGCAGTGAATTGAAGTATTGGAACAGACTGCTTCTCTTTCAGAGAAACGCATGTGAGTTACTTCCTAATGCTTGCAAGTAGCTTAAGGCACTTTCAAGAAAAAGTGATTTTCTCTGAAAGGACAGCATTTAGAAAGTGAAGCAACACTCCATTCACTTCGCACAGTGAATTGAAGTGTTGGAACAGACTGCTTCTCTTTCAGAGAAACGCATGTGAATTTCTGGTGAATGCTTGTAAGTAGCTTAAGGCACTTTCAAAGGAAAGTGATTTTCTCTGAAAGGACAGCATTTAGAAAGTGAAGCAACACTCCATTCACTTCGCACAGTGAATTGAAGTGTTGGAACAGACTGCTTCTCTTTCAGAGAAACAATGTGAGCTTTTTGTGAATGCTTGAAAGTAGTTTAAGGCACTTTCAAAGGAAAGTGATTTTCTCTGAAAGGACAGAATTTAGAAAGTGAAGCAACACTCCATTCACTTTGTACAGTGAATTGAAGTGTTGGAACAGACTGACTCTCTTTCAGAGAAATGCATGTGAGTTTCTGTTGAATGCTTGTCAGTAGCTTAAGGCTCTTTCAAAGGAAAGTGATTTTCTCTGAAAGGACAGCATTTAGAAAGTAAAGCAACACTCCATTCCCTTCGGGCAATGAATTGAAGTTTTGGCACAGACTGCTTCTCTTTCAGAGAAATGCATGTGAGTTTTTTGTGAATGCTTGAAAGTAGTTTAAGACACTTTCAAAGGAAAGTGATTTTCTCTGAAAGGACAGAATTTAGAAAGTGAAGCAACACTCCATTCACTTCGCACAGTGAATTGAAGTGTTTGAACCGTCTGCTTCTCTTTCAGAGAAACGCATGTGAGTTTCTTCCTAATGCTTGCAAGTAGCTTAAGGCAGTTTCAAAGGAAAGTGATTTTCACTGAAAGGACAGCATTTAGAAAGTGAAGCAACACTCCATTCACTTCGCACAGTGAATTGAAGTGTTGGAACAGACTGCTTCTCTTTCAGAGAAACGCATGGGAGTTTCTGGTGAATGCTTGTAAGTAGCTTAAGGCACTTTCAAAGGAAAGTGATTTTCTCTGAAAGGACAGCATTTAGAAAGTGAAGCAACACTCCATTCACTTCGCACAGTGAATTGAAGTGTTGGAACAGACTGCTTCTCTTTCAGAGAAATGCATGTGAGTTTCTGTTGAATGCTTGAAAGTACCTTAAGGCACTTTCAAAGGAAAGTGATTTTCTCTGAAAGTACAGCATTTAGAAAGTGAAGAAACACTCCATTCACTTTGCAGAGTGAATTGAAGTATTGGAACAGACTGCTTCTCTTTCAGAGAAACGCATGTGAGTTTCTGGTGAATGCTTGTAAGTAGCTTAAGGCACTTTCAAAGGAAAATGATTTTCTCTGAAAGGACAGCATTTAGAAAGTGAGGCAACACTCCATTCACTTCGCACAGTGAATTGAAGTGTTGGAACAGACTGCTTCTCTTTCAGAGAAACGCATGTGAGTTTCTTGTGAATTCTTGCAAGTTGCTTAAGTCACTTTCAAAGGAAAGTGATTTTCTCTGAAAGGACAGCATTTAGAAACTGAAGCAACACTCCATTCACTTCGCACAGTGAATTGAAGTGTTGGAACAGACTGCTTCTCTTTCAGAGAAACGCATGTGAGTTTCTAGTGAATGCTTGTAAGTAGCTTAAGGCACTTTCAAAGGAAAGTGATTTTCTCTGAAAGGACAGCATTTAGAAAGTGAAGCAACACTCCATTCGCTTCGCACAGTGAAATGAAGTGTTGGAACAGACTGCTTCTCTTTCAGAGAAACGCATGTGAGTTTCTTCCTAATGCTTGCAAGTAGCTTAAGGCACTTTCAAGGGAAAGTGATTTTCTCTGAAAGGACAGCATTTAGAAAGTGAAGGAACACTCCATTCACTTCGCACAGTGAATTGAAATGTTGGAACAGACTGCTTCTCTTTCAGAGAAACGCATGTGAGTTTCTGGTGAATGCTTGTAAGTAGCTTAAGGCACTTTCAAAGGAAAGTGATTTTCTCTGAAAGGACAGCATTTAGAAAGTGAAGCAACACTCCATTCACTTCGCACAGTGAATTGAAGTGTTGGAACAGACTGCTTCTCTTTCTGAGAAATGCATGTGAGTTTCTGTTGAATGCTTGAAAGTACCTTAAGGCACTTTCAAAGGAAAGTGATTTTCTCTGAAATTACAGCATTTAGAAAGTGAAGAAACACTCCATTCACTTTGCAGAGTGAATTGAAGTATTGGAACAGACTGCTTCTCTTTCAGAGAAATGCATGTGAGTTTCTGGTGAAGGCTTGTAAGTAGCTTAAGGCACTTTCAAAGGAAAGTGATTTTCTCTGAAATTACAGCATTTAGAAAGTGAAGAAACACTCCATTCACTTTGCAGAGTGAATTGAAGTATTGGAACAGACTGCTTCTCTTTCAGAGAAATGCATGTGAGTTTCTGGTGAATGCTTGTAAGTAGCTTAAGGCACTTTCAAAGGAAAATGATTTTCTCTGAAAGGACAGCATTTAGAAAGTGAGGCAACACTCCATTCACTTCGCACAGTGAATTGAAGTGTTGGAACAGACTGCTTCTCTTTCAGAGAAACGCATGTGAGTTTCTTGTGAATTCTTGCAAGTTGCTTAAGTCACTTTCAAAGGAAAGTGATTTTCTCTGAAAGGACAGCATTTAGAAACTGAAGCAACACTCCATTCACTTCGCACAGTGAATTGAAGTGTTGGAACAGACTGCTTCTCTTTCAGAGAAACGCATGTGAGTTTCTAGTGAATGCTTGTAAGTAGCTTAAGGCACTTTCAAAGGAAAGTGATTTTCTCTGAAAGGACAGCATTTAGAAAGTGAAGCAACACTCCATTCGCTTCGCACAGTGAAATGAAGTGTTGGAACAGACTGCTTCTCTTTCAGAGAAACGCATGTGAGTTTCTTCCTAATGCTTGCAAGTAGCTTAAGGCACTTTCAAGGGAAAGTGATTTTCTCTGAAAGGACAGCATTTAGAAAGTGAAGGAACACTCCATTCACTTCGCACAGTGAATTGAAATGTTGGAACAGACTGCTTCTCTTTCAGAGAAACGCATGTGAGTTTCTGGTGAATGCTTGTAAGTAGCTTAAGGCACTTTCAAAGGAAAGTGATTTTCTCTGAAAGGACAGCATTTAGAAAGTGAAGCAACACTCCATTCACTTCGCACAGTGAATTGAAGTGTTGGAACAGACTGCTTCTCTTTCTGAGAAATGCATGTGAGTTTCTGTTGAATGCTTGAAAGTACCTTAAGGCACTTTCAAAGGAAAGTGATTTTCTCTGAAATTACAGCATTTAGAAAGTGAAGAAACACTCCATTCACTTTGCAGAGTGAATTGAAGTATTGGAACAGACTGCTTCTCTTTCAGAGAAATGCATGTGAGTTTCTGGTGAAGGCTTGTAAGTAGCTTAAGGCACTTTCAAAGGAAAGTGATTTTCTCTGAAAGGACAGAATTTAGAAAGTGAAGCAACACTCCATACACTTCGCACAGTGAATTGAAGTGTTTGAACAGTCTGCTTCTCTTTCAGAGAAACGCATGTGAGTTTCTTCCTAATGCTTGCAAGTAGCTTAAGGCACTTTCAAAGGAAAGTGATTTTCTCTGAAAGGACAGCATTTAGAAAGTGAAGCAACACTCCATTCACTTCGTGCAGTAAATTGAAGTGTTGAACACTCTGCTCTTTCAGAGAAACGCATGTGAGTTACTTCCTAATGCTTGCAAGTAGCTTAAGGCACTTTCAAGAAAAAGTGATTTTCTCTGAAAGGACAGCATTTAGAAAGTGAAGCAACACTCCATTCACTTCGCACAGTGAATTGAAGTGTTGGAACAGACTGCTTCTCTTTCAGAGAAACGCATGTGAGTTTCTGGTGAATGCTTGTAAGAAGCTTAAGGCACTTTCAAAGGAAAGTGATTTTCTCTGAAAGGACAGCATTTAGAAACTGAAGCAACACTCCATTCACTTCGCACAGTGAATTGAAGTGTTGGAACAGACAGCTTCTCTTTAAGAGAAACGCATGTGAGTTTTTTGTGAATGCTTGAAATTAGTTTAAGGCACTTTCAAAGGAAAGTGATTTTCTCTGAAAGGACAGAATTTAGAAAGTGAGGCAACACTCCATTCACTTCGCACAGTGAATTGAAGTGTTGGAACAGACTGCTTCTCTTTCAGAGAAACGCATGTGAGTTTCTGTTGAATGCTTGTAAGTAGCTTAAGGCACTTTCAAAGGAAAGTGATTTTCTCTGAAAGGACAGCATTTAGAAAGTGAAGAAACACTCCATTCCCTTCGTGCAGTAAATTGAAGTGTTGAACACTCTGCTCTTTCAGAGAAACGCATGTGAGTTACTTCCTAATGCTTGCAAGTAGCTTAAGGCACTTTCAAGAAAAAGTGATTTTCTCTGAAAGGACAGCATTTAGAAAGTGAAGCAACACTCCATTCACTTCGCACAGTGAATTGAAGTGTTGGAACAGACTGCTTCTCTTTCAGAGAAACGCATGTGAGTTTCTGTTGAATGCTTGTAAGTAGCTTAAGGCACTTTCAAAGGAAAGTGATTTTCTCTGAAAGGACAGCATTTAGAAAGTGAAGCAACACTCCATTCACTTCGCACAGTGAATTGAAGTGTTGGAACAGACTGCCTCTCTTTCAGAGAAATGCATGTGAGTTTCTGTTGAATGCTGGTCAGTAGCTTAAGGCTCTTTCAAAGGAAAGTGATTTTCTCTGAAAGGACAGCATTTAGAAAGTAAAGCAACACTCCATTCCCTTCGCGCAATGAATTGAAGTGTTGGCACAGACTGCTTCTCTTTCATAGAAACGCATTAGTGTTTCTTGTGAATGCTTGTAAGTAGCTTAAGGCACTTTCAAAGGAAAGTGATTTTCTCTGAAAGGACAGCATTTAGAAAGTGAAGCAACACTCCATTCACTTCGCACAGTGAATTGAAGTGTTGGAACAGACTGCTTCTCTTTCAGAGAAATGCATGTGAGTTTCTGTTGAATGCTTGAAAGTACCTTAAGGCACTTTCAAAGGAAAGTGATTTTCTCTGAAAGTACAGCATTTAGAAAGTGAAGAAACACTCCATTCACTTTGCAGAGTGAATTGAAGTATTGGAACAGACTGCTTCTCTTTCAGAGAAACGCATGTGAGTTTCTGGTGAATGCTTGTAAGTAGCTTAAGGCACTTTCAAAGGAAAATGATTTTCTCTGAAAGGACAGCATTTAGAAAGTGAGGCAACACTCCATTCACTTCGCACAGTGAATTGAAGTGTTGGAACAGACTGCTTCTCTTTCAGAGAAACGCATGTGAGTTTCTTGTGAATTCTTGCAAGTTGCTTAAGTCACTTTCAAAGGAAAGTGATTTTCTCTGAAAGGACAGCATTTAGAAACTGAAGCAACACTCCATTCACTTCGCACAGTGAATTGAAGTGTTGGAACAGACTGCTTCTCTTTCAGAGAAACGCATGTGAGTTTCTAGTGAATGCTTGTAAGTAGCTTAAGGCACTTTCAAAGGAAAGTGATTTTCTCTGAAAGGACAGCATTTAGAAAGTGAAGCAACACTCCATTCGCTTCGCACAGTGAAATGAAGTGTTGGAACAGACTGCTTCTCTTTCAGAGAAACGCATGTGAGTTTCTTCCTAATGCTTGCAAGTAGCTTAAGGCACTTTCAAGGGAAAGTGATTTTCTCTGAAAGGACAGCATTTAGAAAGTGAAGGAACACTCCATTCACTTCGCACAGTGAATTGAAATGTTGGAACAGACTGCTTCTCTTTCAGAGAAACGCATGTGAGTTTCTGGTGAATGCTTGTAAGTAGCTTAAGGCACTTTCAAAGGAAAGTGATTTTCTCTGAAAGGACAGCATTTAGAAAGTGAAGCAACACTCCATTCACTTTGCACAGTGAATTGAAGTGTTGGAACAGACTGCTTCTCTTTCTGAGAAATGCATGTGAGTTTCTGTTGAATGCTTGAAAGTACCTTAAGGCACTTTCAAAGGAAAGTGATTTTCTCTGAAATTACAGCATTTAGAAAGTGAAGAAACACTCCATTCACTTTGCAGAGTGAATTGAAGTATTGGAACAGACTGCTTCTCTTTCAGAGAAATGCATGTGAGTTTCTGGTGAAGGCTTGTAAGTAGCTTAAGGCACTTTCAAAGGAAAGTGATTTTCTCTGAAAGGACAGAATTTAGAAAGTGAAGCAACACTCCATACACTTCGCACAGTGAATTGAAGTGTTTGAACAGTCTGCTTCTCTTTCAGAGAAACGCATGTGAGTTTCTTCCTAATGCTTGCAAGTAGCTTAAGGCACTTTCAAAGGAAAGTGATTTTCTCTGAAAGGACAGCATTTAGAAAGTGAAGCAACACTCCATTCACTTCGAACAGTGAATTGAAGTGTTGGAACAAACTGCTTCTCTTTCAGAGAAACGCATGTGAGTTTCTGGTGAATGCTTGTAAGAAGCTTAAGGCACTTTCAAAGGAAAGTGATTTTCTCTGAAAGGACAGCATTTAGAAACTGAAGCAACACTCCATTCACTTCGCACAGTGAATTGAAGTGTTGGAACAGACTGCTTCTCTTTCAGAGAAACGCATGTGAGTTTTTTGTGAATGCTTGAAAGTAGTTTAAGGCAATTTCAAAGGAAAGTGATTTTCTCTGAAAGGACAGAATTTAGAAAGTGAAGCAACACTCCATTCACTTCGCACAGTGAATTGAAGTGTTTGAACAGTCTGCTTCTCTTTCAGAGAAACGCATGTGAGTTTCTTCCTAATGCTTGCAAGTAGCTTAAGGCACATTCAAAGGAAAGTGATTTTCTCTGAAAGGACAGCATTTAGAAAGTGAAGCAACACTCCATTCACTTCGTGCAGTAAATTGAAGTGTTGAACACTCTGCTCTTTCAGAGAAACGCATGTGAGTTACTTCCTAATGCTTGCAAGTAGCTTAAGGCACTTTCAAGAAAAAGTGATTTTCTCTGAAAGGACAGCATTTAGAAAGTGAAGCAACACTCCATTCACTTCGCACAGTGAATTGAAGTGTTGGAACAGACTGCTTCTCTTTCAGAGAAACGCATGTGAGTTTCTGGTGAATGCTTGTAAGAAGCTTAAGGCACTTTCAAAGGAAAGTGATTTTCTCTGAAAGGACAGCATTTAGAAACTGAAGCAACACTCCATTCACTTCGCACAGTGAATTGAAGTGTTGGAACAGACAGCTTCTCTTTAAGAGAAACGCATGTGAGTTTTTTGTGAATGCTTGAAATTAGTTTAAGGCACTTTCAAAGGAACGTGATTTTCTCTGAAAGGACAGAATTTAGAAAGTGAGGCAACACTCCATTCACTTCGCACAGTGAATTGAAGTGTTGGAACAGACTGCTTCTCTTTCAGAGAAACGCATGTGAGTTTCTGTTGAATGCTTGTAAGTAGCTTAAGGCACTTTCAAAGGAAAGTGATTTTCTCTGAAAGGACAGCATTTAGAAAGTGAAGCAACACTCCATACCCTTCGTGCAGTAAATTGAAGTGTTGAACACTCTGCTCTTTCAGAGAAACGCATGTGAGTTACTTCCTAATGCTTGCAAGTAGCTTAAGGCACTTTCAAGAAAAAGTGATTTTCTCTGAAAGGACAGCATTTAGAAAGTGAAGCAACACTCCATTCACTTCGCACAGTGAATTGAAGTGTTGGAACAGACTGCTTCTCTTTCAGAGAAACGCATGTGAGTTTCTGTTGAATGCTTGTAAGTAGCTTAAGGCACTTTCAAAGGAAAGTGATTTTCTCTGAAAGGACAGCATTTAGAAAGTGAAGCAACACTCCATTCACTTCGCACAGTGAATTGAAGTGTTGGAACAGACTGCCTCTCTTTCAGAGAAATGCATGTGAGTTTCTGTTGAATGCTGGTCAGTAGCTTAAGGCTCTTTCAAAGGAAAGTGATTTTCTCTGAAAGGACAGCATTTAGAAAGTAAAGCAACACTCCATTCCCTTCGCGCAATGAATTGAAGTGTTGGCACAGACTGCTTCTCTTTCATAGAAACGCATTAGTGTTTCTTGTGAATGCTTGTAAGTAGCTTAAGGCACTTTCAAAGGAAAGTGATTTTCTCTGAAAGGACAGCATTTAGAAAGTGAAGCAACACTCCATTCACTTCGCACAGTGAATTGAAGTGTTGGAACAGACTGCTTCTCTTTCAGAGAAACACATGTGACTTTCTTGTGAATTCTTGCAAGTTGCTTAAGGCACTTTCAAAGGAAAGTGATTTTCTCTGAAAGGACAGCATTTAGAAAGTGAAGCAACACTCCATTCACTTCGCACAGTGAATTGAAGTGTTGGAACAGACTGCTTCTCTTTCAGAGAAACGCATGTGAGTTTTTTGTGAATGGTTGAAAGTAGTTTAAGGCACTTTCAAAGGAAAGTGATTTTCTCTGAAAGGACAGAATTTAGAAAGTGAAGCAACACTCCTCTCACTTCGCACAGTGAATTGAAGTGTTTGAACAGGCTGCTTCTCTTTCAGAGAAACGCATGTGAGTTTCTTCCTAATGCTTGCAAGTAGCTTAAGGCACTTTCAAAGGAAAGTGATTTTCACTGAAAGGACAGCATTTAGAAACTGAAGCAACACTCCATTCACTTCGCACAGTGAATTGAAGTGTTGGAACAGACTGCTTCTCTTTCA
Source organism: Myodes glareolus (assembly GCF_982192425.1). Taxonomy (NCBI): domain Eukaryota; kingdom Metazoa; phylum Chordata; class Mammalia; order Rodentia; family Cricetidae; genus Myodes; species Myodes glareolus. The sequence goes on from NW_028263226.1 coordinate 484,516, forward strand.
GAGAAACGCATGGGAGTTTCTGGTGAATGCTTGTAAGAAGCTTATGGCACTTTCAAAGGAAAGTGATTTTCTCTGAAAGGACAGCATTTAGAAACTGAAGCAACACTCCATTCACTTCGCACAGTGAATTGAAGTGTTGGAACAGACAGCTTCTCTTTAAGAGAAACGCATGTGAGTTTTTTGTGAATGCTTGAAATTAGTTTAAGGCACTTTCAAAGGAAAGTGATTTTCTCTGAAAGGACAGAATTTAGAAAGTGATGCAACACTCCATTCACTTCGCACAGTGAATTGAAGTGTTGGAACAGACTGCTTCTCTTTCAGAGAAACGCATGTGAGTTTCTGGTGAATGCTTGTAAGAAGCTTAAGGCACTTTCAAAGGAAAGTGAAGTTCTCTGAAAGGACAGCATTTAGAAAGTGAAGCAACACTCCATTCACTTCGCACGATGAATTGAAGTGTTGGAACAGACTGCTTCTCTTTCAGAGAAACGCATGTGAGTTTCTTGTGAATTCTTGCAAGTTGCTTAAGGCACTTTCAAAGGAGAGTGATTTTCTCTGAAAGGACAGCATTTAGAAACTGAAGCAACACTCCATTCACTTCGCACAGTGAATTGAAGTGTTGGAACAGACTGCTTCTCTTTCAGAGAAACGCATGTGAGTTTCTGGTGAATGCTTGTAAGTAGCTTAAGGCACTTTCAAAGGAAAGTGATTTTCTCTGAAAGGACAGCATTTAGAAAGTGAAGCAACACTCCATTCCCTTCGTGCAGTGAATTGAAGTGTTGGAACAGACTGCTTCTCTTTCAGAGAAACGCATGTGAGTTTCTTCCTAATGCGTGCAAGTAGCTTAAGGCACTTTCAAAGGAAAGTGATTTTCTCTGAAAGGACAGCATTTAGAAAGTGAAGCAACACTCCATTCCCTTCGTGCAGTGAATTGAAGTGTTGGAACAGAGTGCTTCTCTTTCATAGAAACGCATTAGTGTTTCTTGTGAATGCTTGCAAGTGGCTTAAGGCACTTTCAAAGGAAAGTGATTTTCTCTGAAAGGACAGCATTTAGAAAGTGAAGCAACACTCCATTCACTTTGTACAGTGAATTGAAGTGTTGGAACAGACTGCCTCTCTTTCAGAGAAATGCATGTGAGTTTCTGTTGAATGCTTGTCAGTAGCTTAAGGCTCTTTCAAAGGAAAGTGATTTTCTCTGAAAGGACAGCATTTAGAAAGTAAAGCAACACTCCATTCCCTTCGGGCAATGAATTGAAGTGTTGGCACAGACTGCTTCTCTTTCATAGAAACGCATTAGTGTTTCTTGTGAATGCTTGTAAGAAGCTTAAGGCACTTTCAAAGGAAAGTGATTTTCTCTGAAAGGACAGCATTTAGAAAGTGAAGCAACACTCCATTCACTTCGAACAGTGAATTGAAGTGTTGGAACAGACTGCTTCTCTTTCAGAGAAACGCATGTGAGTTTCTTGTGAATTCTTGCAAGTTGCTTAAGGCACTTTCAAAGGAAAGTGATTTTCTCTGAAAGGACAGCATTTAGAAAGTGAAGCAACACTCCATTCACTTCGCACAGTGAATTGAAGTGTTGGAACAGACTGCTTCTCTTTCAGAGAAACGCATGTGAGTTTTTTGTGAATGCTTGAAAGTAGTTTAAGGCACTTTCAAAGGAAAGTGATTTTCTCTGAAAGGACAGAATTTAGAAAGTGAAGCAACACTCCATTCACTTCGCACAGTGAATTGAAGTGTTTGAACAGTCTGCTTCTCTTTCAGAGAAACGCATGTGAGTTTCTTCCTAATGCTTGCAAGTAGCTTAAGGCACTTTCAAAGGAAAGTGATTTTCTCTGAAAGGACAGCATTTAGAAACTGAAGCAACACTCCATTCACTTCGCACAGTGAATTGAAGTGTTGGAACAGACTGCTTCTCTTTCAGAGAAACGCATGTGAGTTTTTTGTGAATGCTTGAAAGTAGTTTAAGGCAATTTCAAAGGAAAGTGATTTTCTCTGAAAGGACAGAATTTAGAAAGTGATGCAACACTCCATTCACTTCGCACAGTGAATTGAAGTGTTGGAACAGACTGCTTCTCTTTCAGAGAAACGCATGTGAGTTTCTTCCTAATGCTTGTAAGTAGCTTCAGGCACTTTCAAAGGAAAGTGAATTTCTCTGAAAGGACAGCATTTAGAAAGTGAAGCAACAGTCCATTCCCTTCGTGCAGTGAATTGAAGTTTTGGAACAGAGTGCTTCTCTTTCATAGAAACGCATTAGTGTTTCTTGTGAATGCTTGCAAGTGGCTTAAGGCACTTTCAAAGGAAAGTGATTTTCTCTGAAAGGACAGCATTTAGAAAGTGAAGCAACACTCCATTCACTTTGTACAGTGAATTGAAGTTTTGGAACAGACTGCCTCTCTTTCAGAGAAATGCATATGAGTTTCTGTTGAATGCTTGTCAGTAGCTTAAGGCTCTTTCAAAGGAAAGTGATTTTCTCTGAAAGGACAGCATTTAGAAAGTAAAGCAACACTCCATTCCCTTCGCCTAATGAATTGAAGTGTTGGCACAGACTGCTTCTCTTTTATAGAAACGCATTAGTGTTTCTTGTAAATGCTTGTAAGAAGCTTAAGGCACTTTCAAAGGAAAATGATTTTCTCTGAAAGTAGAGCATTTAGAAAGTGAAGAAACACTCCATTCACTTTGCAGAGTGAATTGAAGTATTGGAACAGACTGCTTCTCTTTCAGAGAAATGCATGTGAGTTTCTGGTGAATGCTTGTAAGTAGCTTAAGGCACTTTCAAAGGAAAATGATTTTCTCTGAAAGGACAGCATTTAGAAAGTGAGGCAACACTCCATTCACTTCGCACAGTGAATTGAAGTGTTGGAACAGACTGCTTCTCTTTCAGAGAAACGCATGTGAGTTTCTGTTGAATGCTTGTAAGTAGCTTAAGGCACTTTCAAAGGAAAGTGATTTTCTCTGAAAGGACAGCATTTAGAAAGTGAAGCAACACTCCATTCCCTTCGTGCAGTGAATTGAAGTGTTGGAACAGAGTGCTTCTCTTTCATAGAAACGCATTAGTGTTTCTTGTGAATGCTTGCAAGTGGCTTAAGGCACTTTCAAAGGAAAGTGATTTTCTCTGAAAGGACAGCATTTAGAAAGTGAAGCAACACTCCATTCACTTTGTACAGTGAATTGAAGTGTTGGAACAGACTGCCTCTCTTTCAGAGAAATGCATGTGAGTTTCTGTTGAATGCTTGTCAGTAGCTTAAGGCTCTTTCAAAGGAAAGTGATTTTCTCTGAAAGGACAGCATTTAGAAAGTAAAGCAACACTCCATTCCCTTCGGGCAATGAATTGAAGTGTTGGCACAGACTGCTTCTCGTTCATAGAAACGCATTAGTGTTTCTTGTGAATGCTTGTAAGAAGCTTAAGGCACTTTCAAAGGAAAGTGATTTTCTCTGAAAGGACAGCATTTAGAAAGTGAAGCAACACTCCATTCACTTCGAACAGTGAATTGAAGTGTTGGAACAGACTGCTTCTCTTTCAGAGAAACGCATGTGAGTTTCTTGTGAATTCTTGCAAGTTGCTTAAGGCACTTTCAAAGGAAAGTGATTTTCTCTGAAAGGACAGCATTTAGAAAGTGAAGCAACACTCCATTCACTTCGCACAGTGAATTGAAGTGTTGGAACAGACTGCTTCTCTTTCAGAGAAACGCATGTGAGTTTCTTGTGAATTCTTGCAAGTTGCTTAAGGCACTTTCAAAGGAAAGTGATTTTCTCTGAAAGGACAGCATTTAGAAAGTGAAGCAACACTCCATTCACTTCGCACAGTGAATTGAAGTGTTGGAACAGACTGCTTCTCTTTCAGAGAAACGCATGTGAGTTTTTTGTGAATGCTTGAAAGTAGTTTAAGGCACTTTCAAAGGAAAGTGATTTTCTCTGAAATGACAGAATTTAGAAAGTGAAGCAACACTCCATTCACTTCGCACAGTGAATTGAAGTGTTTGAACAGTCTGCTTCTCTTTCAGAGAAACGCATGTGAGTTTCTTCCTAATGCTTGCAAGTAGCTTAAGGCACTTTCAAAGGAAAGTGATTTTCTCTGAAAGGACAGCATTTAGAAAGTGAAGCAACACTCCATTCACTTCGAACAGTGAATTGAAGTGTTGGAACAGACTGCTTCTCTTTCAGAGAAACGCATGTGAGTTTCTGGTGAATGCTTGTAAGAAGCTTAAGGCACTTTCAAAGGAAAGTGATTTTCTCTGAAAGGACAGCATTTAGAAACTGAAGCAACACTCCATTCACTTCGCACAGTGAATTGAAGTGTTGGAACAGAGAGCTTCTCTTTAAGAGAAACGCATGTGAGTTTTTTGTGAATGCTTGAAATTAGTTTAAGGCACTTTCAAAGGAAAGTGATTTTCTCTGAAAGGACAGAATTTAGAAAGTGAGGCAACACTCCATTCACTTCGCACAGTGAATTGAAGTGTTGGAACAGACTGCTTCTCTTTCAGAGAAACGCATGTGAGTTTCTGTTGAATGCTTGTAAGTAGCTTAAGGCACTTTCAAAGGAAAGTGATTTTCTCTGAAAGGACAGCATTTAGAAAGTGAAGCAACACTCCATTCCCTTCGTGCAGTGAATTGAAGTGTTGGAACAGACTGCTTCTCTTTCAGAGAAACGCATGTGAGTTACTTCCTAATGCTTGCAAGTAGCTTAAGGCACTTTCAAGAAAAAGTGATTTTCTCTGAAAGGACAGCATTTAGAAAGTGAAGCAACACTCCATTCACTTCGCACAGTGAATTGAAGTGTTGGAACAGACTGCTTCTCTTTCAGAGAAACGCATGTGAGTTTCTGGTGAATGCTTGTAAGTAGCTTAAGGCACTTTCAAAGGAAAGTGATTTTCTCTGAAAGGACAGCATTTAGAAAGTGAAGCAACACTCCATTCACTTCGAAAAGTGAATTGAAGTGTTGGAACAGACTGCTTCTCTTTCAGAGAAACGAATGTGAGTTTTTTGTGAATGCTTGAAAGTAGTTTAAGGCACTTTCAAAGGAAAGTGATTTTCTCTGAAAGGACAGCATTTAGAAAGTGAAGCAACACTCCATTCACTTCGCACAGTGAATTGAAGTGTTTGAACAGTCTGCTTCTCTTTCAGAGAAACGCATGTGAGTTTCTTCCTAATGCTTGCAAGTAGCTTAAGGCACTTTCAAAGGAAAGTGATTTTCTCTGAAAGGACAGCATTTAGAAAGTTAAGCAACACTCCATTCACTTCGCAGAGTGAATTGAAGTATTGGAACAGACTGCTTCTCTTTCAGAGAAACGCATGTGAGTTTCTGGTGAATGCTTGTAAGTAGCTTAAGGCACTTTCAAAGGAAAGTGATTTTCTCTGAAAGGACAGCATTGAGAAAGTGAAGCAACACTCCATTCACTTCGCACAGTGAATTGAAGTGTTGGAACAGACTGCTTCTCTTTCAGAGAAACGCATGTGAGTTTCTTGTGAATTCTTGCAAGTTGCTTAAGGCACTTTCAAAGGAAAGTGATTTTCTCTGAAAGGACAGCATTTAGAAACTGAAGCAACACTCCATTCACTTCGCACAGTGAATTGAAGTGTTGGAACAGACTGCTTCTCTTTCAGAGAAACGCATGTGAGTTTTTTGTGAATGCTTGAAAGTAGTTTAAGGCAATTTCAAAGGAAAGTGATTTTCTCTGAAAGGACAGAATTTAGAAAGTGATGCAACACTCCATTCACTTCGCACAGTGAATTGAAGTGTTGGAACAGACTGCTTCTCTTTCAGAGAAACGCATGTGAGTTTCTTCCTAATGCTTGTAAGTAGCTTCAGGCACTTTCAAAGGAAAGTGATTTTCTCTGAAAGGACAGCATTTAGAAAGTGAAGCAACAGTCCATTCCCTTCGTGCAGTGAATTGAAGTGTTGGAACAGAGTGCTTCTCTTTCATAGAAACGCATTAGTGTTTCTTGTGAATGCTTGCAAGTGGCTTAAGGCACTTTCAAAGGAAAGTGATTTTCTCTGAAAGGACAGCATTTAGAAAGTGAAGCAACACTCCATTCACTTTGTACAGTGAATTGAAGTTTTGGAACAGACTGCCTCTCTTTCAGAGAAATGCATGTGAGTTTCTGTTGAATGCTTGTCAGTAGCTTAAGGCTCTTTCAAAGGAAAGTGATTTTCTCTGAAAGGACAGCATTTAGAAAGTAAAGCAACACTCCATTCCCTTCGCCTAATGAATTGAAGTGTTGGCACAGAATGCTTCTCTTTCATAGAAACGCATTAGTGTTTCTTGTAAATGCTTGTAAGAAGCTTAAGGCACTTTCAAAGGAAAATGATTTTCTCTGAAAGGACAGCATTTAGAAAGTGAAGAAACACTCCATTCACTTTGCAGAGTGAATTGAAGTATTGGAACAGACTGCTTCTCTTTCAGAGAAATGCATGTGAGTTTCTGGTGAATGCTTGTAAGTAGCTTAAGGCACTTTCAAAGGAAAATGATTTTCTCTGAAAGGACAGCATTTAGAAAGTGAGGCAACACTCCATTCACTTCGCACAGTGAATTGAAGTGTTGGAACAGACTGCTTCTCTTTCAGAGAAACGCATGTGAGTTTCTGTTGAATGCTTGTAAGTAGCTTAAGGCACTTTCAAAGGAAAGTGATTTTCTCTGAAAGGACAGCATTTAGAAAGTGAAGCAACACTCCATTCCCTTCGTGCAGTGAATTGAAGTGTTGGAACAGACTGCTTCTCTTTCAGAGAAACGCATGTGAGTTTCTTCCTAATGCGTGCAAGTAGCTTAAGGCACTTTCAAAGGAAAGTGATTTTCTCTGAAAGGACAGCATTTAGAAAGTGAAGCAACACTCCATTCACTTCGCACAGTGAATTGAAGTGTTGGAACAGACTGCTTCTCTTTCAGAGAAATGCATGTGAGTTTCTGTTGAATGCTTGAAAGTACCTTAGGGCACTTTCAAAGGAAAGTGATTTTCTCTGAAAGTACAGCATTTAGAAAGTGAAGAAACACTCCATTCACTTTGCAGAGTGAATTGAAGTATTGGAACAGACTGGTTCTCTTTCAGAGAAACGCATGTGAGTTTTTTGTGAATGCTTGAAAGTAGTTTAAGGCACTTTCAAAGGAAAGTGATTTTCTCTGAAAGGACAGAATTTAGAAAGTGAAGCAACACTCCATTCACTTCGCACAGTGAATTGAAGTGTTTGAACAGTCTGCTTCTCTTTCAGAGAAACGCATGTGAGTTTCTTCCTAATGCTTGCAAATAGCTTAAGGCACTTTCAAAGGAAAGTGATTTTCTCTGAAAGTACAGCATTTAGAAAGTGAAGCAACACTCCATTCCCTTCGTGCAGTGAATTGAAGTGTTGGAACAGAGTGCTTCTCTTTCATAGAAACGCATTAGTGTTTCTTGTGAATGCTTGCAAGTGGCTTAAGGCACTTTCAAAGGAAAGTGATTTTCTCTGAAAGGACAGCATTTAGAAAGTGAAGCAACACTCCATTCACTTTGTACAGTGAATTGAAGTGTTGGAACAGACTGCCTCTCTTTCAGAGAAATGCATGTGAGTTTCTGTTGAATGCTTGTCAGTAGCTTAAGGCTCTTTCAAAGGAAAGTGATTTTCTCTGAAAGGACAGCATTTAGAAAGTAAAGCAACACTCCATTCACTTCGCACAGTGAATTGAAGTGTTGGAACAGACTGCTTCTCTTTCAGAGAAACGCATGTGAGTTTCTTCCTAATGCTTGTAAGCAGCTTCAGGCGCTTTCAAAGGAAAGTGATTTTCTCTGAAAGGACAGCATTTAGAAAGTGAAGCAACACTCCATTCCCTTCGTGCAGTGAATTGAAGTGTTGGAACAGAGTGCTTCTCTTTCATAGAAACGCATTAGTGTTTCTTGTGAATGCTTGCAAGTGGCTTAAGGCACTTTCAAAGGAAAGTGATTTTCTCTGAAAGGACAGCATTTAGAAAGTGAAGCAACACTCCATTCACTTTGTACAGTGAATTGAAGTGTTGGAACAGACTGCCTCTCTTTCAGAGAAATGCATGTGAGTTTCTGTTGAATGCTTGTCAGTAGCTTAAGGCTCTTTCAAAGGAAAGTGATTTTCTCTGAAAGGACAGCATTTAGAAAGTAAAGCAACACTCCATTCCCTTCGGGCAATGAATTGAAGTGTTGGCACAGACTGCTTCTCTTTCATAGAAACGCATTAGTGTTTCTTGTGAATGCTTGTAAGAAGCTTAAGGCACTTTCAAAGGAAAGTGATTTTCTCTGAAAGGACAGCATTTAGAAAGTGAAGCAACACTCCATTCACTTCGAACAGTGAATTGAAGTGTTGGAACTGACTGCTTCTCTTTCAGAGAAACGCATGTGAGTTTCTTGTGAATTCTTGCAAGTTGCTTAAGGCACTTTCAAAGGAAAGTGATTTTCTCTGAAAGGACAGCATTTAGAAAGTGAAGCAACACTCCATTCACTTCGCACAGTGAATTGAAGTGTTGGAACAGACTGCTTCTCTTTCAGAGAAACGCATGTGAGTTTTTTGTGAATGCTTGAAAGTAGTTTAAGGCACTTTCAAAGGAAAGTGATTTTCTCTGAAAGGACAGAATTTAGAAAGTGAAGCAACACTCCATTCACTTCGCACAGTGAATTGAAGTGTTTGAACAGTCTGCTTCTCTTTCAGAGAAACGCATGTGAGTTTCTTCCTAATGCTTGCAAGTAGCTTAAGGCACTTTCAAAGGAAAGTGATTTTCTCTGAAAGGACAGCATTTAGAAAGTGAAGCAACACTCCATTCACTTCGAACAGTGAATTGAAGTGTTGGAACAGACTGCTTCTCTTTCAGAGAAACGCATGTGAGTTTTTTGTGAATGCTTGAAAGTAGTTTAAGGCACTTTCAAAGGAAAGTGATTTTCTCTGAAAGGACAGAATTTAGAAAGTGAAGCAACACTCCATTCACTTCGCACAGTGAATTGAAGTGTTTGAACAGTCTGCTTCTCTTTCAGAGAAACGCATGTGAGTTTCTTCCTAATGCTTGCAAGTAGCTTAAGGCACTTTCAAAGGAAAGTGATTTTCTCTGAAAGGACAGCATTTACAAAGTGAAGCAACACTCCATTCACTTCGAACAGTGAATTGAAGTGTTGGAACAGACTGCTTCTCTTTCAGAGAAACGCATGTGAGTTTCTGGTGAATGCTTGTAAGAAGCTTAAGGCACTTTCAAAGGAAAGTGATTTTCTCTGAAAGGACAGCATTTAGAAACTGAAGCAACACTCCATTCACTTCGCACAGTGAATTGAAGTGTTGGAACAGAGAGCTTCTCTTTAAGAGAAACGCATGTGAGTTTTTTGTGAATGCTTGAAATTAGTTTAAGGCACTTTCAAAGGAAAGTGATTTTCTCTGAAAGGACAGAATTTAGAAAGTGAGGCAACACTCCATTCACTTCGCACAGTGAATTGAAGTGTTGGAACAGACAGCTTCTCTTTCAGAGAAACGCATGTGAGTTTCTGGTGAATGCTTGTAAGTAGCTTAAGGCACTTTCAAAGGAAAGTGATTTTCTCTGAAAGGACAGCATTTAGAAAGTGAAGCAACACTCCATTCCCTTCGTGCAGTGAATTGAAGTGTTGGAACAGACTGCTTCTCTTTCAGAGAAACGCATGTGAGTTACTTCCTAATGCTTGCAAGTAGCTTAAGGCACTTTCAAGAAAAAGTGATTTTCTCTGAAAGGACAGCATTTAGAAAGTGAAGCAACACTCCATTCACTTCGCACAGTGAATTGAAGTGTTGGAACAGACTGCTTCTCTTTCAGAGAAACGCATGTGAGTTTCTGGTGAATGCTTGTAAGTAGCTTAAGGCACTTTCAAAGGAAAGTGATTTTCTCTGAAAGGACAGCATTTAGAAAGTGAAGCAACACTCCATTCCCTTCGTGCAGTGAATTGAAGTATTGGAACAGACTGCTTCTCTTTCAGAGAAACGCATGTGAGTTACTTCCTAATGCTTGCAAGTAGCTTAAGGCACTTTCAAGAAAAAGTGATTTTCTCTGAAAGGACAGCATTTAGAAAGTGAAGCAACACTCCATTCACTTCGCACAGTGAATTGAAGTGTTGGAACAGACTGCTTCTCTTTCAGAGAAACGCATGTGAGTTTCTGGTGAATGCTTGTAAGTAGCTTAAGGCACTTTCAAAGGAAAGTGATTTTCTCTGAAAGGACAGCATTTAGAAAGTGAAGCAACACTCCATTCACTTCGCACAGTGAATTGAAGTGTTGGAACAGACTGCTTCTCTTTCAGAGAAACGAATGTGAGCTTTTTGTGAATGCTTGAAAGTAGTTTAAGGCACTTTCAAAGGAAAGTGATTTTCTCTGAAAGGACAGAATTTAGAAAGTGAAGCAACACTCCATTCACTTTGTACAGTGAATTGAAGTGTTGGAACAGACTGACTCTCTTTCAGAGAAATGCATGTGAGTTTCTGTTGAATGCTTGTCAGTAGCTTAAGGCTCTTTCAAAGGAAAGTGATTTTCTCTGAAAGGACAGCATTTAGAAAGTAAAGCAACACTCCATTCCCTTCGGGCAATGAATTGAAGTGTTGGCACAGACTGCTTCTCTTTCAGAGAAATGCATGTGAGTTTTTTGTGAATGCTTGAAAGTAGTTTAAGACACTTTCAAAGGAAAGTGATTTTCTCTGAAAGGACAGAATTTAGAAAGTGAAGCAACACTCCATTCACTTCGCACAGTGAATTGAAGTGTTTGAACCGTCTGCTTCTCTTTCAGAGAAACGCATGTGAGTTTCTTCCTAATGCTTGCAAGTAGCTTAAGGCAGTTTCAAAGGAAAGTGATTTTCACTGAAAGGACAGCATTTAGAAAGTGAAGCAACACTCCATTCACTTCGCACAGTGAATTGAAGTGTTGGAACAGACTGCTTCTCTTTCAGAGAAACGCATGGGAGTTTCTGGTGAATGCTTGTAAGTAGCTTAAGGCACTTTCAAAGGAAAGTGATTTTCTCTGAAAGGACAGCATTTAGAAAGTGAAGCAACACTCCATTCACTTCGCACAGTGAATTGAAGTGTTGGAACAGACTGCTTCTCTTTCAGAGAAATGCATGTGAGTTTCTGTTGAATGCTTGAAAGTACCTTAAGGCACTTTCAAAGGAAAGTGATTTTCTCTGAAAGTACAGCATTTAGAAAGTGAAGAAACACTCCATTCACTTTGCAGAGTGAATTGAAGTATTGGAACAGACTGCTTCTCTTTCAGAGAAACGCATGTGAGTTTCTGGTGAATGCTTGTAAGTAGCTTAAGGCACTTTCAAAGGAAAATGATTTTCTCTGAAAGGACAGCATTTAGAAAGTGAGGCAACACTCCATTCACTTCGCACAGTGAATTGAAGTGTTGGAACAGACTGCTTCTCTTTCAGAGAAACGCATGTGAGTTTCTTGTGAATTCTTGCAAGTTGCTTAAGTCACTTTCAAAGGAAAGTGATTTTCTCTGAAAGGACAGCATTTAGAAACTGAAGCAACACTCCATTCACTTCGCACAGTGAATTGAAGTGTTGGAACAGACTGCTTCTCTTTCAGAGAAACGCATGTGAGTTTCTAGTGAATGCTTGTAAGTAGCTTAAGGCACTTTCAAAGGAAAGTGATTTTCTCTGAAAGGACAGCATTTAGAAAGTGAAGCAACACTCCATTCGCTTCGCACAGTGAAATGAAGTGTTGGAACAGACTGCTTCTCTTTCAGAGAAACGCATGTGAGTTTCTTCCTAATGCTTGCAAGTAGCTTAAGGCACTTTCAAGGGAAAGTGATTTTCTCTGAAAGGACAGCATTTAGAAAGTGAAGGAACACTCCATTCACTTCGCACAGTGAATTGAAATGTTGGAACAGACTGCTTCTCTTTCAGAGAAACGCATGTGAGTTTCTGGTGAATGCTTGTAAGTAGCTTAAGGCACTTTCAAAGGAAAGTGATTTTCTCTGAAAGGACAGCATTTAGAAAGTGAAGCAACACTCCATTCACTTCGCACAGTGAATTGAAGTGTTGGAACAGACTGCTTCTCTTTCTGAGAAATGCATGTGAGTTTCTGTTGAATGCTTGAAAGTACCTTAAGGCACTTTCAAAGGAAAGTGATTTTCTCTGAAATTACAGCATTTAGAAAGTGAAGAAACACTCCATTCACTTTGCAGAGTGAATTGAAGTATTGGAACAGACTGCTTCTATTTCAGAGGAATGCATGTGAGTTTCTGGTGAAGGCTTGTAAGTAGCTTAAGGCACTTTCAAAGGAAAGTGATTTTCTCTGAAAGGACAGAATTTAGAAAGTGAAGCAACACTCCATACACTTCGCACAGTGAATTGAAGTGTTTGAACAGTCTGCTTCTCTTTCAGAGAAACGCATGTGAGTTTCTTCCTAATGCTTGCAAGTAGCTTAAGGCACTTTCAAAGGAAAGTGATTTTCTCTGAAAGGACAGCATTTAGAAAGTGAAGCAACACTCCATTCACTTCGAACAGTGAATTGAAGTGTTGGAACAAACTGCTTCTCTTTCAGAGAAACGCATGTGAGTTTCTGGTGAATGCTTGTAAGAAGCTTAAGGCACTTTCAAAGGAAAGTGATTTTCTCTGAAAGGACAGCATTTAGAAACTGAAGCAACACTCCATTCACTTCGCACAGTGAATTGAAGTGTTGGAACAGACTGCTTCTCTTTCAGAGAAACGCATGTGAGTTTTTTGTGAATGCTTGAAAGTAGTTTAAGGCAATTTCAAAGGAAAGTGATTTTCTCTGAAAGGACAGAATTTAGAAAGTGAAGCAACACTCCATTCACTTCGCACAGTGAATTGAAGTGTTTGAACAGTCTGCTTCTCTTTCAGAGAAACGCATGTGAGTTTCTTCCTAATGCTTGCAAGTAGCTTAAGGCACTTTCAAAGGAAAGTGATTTTCTCTGAAAGGACAGCATTTAGAAAGTGAAGCAACACTCCATTCACTTCGTGCAGTAAATTGAAGTGTTGAACACTCTGCTCTTTCAGAGAAACGCATGTGAGTTACTTCCTAATGCTTGCAAGTAGCTTAAGGCACTTTCAAGAAAAAGTGATTTTCTCTGAAAGGACAGCATTTAGAAAGTGAAGCAACACTCCATTCACTTCGCACAGTGAATTGAAGTGTAGGAACAGACTGCTTCTCTTTCAGAGAAACGCATGTGAGTTTCTGGTGAATGCTTGTAAGAAGCTTAAGGCACTTTCAAAGGAAAGTGATTTTCTCTGAAAGGACAGCATTTAGAAACTGAAGCAACACTCCATTCACTTCGCACAGTGAATTGAAGTGTTGGAACAGACAGCTTCTCTTTAAGAGAAACGCATGTGAGTTTTTTGTGAATGCTTGAAATTAGTTTAAGGCACTTTCAAAGGAAAGTGATTTCTCTGAAAGGACAGAATTTAGAAAGTGAGGCAACACTCCATTCACTTCGCACAGTGAATTGAAGTGTTGGAACAGACTGCTTCTCTTTCAGAGAAACGCATGTGAGTTTCTGTTGAATGCTTGTAAGTAGCTTAAGGCACTTTCAAAGGAAAGTGATTTTCTCTGAAAGGACAGCATTTAGAAAGTGAAGCAACACTCCATACCCTTCGTGCAGTAAATTGAAGTGTTGAACACTCTGCTCTTTCAGAGAAACGCATGTGAGTTTCTGGTGAATGCTTGCAAGTAGCTTAAGGCACTTTCAAGAAAAAGTGATTTTCTCTGAAAGGACAGCATTTAGAAAGTGAAGCAACACTCCATTCACTTCGCACAGTGAATTGAAGTGTTGGAACAGACTGCTTCTCTTTCAGAGAAACGCATGTGAGTTTCTGTTGAATGCTTGTAAGTAGCTTAAGGCACTTTCAAAGGAAAGTGATTTTCTCTGAAAGGACAGCATTTAGAAAGTGAAGCAACACTCCATTCACTTCGCACAGTGAATTGAAGTGTTGGAACAGACTGCCTCTCTTTCAGAGAAATGCATGTGAGTTTCTGTTGAATGCTGGTCAGTAGCTTAAGGCTCTTTCAAAGGAAAGTGATTTTCTCTGAAAGGACAGCATTTAGAAAGTAAAGCAACACTCCATTCCCTTCGCGCAATGAATTGAAGTGTTGGCACAGACTGCTTCTCTTTCATAGAAACGCATTAGTGTTTCTTGTGAATGCTTGTAAGTAGCTTAAGGCACTTTCAAAGGAAAGTGATTTTCTCTGAAAGGACAGCATTTAGAAAGTGAAGCAACACTCCATTCACTTCGCACAGTGAATTGAAGTGTTGGAACAGACTGCTTCTCTTTCAGAGAAACGCATGTGACTTTCTTGTGAATTCTTGCAAGTTGCTTAAGGCACTTTCAAAGGAAAGTGATTTTCTCTGAAAGGACAGCATTTAGAAAGTGAAGCAACACTCCATTCACTTCGCACAGTGAATTGAAGTGTTGGAACAGACTGCTTCTCTTTCAGAGAAACGCATGTGAGTTTTTTGTGAATGGTTGAAAGTAGTTTAAGGCACTTTCAAAGGAAAGTGATTTTCTCTGAAAGGACAGAATTTAGAAAGTGAAGCAACACTCCTCTCACTTCGCACAGTGAATTGAAGTGTTTGAACAGGCTGCTTCTCTTTCAGAGAAACGCATGTGAGTTTCTTCCTAATGCTTGCAAGTAGCTTAAGGCACTTTCAAAGGAAAGTGATTTTCACTGAAAGGACAGCATTTAGAAACTGAAGCAACACTCCATTCACTTCGCACAGTGAATTGAAGTGTTGGAACAGACTGCTTCTCTTTCAGAGAAACGCATGGGAGTTTCTGGTGAATGCTTGTAAGAAGCTTATGGCACTTTCAAAGGAAAGTGATTTTCTCTGAAAGGACAGCATTTAGAAACTGAAGCAACACTCCATTCACTTCGCACAGTGAATTGAAGTGTTGGAACAGACAGCTTCTCTTTAAGAGAAACGCATGTGAGTTTTTTGTGAATGCTTGAAATTAGTTTAAGGCACTTTCAAAGGAAAGTGATTTTCTCTGAAAGGACAGAATTTAGAAAGTGATGCAACACTCCATTCACTTCGCACAGTGAATTGAAGTGTTGGAACAGACTGCTTCTCTTTCAGAGAAACGCATGTGAGTTTCTGGTGAATGCTTGTAAGAAGCTTAAGGCACTTTCAAAGGAAAGTGAAGTTCTCTGAAAGGACAGCATTTAGAAAGTGAAGCAACACTCCATTCACTTCGCACGATGAATTGAAGTGTTGGAACAGACTGCTTCTCTTTCAGAGAAACGCATGTGAGTTTCTTGTGAATTCTTGCAAGTTGCTTAAGGCACTTTCAAAGGAGAGTGATTTTCTCTGAAAGGACAGCATTTAGAAACTGAAGCAACACTCCATTCACTTCGCACAGTGAATTGAAGTGTTGGAACAGACTGCTTCTCTTTCAGAGAAACGCATGTGAGTTTCTGGTGAATGCTTGTAAGTAGCTTAAGGCACTTTCAAAGGAAAGTGATTTTCTCTGAAAGGACAGCATTTAGAAAGTGAAGCAACACTCCATTCACTTCGCACAGTGAATTGAAGTGTTGGAACAGACTGCTTCTCTTTCAGAGAAACGCATGTGAGTTTCTTCCTAATGCTTGCAAGTAGCTTAAGGCACTTTCAAGGGAAAGTGATTTTCTCTGAAAGGACAGCATTTAGAAAGTGAAGCAACACTCCATTCACTTCGCACAGTGAATTGAAGTGTTGGAACAGACTGCTTCTCTTTCAGAGAAACGCATGTGAGTTTCTTCCTAATGCTTGCAAGTAGCTTAAGGCACTTTCAAAGGAAAGTGATTTTCTCTGAAAGGACAGCATTTAGAAAGTGAAGCAACACTCCATTCACTTCGCACAGTGAATTGAAGTGTTGGAACAGACTGCTTCTCTTTCAGAGAAACGCATGTGAGTTTCTGGTGAATGCTTGTAAGTAGCTTAAGGCACTTTCAAAGGAAAGTGATTTTCTCTGAAAGGACAGCATTTAGAAAGTGAAGCAACACTCCATTCACTTCGCACAGTGAATTGAAGTGTTGGAACAGACTGCTTCTCTTTCAGAGAAACGCATGTGAGTTTCTTGTGAATTCTTGCAAGTTGCTTAAGGCACTTTCAAAGGAAAGTGATTTTCTCTGAAAGGACAGCATTTAGAAAGTGAAGCAACACTCCATTCACTTCGCAGAGTGAATTGAAGTATTGGAACAGACTGCTTCCCTTTCAGAGAAACGCATGTGAGTTTCTGGTGAATGCTTGTAAGAACCTTAAGGCACTTTCAAAGGAAAGTGATTTTCTCTGAAAGGACAGCATTTAGAAAGTGAAGCAACACTCCATTCACTTCGCACGATGAATTGAAGTGTTGGAACAGACTGCTTCTCTTTCAGAGAAACGCATGTGAGTTTCTTGTGAATTCTTGCAAGTTGCTTAAGGCACTTTCAAAGGAAAGTGATTTTCTCTGAAAGGACAGCATTTAGAAACTGAAGCAACACTCCATTCACTTCGCGCAGTGAATTGAAGTGTTGGAACAGACTGCTTCTCTTTCATAGAAACGCATTAGTGTTTCTTGTGAATGCTTGTAAGTAGCTTAAGGCACTTTCAAAGGAAAGTGATTTTCTCTGAAAGGACAGCATTTAGAAAGTGAAGCAACACTCCATTCACTTCGCACAGTGAATTGAAGTGTTGGAACAGACTGCTTCTCTTTCAGAGAAACGCATGTGACTTTCTTGTGAATTCTTGCAAGTTGCTTAAGGCACTTTCAAAGGAAAGTGATTTTCTCTGAAAGGACAGCATTTAGAAACTGAAGCAACACTCCATTCACTTCGCACAGTGAATTGAAGTGTTGGAACAGACTGCTTCTCTTTCAGAGAAACGCATGTGAGTTTCTGGTGAATGCTTGTAAGAAGCTTAAGGCACTTTCAAAGGAAAGTGAAGTTCTCTGAAAGGACAGCATTTAGAAAGTGAAGCAACACTCCATTCACTTCGCACAGTGAATTGAAGTGTTGGAACAGACTGCTTCTCTTTCAGAGAAACGCATGTGAGTTACTTCCTAATGCTTGCAAGTAGCTTAAGGCACTTTCAAAGGAAAGTGATTTTCTCTGAAAGGACAGCATTTAGAAAGTGAAGCAACACTCCATTCACTTCGCACAGTGAATTGAAGTGTTGGAACAGACTGCCTCTCTTTCAGAGAAATGCATGTGAGTTTCTGTTGAATGCTGGTCAGTAGCTTAAGGCTCTTTCAAAGGAAAGTGATTTTCTCTGAAAGGACAGCATTTAGAAAGTAAAGCAACACTCCATTCCCTTCGCGCAATGAATTGAAGTGTTGGCACAGACTGCTTCTCTTTCATAGAAACGCATTAGTGTTTCTTGTGAATGCTTGTAAGTAGCTTAAGGCACTTTCAAAGGAAAGTGATTTTCTCTGAAAGGACAGCATTTAGAAAGTGAAGCAACACTCCATTCACTTCGCACAGTGAATTGAAGTGTTGGAACAGACTGCTTCTCTTTCAGAGAAACGCATGTGACTTTCTTGTGAATTCTTGCAAGTTGCTTAAGGCACTTTCAAAGGAAAGTGATTTTCTCTGAAAGGACAGCATTTAGAAAGTGAAGCAACACTCCATTCACTTCGCACAGTGAATTGAAGTGTTGGAACAGACTGCTTCTCTTTCAGAGAAACGCATGTGAGTTTTTTGTGAATGGTTGAAAGTAGTTTAAGGCACTTTCAAAGGAAAGTGATTTTCTCTGAAAGGACAGAATTTAGAAAGTGAAGCAACACTCCTCTCACTTCGCACAGTGAATTGAAGTGTTTGAACAGGCTGCTTCTCTTTCAGAGAAACGCATGTGAGTTTCTTCCTAATGCTTGCAAGTAGCTTAAGGCACTTTCAAAGGAAAGTGATTTTCACTGAAAGGACAGCATTTAGAAACTGAAGCAACACTCCATTCACTTCGCACAGTGAATTGAAGTGTTGGAACAGACTGCTTCTCTTTCAGAGAAACGCATGGGAGTTTCTGGTGAATGCTTGTAAGAAGCTTATGGCACTTTCAAAGGAAAGTGATTTTCTCTGAAAGGACAGCATTTAGAAACTGAAGCAACACTCCATTCACTTCGCACAGTGAATTGAAGTGTTGGAACAGACAGCTTCTCTTTAAGAGAAACGCATGTGAGTTTTTTGTGAATGCTTGAAATTAGTTTAAGGCACTTTCAAAGGAAAGTGATTTTCTCTGAAAGGACAGAATTTAGAAAGTGATGCAACACTCCATTCACTTCGCACAGTGAATTGAAGTGTTGGAACAGACTGCTTCTCTTTCAGAGAAACGCATGTGAGTTTCTGGTGAATGCTTGTAAGAAGCTTAAGGCACTTTCAAAGGAAAGTGAAGTTCTCTGAAAGGACAGCATTTAGAAAGTGAAGCAACACTCCATTCACTTCGCACGATGAATTGAAGTGTTGGAACAGACTGCTTCTCTTTCAGAGAAACGCATGTGAGTTTCTTGTGAATTCTTGCAAGTTGCTTAAGGCACTTTCAAAGGAGAGTGATTTTCTCTGAAAGGACAGCATTTAGAAACTGAAGCAACACTCCATTCACTTCGCACAGTGAATTGAAGTGTTGGAACAGACTGCTTCTCTTTCAGAGAAACGCATGTGAGTTTCTGGTGAATGCTTGTAAGTAGCTTAAGGCACTTTCAAAGGAAAGTGATTTTCTCTGAAAGGACAGCATTTAGAAAGTGAAGCAACACTCCATTCACTTCGCACAGTGAATTGAAGTGTTGGAACAGACTGCTTCTCTTTCAGAGAAACGCATGTGAGTTTCTTCCTAATGCTTGCAAGTAGCTTAAGGCACTTTCAAGGGAAAGTGATTTTCTCTGAAAGGACAGCATTTAGAAAGTGAAGCAACACTCCATTCACTTCGCACAGTGAATTGAAGTGTTGGAACAGACTGCTTCTCTTTCAGAGAAACGCATGTGAGTTTCTTCCTAATGCTTGCAAGTAGCTTAAGGCACTTTCAAAGGAAAGTGATTTTCTCTGAAAGGACAGCATTTAGAAAGTGAAGCAACACTCCATTCACTTCGCACAGTGAATTGAAGTGTTGGAACAGACTGCTTCTCTTTCAGAGAAACGCATGTGAGTTTCTGGTGAATGCTTGTAAGTAGCTTAAGGCACTTTCAAAGGAAAGTGATTTTCTCTGAAAGGACAGCATTTAGAAAGTGAAGCAACACTCCATTCACTTCGCACAGTGAATTGAAGTGTTGGAACAGACTGCTTCTCTTTCAGAGAAACGCATGTGAGTTTCTTGTGAATTCTTGCAAGTTGCTTAAGGCACTTTCAAAGGAAAGTGATTTTCTCTGAAAGGACAGCATTTAGAAAGTGAAGCAACACTCCATTCACTTCGCAGAGTGAATTGAAGTATTGGAACAGACTGCTTCCCTTTCAGAGAAACGCATGTGAGTTTCTGGTGAATGCTTGTAAGAACCTTAAGGCACTTTCAAAGGAAAGTGATTTTCTCTGAAAGGACAGCATTTAGAAAGTGAAGCAACACTCCATTCACTTCGCACGATGAATTGAAGTGTTGGAACAGACTGCTTCTCTTTCAGAGAAACGCATGTGAGTTTCTTGTGAATTCTTGCAAGTTGCTTAAGGCACTTTCAAAGGAAAGTGATTTTCTCTGAAAGGACAGCATTTAGAAACTGAAGCAACACTCCATTCACTTCGCGCAGTGAATTGAAGTGTTGGAACAGACTGCTTCTCTTTCAGAGAAACGCATGTGAGTTTCTAGTGAAGGCTTGAAAGTAGCTTAAGGCACTTTCAAAGGAAAGTGATTTTCTCTGAAAGGACAGCATTTAGAAAGTGAAGCAACACTCCATTCGCTTCGCACAGTGAAATGAAGTGTTGGAACAGACTGCTTCTCTTTCAGAGAAACGCATGTGAGTTTCTTCCTAATGCTTGCAAGTAGCTTAAGGCACTTTCAAGGGAAAGTGATTTTCTCTGAAAGGACAGCATTTAGAAACTGAAGCAACACTCCTTTCACTTCGCACAGTTAATTGAAGTGTTGGAACAGACTGCTTCTCTTTCAGAGAAACGCATGTGAGTTTCTGTTGAATGCTTGAAAGTACCTTAAGGCACTTTCAAAGGAAAGTGATTTTCTCTGAAAGTACAGCATTTAGAAAGTGAAGAAACACTCCATTCACTTTGCAGAGTGAACTGAAGTATTGGAACAGACTGCTTCTCTTTCAGAGAAATGCATGTGAGTTTCTGGTGAATGCTTGTAAGTAGCTTAAGGCACTTTCAAAGGAAAATGATTTTCTCTGAAAGGACAGCATTTAGAAAGTGAGGCAACACTCCATTCACTTCGCACAGTGAATTGAAGTGTTGGAACAGACTGCTTCTCTTTCAGAGAAACGCATGTGAGTTTCTGTTGAATGCTTGTAAGTAGCTTAAGGCACTTTCAAAGGAAAGTGATTTTCTCTGAAAGGACAGCATTTAGAAAGTGAAGCAACACTCCATTCCCTTCGTGCAGTGAATTGAAGTGTTGGAACAGACTGCTTCTCTTTCAGAGAAACGCATGTGAGTTTCTTCCTATTGCTTGCATGTAGGTTAAGGCACTTTCAAAGGAAAGTGATTTTTTCTGAAAGGACAGCATTTAGAAAGTGAAGCAACACTCCATTCACTTCGCAGAGTGAATTGAAGTATTGGAACAGACTGCTTCTCTTTCAGAGAAACGCATGTGAGTTTCTGGTGAATGCTTGTAAGAACCTTAAGGCACTTTCAAAGGAAAGTGATTTTCTCTGAAAGGACAGCATTTAGAAAGTGAAGCAACACTCCATTCACTTCGCACGATGAATTGAAGTGTTGGAACAGACTGCTTCTCTTTCAGAGAAACGCATGTGAGTTTCTTGTGAATTCTTGCAAGTTGCTTAAGGCACTTTCAAAGGAAAGTGATTTTCTCTGAAAGGACAGCATTTAGAAACTGAAGCAACACTCCATTCACTTCGCACAGTGAATTGAAGTGTTGGAACAGACTGCTTCTATTTCAGAGAAACGCATGTGAGTTTCTACTGAATGCTAGTAAGTAGCTTAAGGCACTTTCAAAGGAAAGTGATTTTCTCTGAAAGGACAGCATTTAGAAAGTGAAGCAACACTCCATTCGCTTCGCACAGTGAAATGAAGTGTTGGAACAGACTGCTTCTCTTTCAGAGAAACGCATGTGAGTTTCTTCCTAATGCTTGCAAGTAGCTTAAGGCACTTTCAAGGGAAAGTGATTTTCTCTGAAAGGACAGCATTTAGAAAGTGAAGCAACACTCCATTCACTTCGCACAGTGAATTGAAGTGTTGGAACAGACTGCTTCTCTTTCATAGAAACGCATTAGTGTTTCTTGTGAATGCTTGTAAGTAGCTTAAGGCACTTTCAAAGGAAAGTGATTTTCTCTGAAAGGACAGCATTTAGAAAGTGAAGCAACACTCCATTCACTTCGCACAGTGAATTGAAGTGTTGGAACAGACTGCTTCTCTTTCAGAGAAACGCATGTGACTTTCTTGTGAATTCTTGCAAGTTGCTTAAGGCACTTTCAAAGGAAAGTGATTTTCTCTGAAAGGACAGCATTTAGAAACTGAAGCAACACTCCATTCACTTCGCACAGTGAATTGAAGTGTTGGAACAGACTGCTTCTCTTTCAGAGAAACGCATGTGAGTTTCTGGTGAATGCTTGTAAGAAGCTTAAGGCACTTTCAAAGGAAAGTGAAGTTCTCTGAAAGGACAGCATTTAGAAAGTGAAGCAACACTCCATTCACTTCGCACAGTGAATTGAAGTGTTGGAACAGACTGCTTCTCTTTCAGAGAAACGCATGTGAGTTACTTCCTAATGCTTGCAAGTAGCTTAAGGCACTTTCAAGAAAAAGTGATTTTCTCTGAAAGGACAGCATTTAGAAAGTGAAGCAACACTCCATTCACTTCGCACAGTGAATTGAAGTGTTGGAACAGACTGCTTCTCTTTCAGAGAAACGCATGTGAGTTTCTGGTGAATGCTTGTAAGTAGCTTAAGGCACTTTCAAAGGAAAGTGATTTTCTCTGAAAGGACAGCATTTAGAAAGTGAAGCAACACTCCATTCCCTTCGTGCAGTGAATTGAAGTATTGGAACAGACTGCTTCTCTTTCAGAGAAACGCATGTGAGTTACTTCCTAATGCTTGCAAGTAGCTTAAGGCACTTTCAAGAAAAAGTGATTTTCTCTGAAAGGACAGCATTTAGAAAGTGAAGCAACACTCCATTCACTTCGCACAGTGAATTGAAGTGTTGGAACAGACTGCTTCTCTTTCAGAGAAACGCATGTGAATTTCTGGTGAATGCTTGTAAGTAGCTTAAGGCACTTTCAAAGGAAAGTGATTTTCTCTGAAAGGACAGCATTTAGAAAGTGAAGCAACACTCCATTCACTTCGCACAGTGAATTGAAGTGTTGGAACAGACTGCTTCTCTTTCAGAGAAACAATGTGAGCTTTTTGTGAATGCTTGAAAGTAGTTTAAGGCACTTTCAAAGGAAAGTGATTTTCTCTGAAAGGACAGAATTTAGAAAGTGAAGCAACACTCCATTCACTTTGTACAGTGAATTGAAGTGTTGGAACAGACTGACTCTCTTTCAGAGAAATGCATGTGAGTTTCTGTTGAATGCTTGTCAGTAGCTTAAGGCTCTTTCAAAGGAAAGTGATTTTCTCTGAAAGGACAGCATTTAGAAAGTAAAGCAACACTCCATTCCCTTCGGGCAATGAATTGAAGTGTTGGCACAGACTTCTTCTCTTTCAGAGAAATGCATGTGAGTTTTTTGTGAATGCTTGAAAGTAGTTTAAGACACTTTCAAAGGAAAGTGATTTTCTCTGAAAGGACAGAATTTAGAAAGTGAAGCAACACTCCATTCACTTCGCACAGTGAATTGAAGTGTTTGAACCGTCTGCTTCTCTTTCAGAGAAACGCATGTGAGTTTCTTCCTAATGCTTGCAAGTAGCTTAAGGCAGTTTCAAAGGAAAGTGATTTTCACTGAAAGGACAGCATTTAGAAAGTGAAGCAACACTCCATTCACTTCGCACAGTGAATTGAAGTGTTGGAACAGACTGCTTCTCTTTCAGAGAAACGCATGGGAGTTTCTGGTGAATGCTTGTAAGTAGCTTAAGGCACTTTCAAAGGAAAGTGATTTTCTCTGAAAGGACAGCATTTAGAAAGTGAAGCAACACTCCATTCACTTCGCACAGTGAATTGAAGTGTTGGAACAGACTGCTTCTCTTTCAGAGAAATGCATGTGAGTTTCTGTTGAATGCTTGAAAGTACCTTAAGGCACTTTCAAAGGAAAGTGATTTTCTCTGAAAGTACAGCATTTAGAAAGTGAAGAAACACTCCATTCACTTTGCAGAGTGAATTGAAGTATTGGAACAGACTGCTTCTCTTTCAGAGAAACGCATGTGAGTTTCTGGTGAATGCTTGTAAGTAGCTTAAGGCACTTTCAAAGGAAAATGATTTTCTCTGAAAGGACAGCATTTAGAAAGTGAGGCAACACTCCATTCACTTCGCACAGTGAATTGAAGTGTTGGAACAGACTGCTTCTCTTTCAGAGAAACGCATGTGAGTTTCTTGTGAATTCTTGCAAGTTGCTTAAGTCACTTTCAAAGGAAAGTGATTTTCTCTGAAAGGACAGCATTTAGAAACTGAAGCAACACTCCATTCACTTCGCACAGTGAATTGAAGTGTTGGAACAGACTGCTTCTCTTTCAGAGAAACGCATGTGAGTTTCTAGTGAATGCTTGTAAGTAGCTTAAGGCACTTTCAAAGGAAAGTGATTTTCTCTGAAAGGACAGCATTTAGAAAGTGAAGCAACACTCCATTCGCTTCGCACAGTGAAATGAAGTGTTGGAACAGACTGCTTCTCTTTCAGAGAAACGCATGTGAGTTTCTTCCTAATGCTTGCAAGTAGCTTAAGGCACTTTCAAGGGAAAGTGATTTTCTCTGAAAGGACAGCATTTAGAAAGTGAAGGAACACTCCATTCACTTCGCACAGTGAATTGAAATGTTGGAACAGACTGCTTCTCTTTCAGAGAAACGCATGTGAGTTTCTGGTGAATGCTTGTAAGTAGCTTAAGGCACTTTCAAAGGAAAGTGATTTTCTCTGAAAGGACAGCATTTAGAAAGTGAAGCAACACTCCATTCACTTCGCACAGTGAATTGAAGTGTTGGAACAGACTGCTTCTCTTTCTGAGAAATGCATGTGAGTTTCTGTTGAATGCTTGAAAGTACCTTAAGGCACTTTCAAAGGAAAGTGATTTTCTCTGAAATTACAGCATTTAGAAAGTGAAGAAACACTCCATTCACTTTGCAGAGTGAATTGAAGTATTGGAACAGACTGCTTCTCTTTCAGAGAAATGCATGTGAGTTTCTGGTGAAGGCTTGTAAGTAGCTTAAGGCACTTTCAAAGGAAAGTGATTTTCTCTGAAAGGACAGAATTTAGAAAGTGAAGCAACACTCCATACACTTCGCACAGTGAATTGAAGTGTTTGAACAGTCTGCTTCTCTTTCAGAGAAACGCATGTGAGTTTCTTCCTAATGCTTGCAAGTAGCTTAAGGCACTTTCAAAGGAAAGTGATTTTCTCTGAAAGGACAGCATTTAGAAAGTGAAGCAACACTCCATTCACTTCGTGCAGTAAATTGAAGTGTTGAACACTCTGCTCTTTCAGAGAAACGCATGTGAGTTACTTCCTAATGCTTGCAAGTAGCTTAAGGCACTTTCAAGAAAAAGTGATTTTCTCTGAAAGGACAGCATTTAGAAAGTGAAGCAACACTCCATTCACTTCGCACAGTGAATTGAAGTGTTGGAACAGACTGCTTCTCTTTCAGAGAAACGCATGTGAGTTTCTGGTGAATGCTTGTAAGAAGCTTAAGGCACTTTCAAAGGAAAGTGATTTTCTCTGAAAGGACAGCATTTAGAAACTGAAGCAACACTCCATTCACTTCGCACAGTGAATTGAAGTGTTGGAACAGACAGCTTCTCTTTAAGAGAAACGCATGTGAGTTTTTTGTGAATGCTTGAAATTAGTTTAAGGCACTTTCAAAGGAAAGTGATTTTCTCTGAAAGGACAGAATTTAGAAAGTGAGGCAACACTCCATTCACTTCGCACAGTGAATTGAAGTGTTGGAACAGACTGCTTCTCTTTCAGAGAAACGCATGTGAGTTTCTGTTGAATGCTTGTAAGTAGCTTAAGGCACTTTCAAAGGAAAGTGATTTTCTCTGAAAGGACAGCATTTAGAAAGTGAAGAAACACTCCATTCCCTTCGTGCAGTAAATTGAAGTGTTGAACACTCTGCTCTTTCAGAGAAACGCATGTGAGTTACTTACTAATGCTTGCAAGTAGCTTAAGGCACTTTCAAGAAAAAGTGATTTTCTCTGAAAGGACAGCATTTAGAAAGTGAAGCAACACTCCATTCACTTCGCACAGTGAATTGAAGTGTTGGAACAGACTGCTTCTCTTTCAGAGAAACGCATGTGAGTTTCTGTTGAATGCTTGTAAGTAGCTTAAGGCACTTTCAAAGGAAAGTGATTTTCTCTGAAAGGACAGCATTTAGAAAGTGAAGCAACACTCCATTCACTTCGCACAGTGAATTGAAGTGTTGGAACAGACTGCCTCTCTTTCAGAGAAATGCATGTGAGTTTCTGTTGAATGCTGGTCAGTAGCTTAAGGCTCTTTCAAAGGAAAGTGATTTTCTCTGAAAGGACAGCATTTAGAAAGTAAAGCAACACTCCATTCCCTTCGCGCAATGAATTGAAGTGTTGGCACAGACTGCTTCTCTTTCATAGAAACGCATTAGTGTTTCTTGTGAATGCTTGTAAGTAGCTTAAGGCACTTTCAAAGGAAAGTGATTTTCTCTGAAAGGACAGCATTTAGAAAGTGAAGCAACACTCCATTCACTTCGCACAGTGAATTGAAGTGTTGGAACAGACTGCTTCTCTTTCAGAGAAATGCATGTGAGTTTCTGTTGAATGCTTGAAAGTACCTTAAGGCACTTTCAAAGGAAAGTGATTTTCTCTGAAAGTACAGCATTTAGAAAGAGAAGAAACACTCCATTCACTTTGCAGAGTGAATTGAAGTATTGGAACAGACTGCTTCTCTTTCAGAGAAACGCATGTGAGTTTCTGGTGAATGCTTGTAAGTAGCTTAAGGCACTTTCAAAGGAAAATGATTTTCTCTGAAAGGACAGCATTTAGAAAGTGAGGCAACACTCCATTCACTTCGCACAGTGAATTGAAGTGTTGGAACAGACTGCTTCTCTTTCAGAGAAACGCATGTGAGTTTCTTGTGAATTCTTGCAAGTTGCTTAAGTCACTTTCAAAGGAAAGTGATTTTCTCTGAAAGGACAGCATTTAGAAACTGAAGCAACACTCCATTCACTTCGCACAGTGAATTGAAGTGTTGGAACAGACTGCTTCTCTTTCAGAGAAACGCATGTGAGTTTCTAGTGAATGCTTGTAAGTAGCTTAAGGCACTTTCAAAGGAAAGTGATTTTCTCTGAAAGGACAGCATTTAGAAAGTGAAGCAACACTCCATTCGCTTCGCACAGTGAAATGAAGTGTTGGAACAGACTGCTTCTCTTTCAGAGAAACGCATGTGAGTTTCTTCCTAATGCTTGCAAGTAGCTTAAGGCACTTTCAAGGGAAAGTGATTTTCTCTGAAAGGACAGCATTTAGAAAGTGAAGGAACACTCCATTCACTTCGCACAGTGAATTGAAATGTTGGAACAGACTGCTTCTCTTTCAGAGAAACGCATGTGAGTTTCTGGTGAATGCTTGTAAGTAGCTTAAGGCACTTTCAAAGGAAAGTGATTTTCTCTGAAAGGACAGCATTTAGAAAGTGAAGCAACACTCCATTCACTTTGCACAGTGAATTGAAGTGTTGGAACAGACTGCTTCTCTTTCTGAGAAATGCATGTGAGTTTCTGTTGAATGCTTGAAAGTACCTTAAGGCACTTTCAAAGGAAAGTGATTTTCTCTGAAATTACAGCATTTAGAAAGTGAAGAAACACTCCATTCACTTTGCAGAGTGAATTGAAGTATTGGAACAGACTGCTTCTCTTTCAGAGAAATGCATGTGAGTTTCTGGTGAAGGCTTGTAAGTAGCTTAAGGCACTTTCAAAGGAAAGTGATTTTCTCTGAAAGGACAGAATTTAGAAAGTGAAGCAACACTCCATACACTTCGCACAGTGAATTGAAGTGTTTGAACAGTCTGCTTCTCTTTCAGAGAAACGCATGTGAGTTTCTTCCTAATGCTTGCAAGTAGCTTAAGGCACTTTCAAAGGAAAGTGATTTTCTCTGAAAGGACAGCATTTAGAAAGTGAAGCAACACTCCATTCACTTCGAACAGTGAATTGAAGTGTTGGAACAAACTGCTTCTCTTTCAGAGAAACGCATGTGAGTTTCTGGTGAATGCTTGTAAGAAGCTTAAGGCACTTTCAAAGGAAAGTGATTTTCTCTGAAAGGACAGCATTTAGAAACTGAAGCAACACTCCATTCACTTCGCACAGTGAATTGAAGTGTTGGAACAGACTGCTTCTCTTTCAGAGAAACGCATGTGAGTTTTTTGTGAATGCTTGAAAGTAGTTTAAGGCAATTTCAAAGGAAAGTGATTTTCTCTGAAAGGACAGAATTTAGAAAGTGAAGCAACACTCCATTCACTTCGCACAGTGAATTGAAGTGTTTGAACAGTCTGCTTCTCTTTCAGAGAAACGCATGTGAGTTTCTTCCTAATGCTTGCAAGTAGCTTAAGGCACATTCAAAGGAAAGTGATTTTCTCTGAAAGGACAGCATTTAGAAAGTGAAGCAACACTCCATTCACTTCGTGCAGTAAATTGAAGTGTTGAACACTCTGCTCTTTCAGAGAAACGCATGTGAGTTACTTCCTAATGCTTGCAAGTAGCTTAAGGCACTTTCAAGAAAAAGTGATTTTCTCTGAAAGGACAGCATTTAGAAAGTGAAGCAACACTCCATTCACTTCGCACAGTGAATTGAAGTGTTGGAACAGACTGCTTCTCTTTCAGAGAAACGCATGTGAGTTTCTGGTGAATGCTTGTAAGAAGCTTAAGGCACTTTCAAAGGAAAGTGATTTTCTCTGAAAGGACAGCATTTAGAAACTGAAGCAACACTCCATTCACTTCGCACAGTGAATTGAAGTGTTGGAACAGACAGCTTCTCTTTAAGAGAAACGCATGTGAGTTTTTTGTGAATGCTTGAAATTAGTTTAAGGCACTTTCAAAGGAAAGTGATTTTCTCTGAAAGGACAGAATTTAGAAAGTGAGGCAACACTCCATTCACTTCGCACAGTGAATTGAAGTGTTGGAACAGACTGCTTCTCTTTCAGATAAACGCATGTGAGTTTCTGTTGAATGCTTGTAAGTAGCTTAAGGCACTTTCAAAGGAAAGTGATTTTCTCTGAAAGGACAGCATTTAGAAAGTGAAGCAACACTCCATACCCTTCGTGCAGTAAATTGAAGTGTTGAACACTCTGCTCTTTCAGAGAAACGCATGTGAGTTACTTCCTAATGCTTGCAAGTAGCTTAAGGCACTTTCAAGAAAAAGTGATTTTCTCTGAAAGGACAGCATTTAGAAAGTGAAGCAACACTCCATTCACTTCGCACAGTGAATTGAAGTGTTGGAACAGACTGCTTCTCTTTCAGAGAAACGCATGTGAGTTTCTGTTGAATGCTTGTAAGTAGCTTAAGGCACTTTCAAAGGAAAGTGATTTTCTCTGAAAGGACAGCATTTAGAAAGTGAAGCAACACTCCATTCACTTCGCACAGTGAATTGAAGTGTTGGAACAGACTGCCTCTCTTTCAGAGAAATGCATGTGAGTTTCTGTTGAATGCTGGTCAGTAGCTTAAGGCTCTTTCAAAGGAAAGTGATTTTCTCTGAAAGGACAGCATTTAGAAAGTAAAGCAACACTCCATTCCCTTCGCGCAATGAATTGAAGTGTTGGCACAGACTGCTTCTCTTTCATAGAAACGCATTAGTGTTTCTTGTGAATGCTTGTAAGTAGCTTAAGGCACTTTCAAAGGAAAGTGATTTTCTCTGAAAGGACAGCATTTAGAAAGTGAAGCAACACTCCATTCACTTCGCACAGTGAATTGAAGTGTTGGAACAGACTGCTTCTCTTTCAGAGAAACGCATGTGACTTTCTTGTGAATTCTTGCAAGTTGCTTAAGGCACTTTCAAAGGAAAGTGATTTTCTCTGAAAGGACAGCATTTAGAAAGTGAAGCAACACTCCATTCACTTCGCACAGTGAATTGAAGTGTTGGAACAGACTGCTTCTCTTTCAGAGAAACGCATGTGAGTTTTTTGTGAATGGTTGAAAGTAGTTTAAGGCACTTTCAAAGGAAAGTGATTTTCTCTGAAAGGACAGAATTTAGAAAGTGAAGCAACACTCCTCTCACTTCGCACAGTGAATTGAAGTGTTTGAACAGGCTGCTTCTCTTTCAGAGAAACGCATGTGAGTTTCTTCCTAATGCTTGCAAGTAGCTTAAGGCACTTTCAAAGGAAAGTGATTTTCACTGAAAGGACAGCATTTAGAAACTGAAGCAACACTCCATTCACTTCGCACAGTGAATTGAAGTGTTGGAACAGACTGCTTCTCTTTCAGAGAAACGCATGGGAGTTTCTGGTGAATGCTTGTAAGAAGCTTATGGCACTTTCAAAGGAAAGTGATTTTCTCTGAAAGGACAGCATTTAGAAACTGAAGCAACACTCCATTCACTTCGCACAGTGAATTGAAGTGTTGGAACAGACAGCTTCTCTTTAAGAGAAACGCATGTGAGTTTTTTGTGAATGCTTGAAATTAGTTTAAGGCACTTTCAAAGGAAAGTGATTTTCTCTGAAAGGACAGAATTTAGAAAGTGATGCAACACTCCATTCACTTCGCACAGTGAATTGAAGTGTTGGAACAGACTGCTTCTCTTTCAGAGAAACGCATGTGAGTTTCTGGTGAATGCTTGTAAGAAGCTTAAGGCACTTTCAAAGGAAAGTGAAGTTCTCTGAAAGGACAGCATTTAGAAAGTGAAGCAACACTCCATTCACTTCGCACGATGAATTGAAGTGTTGGAACAGACTGCTTCTCTTTCAGAGAAACGCATGTGAGTTTCTTGTGAATTCTTGCAAGTTGCTTAAGGCACTTTCAAAGGAGAGTGATTTTCTCTGAAAGGACAGCATTTAGAAACTGAAGCAACACTCCATTCACTTCGCACAGTGAATTGAAGTGTTGGAACAGACTGCTTCTCTTTCAGAGAAACGCATGTGAGTTTCTGGTGAATGCTTGTAAGTAGCTTAAGGCACTTTCAAAGGAAAGTGATTTTCTCTGAAAGGACAGCATTTAGAAAGTGAAGCAACACTCCATTCACTTCGCACAGTGAATTGAAGTGTTGGAACAGACTGCTTCTCTTTCAGAGAAACGCATGTGAGTTTCTTCCTAATGCTTGCAAGTAGCTTAAGGCACTTTCAAGGGAAAGTGATTTTCTCTGAAAGGACAGCATTTAGAAAGTGAAGCAACACTCCATTCACTTCGCACAGTTAATTGAAGTGTTGGAACAGACTGCTTCTCTTTCAGAGAAACGCATGTGAGTTTCTTCCTAATGCTTGCAAGTAGCTTAAGGCACTTTCAAAGGAAAGTGATTTTCTCTGAAAGGACAGCATTTAGAAAGTGAAGCAACACTCCATTCACTTCGCACAGTGAATTGAAGTGTTGGAACAGACTGCTTCTCTTTCAGAGAAACGCATGTGAGTTTCTGGTGAATGCTTGTAAGTAGCTTAAGGCACTTTCAAAGGAAAGTGATTTTCTCTGAAAGGACAGCATTTAGAAAGTGAAGCAACACTCCATTCACTTCGCACAGTGAATTGAAGTGTTGGAACAGACTGCTTCTCTTTCAGAGAAACGCATGTGAGTTTCTTGTGAATTCTTGCAAGTTGCTTAAGGCACTTTCAAAGGAAAGTGATTTTCTCTGAAAGGACAGCATTTAGAAAGTGAAGCAACACTCCATTCACTTCGCAGAGTGAATTGAAGTATTGGAACAGACTGCTTCCCTTTCAGAGAAACGCATGTGAGTTTCTGGTGAATGCTTGTAAGAACCTTAAGGCACTTTCAAAGGAAAGTGATTTTCTCTGAAAGGACAGCATTTAGAAAGTGAAGCAACACTCCATTCACTTCGCACGATGAATTGAAGTGTTGGAACAGACTGCTTCTCTTTCAGAGAAACGCATGTGAGTTTCTTGTGAATTCTTGCAAGTTGCTTAAGGCACTTTCAAAGGAAAGTGATTTTCTCTGAAAGGACAGCATTTAGAAACTGAAGCAACACTCCATTCACTTCGCGCAGTGAATTGAAGTGTTGGAACAGACTGCTTCTCTTTCAGAGAAACGCATGTGAGTTTCTAGTGAAGGCTTGAAAGTAGCTTAAGGCACTTTCAAAGGAAAGTGATTTTCTCTGAAAGGACAGCATTTAGAAAGTGAAGCAACACTCCATTCGCTTCGCACAGTGAAATGAAGTGTTGGAACAGACTGCTTCTCTTTCAGAGAAACGCATGTGAGTTTCTTCCTAATGCTTGCAAGTAGCTTAAGGCACTTTCAATGGAAAGTGATTTTCTCTGAAAGGACAGCATTTAGAAACTGAAGCAACACTCCTTTCACTTCGCACAGTGAATTGAAGTGTTGGAACAGACTGCTTCTCTTTCAGAGAAACGCATGTGAGTTTCAGTTGAATGCTTGAAAGTACCTTAAGGCACTTTCAAAGGAAAGTGATTTTCTCTGAAAGTACAGCATTTAGAAAGTGAAGAAACACTCCATTCACTTTGCAGAGTGAACTGAAGTATTGGAACAGACTGCTTCTCTTTCAGAGAAATGCATGTGAGTTTCTGGTGAATGCTTGTAAGTAGCTTAAGGCACTTTCAAAGGAAAATGATTTTCTCTGAAAGGACAGCATTTAGAAAGTGAGGCAACACTCCATTCACTTCGCACAGTGAATTGAAGTGTTGGAACAGACTGCTTCTCTTTCAGAGAAACGCATGTGAGTTTCTGTTGAATGCTTGTAAGTAGCTTAAGGCACTTTCAAAGGAAAGTGATTTTCTCTGAAAGGACAGCATTTAGAAAGTGAAGCAACACTCCATTCCCTTCGTGCAGTGAATTGAAGTGTTGGAACAGACTGCTTCTCTTTCAGAGAAACGCATGTGAGTTTCTTCCTATTGCTTGCATGTAGGTTAAGGCACTTTCAAAGGAAAGTGATTTTTTCTGAAAGGACAGCATTTAGAAAGTGAAGCAACACTCCATTCACTTCGCAGAGTGAATTGAAGTATTGGAACAGACTGCTTCTCTTTCAGAGAAACGCATGTGAGTTTCTGGTGAATGCTTGTAAGAACCTTAAGGCACTTTCAAAGGAAAGTGATTTTCTCTGAAAGGACAGCATTTAGAAAGTGAAGCAACACTCCATTCACTTCGCACGATGAATTGAAGTGTTGGAACAGACTGCTTCTCTTTCAGAGAAACGCATGTGAGTTTCTTGTGAATTCTTGCAAGTTGCTTAAGGCACTTTCAAAGGAAAGTGATTTTCTCTGAAAGGACAGCATTTAGAAACTGAAGCAACACTCCATTCACTTCGCACAGTGAATTGAAGTGTTGGAACAGACTGCTTCTATTTCAGAGAAACGCATGTGAGTTTCTACTGAATGCTAGTAAGTAGCTTAAGGCACTTTCAAAGGAAAGTGATTTTCTCTGAAAGGACAGCATTTAGAAAGTGAAGCAACACTCCATTCGCTTCGCACAGTGAAATGAAGTGTTGGAACAGACTGCTTCTCTTTCAGAGAAACGCATGTGAGTTTCTTCCTAATGCTTGCAAGTAGCTTAAGGCACTTTCAAGGGAAAGTGATTTTCTCTGAAAGGACAGCATTTAGAAAGTGAAGCAACACTCCATTCACTTCGCACAGTGAATTGAAGTGTTGGAACAGACTGCTTCTCTTTCAGAGAAACGCATGTGAGTTTCTGGTGAATGCTTGTAAGAAGCTTAAGGCACTTTCAAAGGAAAGTGATTTTCTCTGAAAGGACAGCATTTAGAAACTGAAGCAACACTCCATTCACTTCGCACAGTGAATTGAAGTGTTGGAACAGACAGCTTCTCTTTAAGAGAAACGCATGTGAGTTTTTTGTGAATGCTTGAAATTAGTTTAAGGCACTTTCAAAGGAAAGTGATTTTCTCTGAAAGGACAGAATTTAGAAAGTGAGGCAACACTCCATTCACTTCGCACAGTGAATTGAAGTGTTGGAACAGACTGCTTCTCTTTCAGAGAAACGCATGTGAGTTTCTGTTGAATGCTTGTAAGTAGCTTAAGGCACTTTCAAAGGAAAGTGATTTTCTCTGAAAGGACAGCATTTAGAAAGTGAAGCAACACTCCATACCCTTCGTGCAGTAAATTGAAGTGTTGAACACTCTGCTCTTTCAGAGAAACGCATGTGAGTTACTTCCTAATGCTTGCAAGTAGCTTAAGGCACTTTCAAGAAAAAGTGATTTTCTCTGAAAGGACAGCATTTAGAAAGTGAAGCAACACTCCATTCACTTCGCACAGTGAATTGAAGTGTTGGAACAGACTGCTTCTCTTTCAGAGAAACGCATGTGAGTTTCTGTTGAATGCTTGTAAGTAGCTTAAGGCACTTTCAAAGGAAAGTGATTTTCTCTGAAAGGACAGCATTTAGAAAGTGAAGCAACACTCCATTCACTTCGCACAGTGAATTGAAGTGTTGGAACAGACTGCCTCTCTTTCAGAGAAATGCATGTGAGTTTCTGTTGAATGCTGGTCAGTAGCTTAAGGCTCTTTCAAAGGAAAGTGATTTTCTCTGAAAGGACAGCATTTAGAAAGTAAAGCAACACTCCATTCCCTTCGCGCAATGAATTGAAGTGTTGGCACAGACTGCTTCTCTTTCATAGAAACGCATTAGTGTTTCTTGTGAATGCTTGTAAGTAGCTTAAGGCACTTTCAAAGGAAAGTGATTTTCTCTGAAAGGACAGCATTTAGAAAGTGAAGCAACACTCCATTCACTTCGCACAGTGAATTGAAGTGTTGGAACAGACTGCTTCTCTTTCAGAGAAACGCATGTGACTTTCTTGTGAATTCTTGCAAGTTGCTTAAGGCACTTTCAAAGGAAAGTGATTTTCTCTGAAAGGACAGCATTTAGAAAGTGAAGCAACACTCCATTCACTTCGCACAGTGAATTGAAGTGTTGGAACAGACTGCTTCTCTTTCAGAGAAACGCATGTGAGTTTTTTGTGAATGGTTGAAAGTAGTTTAAGGCACTTTCAAAGGAAAGTGATTTTCTCTGAAAGGACAGAATTTAGAAAGTGAAGCAACACTCCTCTCACTTCGCACAGTGAATTGAAGTGTTTGAACAGGCTGCTTCTCTTTCAGAGAAACGCATGTGAGTTTCTTCCTAATGCTTGCAAGTAGCTTAAGGCACTTTCAAAGGAAAGTGATTTTCACTGAAAGGACAGCATTTAGAAACTGAAGCAACACTCCA
The DNA here is from genome assembly GCF_982192425.1 of Myodes glareolus. Classification (NCBI taxonomy): domain Eukaryota; kingdom Metazoa; phylum Chordata; class Mammalia; order Rodentia; family Cricetidae; genus Myodes; species Myodes glareolus. The sequence goes on from NW_028263226.1 coordinate 518,996, forward strand.
TTCACTTCGCACAGTGAATTGAAGTGTTGGAACAGACTGCTTCTCTTTCAGAGAAACGCATGGGAGTTTCTGGTGAATGCTTGTAAGAAGCTTATGGCACTTTCAAAGGAAAGTGATTTTCTCTGAAAGGACAGCATTTAGAAACTGAAGCAACACTCCATTCACTTCGCACAGTGAATTGAAGTGTTGGAACAGACAGCTTCTCTTTAAGAGAAACGCATGTGAGTTTTTTGTGAATGCTTGAAATTAGTTTAAGGCACTTTCAAAGGAAAGTGATTTTCTCTGAAAGGACAGAATTTAGAAAGTGATGCAACACTCCATTCACTTCGCACAGTGAATTGAAGTGTTGGAACAGACTGCTTCTCTTTCAGAGAAACGCATGTGAGTTTCTGGTGAATGCTTGTAAGAAGCTTAAGGCACTTTCAAAGGAAAGTGAAGTTCTCTGAAAGGACAGCATTTAGAAAGTGAAGCAACACTCCATTCACTTCGCACGATGAATTGAAGTGTTGGAACAGACTGCTTCTCTTTCAGAGAAACGCATGTGAGTTTCTTGTGAATTCTTGCAAGTTGCTTAAGGCACTTTCAAAGGAGAGTGATTTTCTCTGAAAGGACAGCATTTAGAAACTGAAGCAACACTCCATTCACTTCGCACAGTGAATTGAAGTGTTGGAACAGACTGCTTCTCTTTCAGAGAAACGCATGTGAGTTTCTGGTGAATGCTTGTAAGTAGCTTAAGGCACTTTCAAAGAAAAGTGATTTTCTCTGAAAGGACAGCATTTAGAAAGTGAAGCAACACTCCATTCACTTCGCACAGTGAATTGAAGTGTTGGAACAGACTGCTTCTCTTTCAGAGAAACGCATGTGAGTTTCTTCCTAATGCTTGCAAGTAGCTTAAGGCACTTTCAAGGGAAAGTGATTTTCTCTGAAAGGACAGCATTTAGAAAGTGAAGCAACACTCCATTCACTTCGCACAGTTAATTGAAGTGTTGGAACAGACTGCTTCTCTTTCAGAGAAACGCATGTGAGTTTCTTCCTAATGCTTGCAAGTAGCTTAAGGCACTTTCAAAGGAAAGTGATTTTCTCTGAAAGGACAGCATTTAGAAAGTGAAGCAACACTCCATTCACTTCGCACAGTGAATTGAAGTGTTGGAACAGACTGCTTCTCTTTCAGAGAAACGCATGTGAGTTTCTGGTGAATGCTTGTAAGTAGCTTAAGGCACTTTCAAAGGAAAGTGATTTTCTCTGAAAGGACAGCATTTAGAAAGTGAAGCAACACTCCATTCACTTCGCACAGTGAATTGAAGTGTTGGAACAGACTGCTTCTCTTTCAGAGAAACGCATGTGAGTTTCTTGTGAATTCTTGCAAGTTGCTTAAGGCACTTTCAAAGGAAAGTGATTTTCTCTGAAAGGACAGCATTTAGAAAGTGAAGCAACACTCCATTCACTTCGCAGAGTGAATTGAAGTATTGGAACAGACTGCTTCCCTTTCAGAGAAACGCATGTGAGTTTCTGGTGAATGCTTGTAAGAACCTTAAGGCACTTTCAAAGGAAAGTGATTTTCTCTGAAAGGACAGCATTTAGAAAGTGAAGCAACACTCCATTCACTTCGCACGATGAATTGAAGTGTTGGAACAGACTGCTTCTCTTTCAGAGAAACGCATGTGAGTTTCTTGTGAATTCTTGCAAGTTGCTTAAGGCACTTTCAAAGGAAAGTGATTTTCTCTGAAAGGACAGCATTTAGAAACTGAAGCAACACTCCATTCACTTCGCGCAGTGAATTGAAGTGTTGGAACAGACTGCTTCTCTTTCAGAGAAACGCATGTGAGTTTCTAGTGAAGGCTTGAAAGTAGCTTAAGGCACTTTCAAAGGAAAGTGATTTTCTCTGAAAGGACAGCATTTAGAAAGTGAAGCAACACTCCATTCGCTTCGCACAGTGAAATGAAGTGTTGGAACAGACTGCTTCTCTTTCAGAGAAACGCATGTGAGTTTCTTCCTAATGCTTGCAAGTAGCTTAAGGCACTTTCAATGGAAAGTGATTTTCTCTGAAAGGACAGCATTTAGAAACTGAAGCAACACTCCTTTCACTTCGCACAGTGAATTGAAGTGTTGCAACAGACTGCTTCTCTTTCAGAGAAACGCATGTGAGTTTCTGTTGAATGCTTGAAAGTACCTTAAGGCACTTTCAAAGGAAAGTGATTTTCTCTGAAAGTACAGCATTTAGAAAGTGAAGAAACACTCCATTCACTTTGAAGAGTGAACTGAAGTATTGGAACAGACTGCTTCTCTTTCAGAGAAATGCATGTGAGTTTCTGGTGAATGCTTGTAAGTAGCTTAAGGCACTTTCAAAGGAAAATGATTTTCTCTGAAAGGACAGCATTTAGAAAGTGAGGCAACACTCCATTCACTTCGCACAGTGAATTGAAGTGTTGGAACAGACTGCTTCTCTTTCAGAGAAACGCATGTGAGTTTCTGTTGAATGCTTGTAAGTAGCTTAAGGCACTTTCAAAGGAAAGTGATTTTCTCTGAAAGGACAGCATTTAGAAAGTGAAGCAACACTCCATTCCCTTCGTGCAGTGAATTGAAGTGTTGGAACAGACTGCTTCTCTTTCAGAGAAACGCATGTGAGTTTCTTCCTATTGCTTGCATGTAGGTTAAGGCACTTTCAAAGGAAAGTGATTTTTTCTGAAAGGACAGCATTTAGAAAGTGAAGCAACACTCCATTCACTTCGCAGAGTGAATTGAAGTATTGGAACAGACTGCTTCTCTTTCAGAGAAACGCATGTGAGTTTCTGGTGAATGCTTGTAAGAACCTTAAGGCACTTTCAAAGGAAAGTGATTTTCTCTGAAAGGACAGCATTTAGAAAGTGAAGCAACACTCCATTCACTTCGCACGATGAATTGAAGTGTTGGAACAGACTGCTTCTCTTTCAGAGAAACGCATGTGAGTTTCTTGTGAATTCTTGCAAGTTGCTTAAGGCACTTTCAAAGGAAAGTGATTTTCTCTGAAAGGACAGCATTTAGAAACTGAAGCAACACTCCATTCACTTCGCACAGTGAATTGAAGTGTTGGAACAGACTGCTTCTATTTCAGAGAAACGCATGTGAGTTTCTACTGAATGCTAGTAAGTAGCTTAAGGCACTTTCAAAGGAAAGTGATTTTCTCTGAAAGGACAGCATTTAGAAAGTGAAGCAACACTCCATTCGCTTCGCACAGTGAAATTAAGTGTTGGAACAGACTGCTTCTCTTTCAGAGAAACGCATGTGAGTTTCTTCCTAATGCTTGCAAGTAGCTTAAGGCACTTTCAAGGGAAAGTGATTTTCTCTGAAAGGACAGCATTTAGAAAGTGAAGCAACACTCCATTCACTTCGCACAGTGAATTGAAGTGTTGGAACAGACTGCTTCTCTTTCATAGAAACGCATTAGTGTTTCTTGTGAATGCTTGTAAGTAGCTTAAGGCACTTTCAAAGGAAAGTGATTTTCTCTGAAAGGACAGCATTTAGAAAGTGAAGCAACACTCCATTCACTTCGCACAGTGAATTGAAGTGTTGGAACAGACTGCTTCTCTTTCAGAGAAACGCATGTGACTTTCTTGTGAATTCTTGCAAGTTGCTTAAGGCACTTTCAAAGGAAAGTGATTTTCTCTGAAAGGACAGCATTTAGAAACTGAAGAAACACTCCATTCACTTCGCACAGTGAATTGAAGTGTTGGAACAGACTGCTTCTCTTTCAGAGAAACGCATGTGAGTTTCTGGTGAATGCTTGTAAGTAGCTTAAGGCACTTTCAAAGGAAAGTGATTTTCTCTGAAAGGACAGCATTTAGAAAGTGAAGCAACACTCCATTCACTTCGCACAGTGAATTGAAGTGTTGGAACAGACTGCTTCTCTTTCAGAGAAACGCATGTGAGTTTCTTCCTAATGCTTGCAAGTAGCTTAAGGCACTTTCAAGGGAAAGTGATTTTCTCTGAAAGGACAGCATTTAGAAAGTGAAGCAACACTCCATTCACTTCGCACAGTGAATTGAACTGTTGGAACAGACTGCTTCTCTTTCAGAGAAACGCATGTGAGTTTCTTCCTAATGCTTGCAAGTAGCTTAAGGCACTTTCAAAGGAAAGTGATTTTCTCTGAAAGGACAGCATTTAGAAAGTGAAGCAACACTCCATTCACTTCGCACAGTGAATTGAAGTGTTGGAACAGACTGCTTCTCTTTCAGAGAAACGCATGTGAGTTTCTGGTGAATGCTTGTAAGTAGCTTAAGGCACTTTCAAAGGAAAGTGATTTTCTCTGAAAGGACAGCATTTAGAAAGTGAAGCAACACTCCATTCACTTCGCACAGTGAATTGAAGTGTTGGAACAGACTGCTTCTCTTTCAGAGAAACGCATGTGAGTTTCTTGTGAATTCTTGCAAGTTGCTTAAGGCACTTTCAAAGGAAAGTGATTTTCTCTGAAAGGACAGCATTTAGAAAGTGAAGCAACACTCCATTCACTTCGCAGAGTGAATTGAAGTATTGGAACAGACTGCTTCCCTTTCAGAGAAACGCATGTGAGTTTCTGGTGAATGCTTGTAAGAACCTTAAGGCACTTTCAAAGGAAAGTGATTTTCTCTGAAAGGACAGCATTTAGAAAGTGAAGCAACACTCCATTCACTTCGCACGATGAATTGAAGTGTTGGAACAGACTGCTTCTCTTTCAGAGAAACGCATGTGAGTTTCTTGTGAATTCTTGCAAGTTGCTTAAGGCACTTTCAAAGGAAAGTGATTTTCTCTGAAAGGACAGCATTTAGAAACTGAAGCAACACTCCATTCACTTCGCGCAGTGAATTGAAGTGTTGGAACAGACTGCTTCTCTTTCAGAGAAACGCATGTGAGTTTCTAGTGAAGGCTTGAAAGTAGCTTAAGGCACTTTCAAAGGAAAGTGATTTTCTCTGAAAGGACAGCATTTAGAAAGTGAAGCAACACTCCATTCGCTTCGCACAGTGAAATGAAGTGTTGGAACAGACTGCTTCTCTTTCAGAGAAACGCATGTGAGTTTCTTCCTAATGCTTGCAAGTAGCTTAAGGCACTTTCAAGGGAAAGTGATTTTCTCTGAAAGGACAGCATTTAGAAACTGAAGCAACACTCCTTTCACTTCGCACAGTGAATTGAAGTGTTGGAACAGACTGCTTCTCTTTCAGAGAAACACATGTGAGTTTCTTTTGAATGCTTGAAAGTACCTTAAGGCACTTTCAAAGGAAAGTGATTTTCTCTGAAAGTACAGCATTTAGAAAGTGAAGAAACACTCCATTCACTTTGCAGAGTGAACTGAAGTATTTGAACAGACTGCTTCTCTTTCAGAGAAATGCATGTGAGTTTCTGGTGAATGCTTGTAAGTAGCTTAAGGCACTTTCAAAGGAAAATGATTTTCTCTGAAAGGACAGCATTTAGAAAGTGAGGCAACACTCCATTCACTTCGCACAGTGAATTGAAGTGTTGGAACAGACTGCTTCTCTTTCAGAGAAACGCATGTGAGTTTCTGTTGAATGCTTGTAAGTAGCTTAAGGCACTTTCAAAGGAAAGTGATTTTCTCTGAAAGGACAGCATTTAGAAAGTGAAGCAACACTCCATTCCCTTCGTGCAGTGAATTGAAGTGTTGGAACAGACTGCTTCTCTTTCAGAGAAACACATGTGAGTTTCTTCCTATTGCTTGCATGTAGGTTAAGGCACTTTCAAAGGAAAGTGATTTTTTCTGAAAGGACAGCATTTAGAAAGTGAAGCAACACTCCATTCACTTCGCAGAGTGAATTGAAGTATTGGAACAGACTGCTTCTCTTTCAGAGAAACGCATGTGAGTTTCTGGTGAATGCTTGTAAGAACCTTAAGGCACTTTCAAAGGAAAGTGATTTTCTCTGAAAGGACAGCATTTAGAAAGTGAAGCAACACTCCATTCACTTCGCACGATGAATTGAAGTGTTGGAACAGACTGCTTCTCTTTCAGAGAAACGCATGTGAGTTTCTTGTGAATTCTTGCAAGTTGCTTAAGGCACTTTCAAAGGAAAGTGGTTTTCTCTGAAAGGACAGCATTTAGAAACTGAAGCAACAGTCCATTCACTTCGCACAGTGAATTGAAGTGTTGGAACAGACTGCTTCTATTTCAGAGAAACGCATGTGAGTTTCTAGTGAATGCTAGTAAGTAGCTTAAGGCACTTTCAAAGGAAAGTGATTTTCTCTGAAAGGACAGCATTTAGAAAGTGAAGCAACACTCCATTCGCTTCGCACAGTGAAATGAAGTGTTGGAACAGACTGCTTCTCTTTCAGAGAAACGCATGTGAGTTTCTTCCTAATGCTTGCAAGTAGCTTAAGGCACTTTCAAGGGAAAGTGATTTTCTCTGACAGGACAGCATTTAGAAAGTGAAGCAACACTCCATTCACTTCGCACAGTGAATTGAAGTGTTGGAACAGACTGCTTCTCTTTAAGAGAAACGCATTAGTGTTTCTTGTGAATGCTTGTAAGTAGCTTAAGGCACTTTCAAAGGAAAGTGATTTTCTCTGAAAGGACAGCATTTAGAAAGTGAAGCAACACTCCATTCACTTCGCACAGTGAATTGAAGTGTTGGAACAGACTGCTTCTCTTTCAGAGAAACGCATGTGACTTTCTTGTGAATTCTTGCAAGTTGCTTAAGGCACTTTCAAAGGAAAGTGATTTTCTCTGAAAGGACAGCATTTAGAAAGTGAAGCAACACTCCATTCACTTCGCACAGTGAATTGAAGTGTTGGAACAGACTGCTTCTCTTTCAGAGAAACGCATGTGAGTTTTTTGTGAATGGTTGAAAGTAGTTTAAGGCACTTTCAAAGGAAAGTGATTTTCTCTGAAAGGACAGAATTTAGAAAGTGAAGCAACACTCCTCTCACTTCGCACAGTGAATTGAAGTGTTTGAACAGTCTGCTTCTCTTTCAGAGAAACGCATGTGAGTTTCTTCCTAATGCTTGCAAGTAGCTTAAGGCACTTTCAAAGGAAAGTGATTTTCACTGAAAGGACAGCATTTAGAAACTGAAGCAACACTCCATTCACTTCGCACAGTGAATTGAAGTGTTGGAACAGACTGCTTCTCTTTCAGAGAAACGCATGGGAGTTTCTGGTGAATGCTTGTAAGAAGCTTAAGGCACTTTCAAAGGAAAGTGATTTTCTCTGAAAGGACAGCATTTAGAAACTGAAGCAACACTCCATTCACTTCGCACAGTGAATTGAAGTGTTGGAACAGACAGCTTCTCTTTCAGAGAAACGCATGTGAGTTTTTTGTGAATGCTTGAAATTAGTTTAAGGCACTTTCAAAGGAAAGTGATTTTCTCTGAAAGGACAGAATTTAGAAAGTGATGCAACACTCCATTCACTTCGCACAGTGAATTGAAGTGTTGGAACAGACTGCTTCTCTTTCAGAGAAACGCATGTGAGTTTCTGGTGAATGCTTGTAAGAAGCTTAAGGCACTTTCAAAGGAAAGTGAAGTTCTCTGAAAGGACAGCATTTAGAAAGTGAAGCAACACTCCATTCACTTCGCACGATGAATTGAAGTGTTGGAACAGACTGCTTCTCTTTCAGAGAAACGCATGTGAGTTTCTTGTGAATTCTTGCAAGTTGCTTAAGGCACTTTCAAAGGAGAGTGATTTTCTCTGAAAGGACAGCATTTAGAAACTGAAGCAACACTCCATTCACTTCGCACAGTGAATTGAAGTGTTGGAACAGACTGCTTCTCTTTCAGAGAAACGCATGTGAGTTTCTGGTGAATGCTTGTAAGTAGCTGAAGGCACTTTCAAAGGAAAGTGATTTTCTCTGAAAGGACAGCATTTAGAAAGTGAAGCAACACTCCATTCACTTCGCACAGTGAATTGAAGTGTTGGAACAGACTGCTTCTCTTTCAGAGAAACGCATGTGAGTTTCTTCCTAATGCTTGCAAGTAGCTTAAGGCACTTTCAAGGGAAAGTGATTTTCTCTGAAAGGACAGCATTTAGAAAGTGAAGCAACACTCCATTCACTTCGCACAGTGAATTGAAGTGTTGGAACAGACTGCTTCTCTTTCAGAGAAACGCATGTGAGTTTCTTCCTAATGCTTGCAAGTAGCTTAAGGCACTTTCAAGGGAAAGTGATTTTCTCTGAAAGGACAGCATTTAGAAAGTGAAGCAACACTCCATTCACTTCGCACAGTGAATTGAAGTGTTGGAACAGACTGCTTCTCTTTCAGAGAAACGCATGTGAGTTTCTGGTGAATGCTTGTAAGTAGCTTAAGGCACTTTCAAAGGAAAGTGATTTTCTCTGAAAGGACAGCATTTAGAAAGTGAAGCAACACTCCATTCACTTCGCACAGTGAATTGAAGTGTTGGAACAGACTGCTTCTCTTTCAGAGAAACGCATGTGAGTTTCTTGTGAATTCTTGCAAGTTGCTTAAGGCACTTTCAAAGGAAAGTGATTTTCTCTGAAAGGACAGCATTTAGAAAGTGAAGCAACACTCCATTCACTTCGCAGAGTGAATTGAAGTATTGGAACAGACTGCTTCTCTTTCAGAGAAACGCATGTGAGTTTCTGTGGAATGCTTGTAAGAACCTTAAGGCACTTTCAAAGGAAAGTGATTTTCTCTGAAAGGACAGCATTTAGAAAGTGAAGCAACACTCCATTCACTTCGCACGATGAATTGAAGTGTTGGAACAGACTGCTTCTCTTTCAGAGAAACGCATGTGAGTTTCTGGTGAATTCTTGCAAGTTGCTTAAGGCACTTTCAAAGGAAAGTGATTTTCTCTGAAAGGACAGCATTTAGAAACTGAAGTAACACTCCATTCACTTCGCGCAGTGAATTGAAGTGTTGGAACGGACTGCTTCTCTTTCAGAGAAACGCATGTGAGTTTCTAGTGAAGGCTTGTAAGTAGCTTAAGGCACTTTCAAAGGAAAGTGATTTTCTCTGAAAGGACAGCATTTAGAAAGTGAAGCAACACTCCATTCGCTTCGCACAGTGAAATGAAGTGTTGGAACAGACTGCTTCTCTTTCAGAGAAACGCATGTGAGTTTCTTCCTAATGCTTGCAAGTAGCTTAAGGCACTTTCAAGGGAAAGTGATTTTCTCTGAAAGGACAGCATTTAGAAACTGAAGCAACACTCCATTCACTTCGCACAGTGAATTGAAGTGTTGGAACAGACTGCTTCTCTTTCAGAGAAACGCATGTGAGTTTCTGTTGAATGCTTGAAAGTACCTTAAGGCACTTTCAAAGGAAAGTGATTTTCTCTGAAAGTACAGCATTTAGAAAGTGAAGAAACACTCCATTCACTTTGCAGAGTGAACTGAAGTATTGGAACAGACTGCTTCTCTTTCAGAGAAATGCATGTGAGTTTCTGGTGAATGCTTGTAAGTAGCTTAAGGCACTTTCAAAGGAAAATGATTTTCTCTGAAAGGACAGCATTTAGAAAGTGAGGCAACACTCCATTCACTTCGCACAGTGAATTGAAGTGTTGGAACAGACTGCTTCTCTTTCAGAGAAACGCATGTGAGTTTCTGTTGAATGCTTGTAAGTAGCTTAAGGCACTTTCAAAGGAAAGTGATTTTCTCTGAAAGGACAGCATTTAGAAAGTGAAGCAACACTCCATTCCCTTCGTGCAGTGAATTGAAGTGTTGGAACAGACTGCTTCTCTTTCAGAGAAACGCATGTGAGTTTCTTCCTATTGCTTGCATGTAGGTTAAGGCACTTTCAAAGGAAAGTGATTTTTTCTGAAAGGACAGCATTTAGAAAGTGAAGCAACACTCCATTCACTTCGCAGAGTGAATTGAAGTATTGGAACAGACTGCTTCTCTTTCAGAGAAACGCATGTGAGTTTCTGGTGAATGCTTGTAAGAACCTTAAGGCACTTTCAAAGGAAAGTGATTTTCTCTGAAAGGACAGCATTTAGAAAGTGAAGCAACACTCCATTCGCTTCGCACAGTGAAATGAAGTGTTGGAACAGACTGCTTCTCTTTCAGAGAAACGCATGTGAGTTTCTTCCTAATGCTTGCAAGTAGCTTAAGGCACTTTCAAGGGAAAGTGATTTTCTCTGAAAGGACAGCATTTAGAAAGTGAAGCAACACTCCATTCACTTCGCACAGTGAATTGAAGTGTTGGAACAGACTGCTTCTCTTTCAGAGAAAAGCATGTGAGTTTCTGGTGAATGCTTGTAAGTAGCTTAAGGCACTTTCAAAGGAAAGTGATTTTCTCTGAAAGGACAGCATTTAGAAAGTGAAGCAACACTCCATTCACTTCGCAAAGTGAATTGAAGTGTTGGAACAGACTGCTTCTCTTTCAGAGAAATGCATGTGAGTTTCTGTTGAATGCTTGAAAGTACCTTAAGGCACTTTCAAAGGAAAGTGATTTTCTCTGAAAGTACAGCATTTAGAAAGTGAAGAAACACTCCATTCACTTTGCAGAGTGAATTGAAGTATTGGAATAGACTGCTTCTCTTTCAGAGAAATGCATGTGAGTTTCTGGTGAATGCTTGTAAGTAGCTTAAGGCACTTTCAAAGGAATATGATTTTCTCTGAAAGGACAGCATTTAGAAAGTGAGGCAACACTCCATTCACTTCGCACAGTGAATTGAAGTGTTGGAACAGACTGCTTCTCTTTCAGAGAAACGCATGTGAGTTTCTGTTGAATGCTTGTAAGTAGCTTAAGGCACTTTCAAAGGAAAGTGATTTTCTCTGAAAAAAAAGCATTTAGAAAGTGAAGCAACACTCCATTCCCTTCGTGCAGTGAATTGAAGTGTTGGAACAGACTGCTTCTCTTTCAGAGAAAAGCATGTGAGTTTATTCCTAATGCTTGCAAGTAGCTTAAGGCACTTTCAAGGGAAAGTGATTTTCTCTGAAAGGACAGCATTTAGAAAGTGAAGCAACACTCCATTCACTTCGCACAGTGAATTGAAGTGTTGGAACAGACTGCTTCTCTTTCAGAGAAACGCATGTGAGTTTCTGGTGAATGCTTGTAAGTAGCTTAAGGCACTTTCAAAGGAAAGTGATTTTCTCTGAAAGGACAGCATTTAGAAAGTGAAGCAACACTCCATTCACTTCGCACAGTGAATTGAAGTGTTGGAACAGACTGCTTCTCTTTCAGAGAAACGCATGTGAGTTTCTAGTGAAGGCTTGTACGTAGCTTAAGGCACTTTCAAAGGAAAGTGATTTTCTCTGAAAGGACAGCATTTAGAAAGTGAAGCAACACTCCATTCGCTTCGCACAGTGAAATGAAGTGTTGGAACAGACTGCTTCTCTTTCAGAGAAACGCATGTGAGTTTCTTCCTAATGCTTGCAAGTAGCTTAAGGCACTTTCAAGGGAAAGTGATTTTCTCTGAAAGGACAGCATTTAGAAACTGAAGCAACACTCCATTCACTTCGCACAGTGAATTGAAGTGTTGGAACAGACTGCTTCTCTTTCAGAGAAACGCATGTGAGTTTCCGTTGAATGCTTGAAAGTACCTTAAGGCACTTTCAAAGGAAAGTGATTTTCTCTGAAAGTACAGCATTTAGAAAGTGAAGAAACACTCCATTCACTTTGCAGAGTGAATTGAAGTATTGGAACAGACTGCTTCTCTTTCAGAGAAATGCATGTGAGTTTCTGGTGAATGCTTGTAAGTAGCTTAAGGCACTTTCAAAGGAAAATGATTTTCTCTGAAAGGACAGCATTTAGAAAGTGAGGCAACACTCCATTCACTTCGCACAGTGAATTGAAGTGTTGGAACAGACTGCTTCTCTTTCAGAGAAACGCATGTGAGTTTCTGTTGAATGCTTGTAAGTAGCTTAAGGCACTTTCAAAGGAAAGTGATTTTCTCTGAAAGGACAGCATTTAGAAAGTGAAGCAACACTCCATTCCCTTCGTGCAGTGAATTGAAGTGTTGGAACAGACTGCTTCTCTTTCAGAGAAACGCATGTGAGTTTCTTCCTATTGCTTGCATGTAGGTTAAGGCACTTTCAAAGGAAAGTGATTTTTTCTGAAAGGACAGCATTTAGAAAGTGAAGCAACACTCCATTCACTTCGCAGAGTGAATTGAAGTATTGGAACAGACTGCTTCTCTTTCAGAGAAACGCATGTGAGTTTCTGGTGAATGCTTGTAAGAACCTTCAGGCACTTTCAAAGGAAAGTGATTTTCTCTGAAAGGACAGCATTTAGAAACTGAAGCAACACTCCATTCACTTCGCACGATGAATTGAAGTGTTGGAACAGACTGCTTCTCTTTCAGAGAAACGCATGTGAGTTTCTTGTGAATTCTTGCAAGTTGCTTAAGGCACTTTCAAAGGAAAGTGATTTTCTCTGAAAGGACAGCATTTAGAAACTGAAGCAACACTCCATTCACTTCGCACAGTGAATTGAAGTGTTGGAACAGACTGCTTCTATTTCAGAGAAACGCATGTGAGTTTCTAGTGAATGCTAGTAAGTAGCTTAAGGCACTTTCAAAGGAAAGTGATTTTCTCTGAAAGGACAGCATTTAGAAAGTGAAGCAACACTCCATTCGCTTCGCACAGTGAAATGAAGTGTTGGAACAGACTGCTTCTCTTTCAGAGAAACGCATGTGAGTTTCTTCCTAATGCTTGCAAGTAGCTTAAGGCACTTTCAAGGGAAAGTGATTTTCTCTGAAAGGACAGCATTTAGAAAGTGAAGCAACACTCCATTCACTTCGCACAGTGAATTGAAGTGTTGGAACAGACTGCTTCTCTTTCAGAGAAACGCATGTGAGTTTCTGGTGAATGCTTGTAAGTAGCTTAAGGCACTTTCAAAGGAAAGTGATTTTCTCTTAAAGGACAGCATTTAGAAAGTGAAGCAACACTCCATTCACTTCGCACAGTGAATTGAAGTGTTGGAACAGACTGCTTCTCTTTCAGAGAAATGCATGTGAGTTTCTGTTGAATGCTTGAAAGTACCTTAAGGCACTTTCAAAGGAAAGTGATTTTCTCTGAAAGTACAGCATTTAGAAAGTGAAGAAACACTCCATTCACTTTGCAGAGTGAATTGAAGTATTGGAATAGACTGCTTCTCTTTCAGAGAAATGCATGTGAGTTTCTGGTGAATGCTTGTAAGTAGCTTAAGGCACTTTCAAAGGAAAATGATTTTCTCTGAAAGGACAGCATTTAGAAAGTGAGGCAACACTCCATTCACTTCGCACAGTGAATTGAAGTGTTGGAACAGACTGCTTCTCTTTCAGAGAAACGCATGTGAGTTTCTGTTGAATGCTTGTAAGTAGCTTAAGGCACTTTCAAAGGAAAGTGATTTTCTCTGAAAAAAAAGCATTTAGAAAGTGAAGCAACACTCCATTCCCTTCGTGCAGTGAATTGAAGTGTTGGAACAGACTGCTTCTCTTTCAGAGAAACGCATGTGAGTTTCTGTTGAATGCTTGTAAGTAGCTTAAGGCACTTTCAAAGGAAAGTGATTTTCTCTGAAAAAAAAGCATTTAGAAAGTGAAGCAACACTCCATTCCCTTCGTGCAGTGAATTGAAGTGTTGGAACAGACTGCTTCTCTTTCAGAGAAACGCATGTGAGTTTATTCCTAATGCTTGCAAGTAGCTTAAGGCACTTTCAAGGGAAAGTGATTTTCTCTGAAAGGACAGCATTTAGAAAGTGAAGCAACACTCCATTCACTTCGCACAGTGAATTGAAGTGTTGGAACAGACTGCTTCTCTTTCAGAGAAACGCATGTGAGTTTCTGGTGAATGCTTGTAAGAAGCTTAAGGCACTTTCAAAGGAAAGTGATTTTCTCTGAAAGGACAGCATTTAGAAAGTGAAGCAACACTCCATTCACTTCGCACGATGAATTGAAGTGTTGGAACAGACTGCTTCTCTTTCAGAGAAACGCATGTGAGTTTCTTGTGAATTCTTGCAAGTTGCTTAAGGCACTTTCAAAGGAAAGTGATTTTCTCTGAAAGGACAGCATTTAGAAACTGAAGCAACACTCCATTCACTTCGCACAGTGAATTGAAGTGTTGGAACAGACTGCTTCTCTTTCAGAGAAACGCATGTGAGTTTCTAGTGAATGCTTGTAAGTAGCTTAAGGCACTTTCAAAGGAAAGTGATTTTCTCTGAAAGGACAGCATTTAGAAAGTGAAGCAACACTCCATTCGCTTCGCACAGTGAAATGAAGTGTTGGAACAGACTGCTTCTCTTTCAGAGAAACGCATGTGAGTTTCTTCCTATGCTTGCAAGTAGCTTAAGGCACTTTCAAGGGAAAGTGATTTTCTCTGAAAGGACAGCATTTAGAAAGTGAAGCAACACTCCATTCACTTCGCACAGTGAATTGAAGTGTTGGAACAGACTGCTTCTCTTTCAGAGAAACGCATGTGAGTTTCTGGTGAATGCTTGTAAGTAGCTTAAGGCACTTTCAAAGGAAAGTGATTTTCTCTGAAAGGACAGCATTTAGAAAGTGAAGCAACACTCCATTCACTTCGCACAGTGAATTGAAGTGTTGGAACAGACTGCTTCTCTTTCAGAGAAATGCATGTGAGTTTCTGTTGAATGCTTGAAAGTACCTTAAGGCACTTTCAAAGGAAAGTGATTATCTCTGAAAGTACAGCATTTAGAAAGTGAAGAAACACTCCATTCACTTTGCAGAGTGAATTGAAGTATTGGAACAGACTGCTTCTCTTTCAGAGAAATGCATGTGAGTTTCTGGTGAATGCTTGTAAGTAGCTTAAGGCACATTCAAAGGAAAATGATTTTCTCTGAAAGGACAGCATTTAGAAAGTGAGACAACACTCCATTCACTTCGCACAGTGAATTGAAGTGTTGGAACAGACTGCTTCTCTTTCAGAGAAACACATGTGAGTTTCTGTTGAATGCTTGTAAGTAGCTTAAGGCACTTTCAAAGGAAAGTGATTTTCTCTGAAAGGACAGCATTTAGAAGGTGAAGCAACACTCCGTTCCCTTCGTGCAGTGAATTGAAGTGTTGCAACAGACTGCTTCTCTTTCAGAGAAACGCATGTGAGTTTCTTCCTAATGCTTGCAAGTAGCTTAAGGCACTTTCAAGGGAAAGTGATTTTCTCTGAAAGGACAGCATTTAGAAAGTGGAGCAACACTCCATTCACTTCGCACAGTGAATTGAAGTGTTGGAACAGACTGCTTCTCTTTCAGAGAAACGCATGTGAGTTTCTGGTGAATGCTTGTAAGTAGCTTAAGGCACTTTCAAAGGAAAGTGATTTTCTCTGAAAGGACATAATTTAGAAAGTGAAGCAACACTCCATTCACTTCGCACAGTGAATTGAAGTGTTGGAACAGACTGATTCTCTTTCAGAGAAATGTATGTGAGTTTCTGTTGAATGCTTGTAAGAAGCTTAAGGCACTTTCAAAGGAAAGTGATTTTCTCTGAAAGGACAGCATTTAGAAAGTGAAGCAACACTCCATTCCCTTCGTGCAGTGAATTGATGTGTGAACAGGCTGCTTCTCTTTCAGAGAAACGCATGTGAGTTTCTTCCTAATGCTTGCAAGTAGCTTAAGGCACTTTCAAGGGAAAGTGATTTTCTCTGAAAGGACAGCATTTAGAAAGTGAAGCAACACTCCATTAACTTCGCACAGTGAATTGAAGTGTTGGAACAGACTGCTTCTCTTTCAGAGAAACGCATGTGAGTTTCTGGTGAATGCTTGTAAGTAGCTTAAGGCACTTTCAAAGGAAAGTGATTTTCTCTGAAAGGAAATAATTTAGAAAGTGAAGCAACACTCCATTCACTTCGTACAGTGAATTGAAGTGTTGGAACAGACTGCTTCTCTTTCAGAGAAATGCATGTGAGTTTCTGTTGAATGCTTGTAAGAAGCTTAAGGCACTTTCAAAGGAAAGTGATTTTCTCTGAAAGGACAGCATTTAGAAAGTGAAGCAACACTCCATTCACTTCGCACATTGAATTGAAGTGTTGGAGCAGACTGCTTGTCTTTCAGAGAAACGCATGTGAGTTTCTGTTGAATGCTTGTAAGTAGCATAAGGCACTTTGAAAGGAAAGTGATTTTCTCTGAAAGGACAGCATTTAGAAAGCGAGGCAACACTCCATTCACTTCACACAGTGAATTGAAGTGTTGGAACAAGCTGCTTCTCTTTCAGAGAAATGCATGTGAGTTTCTTCCTAATGCTTTCAAGTAGCTTAAGGCACTTTCAAAGGAAAGTGATTTTCTCTGAAAGGACAGGATTTAGAAACTGAAGCAACACTCCATTCACTTCCCACAGTGAATTGAAGTGTTGGAACAGACTGCTTCTCTTTCAGAGAAACGCATGTGAGTTTCTGTTGAATGCTTGTAAGTAGCTTAAGGCACTTTCAAAGGAAAGTGATTTTCTCTGAAAGGACAGCATTTAGAAAGTGAAGCAACACTCCATTCCCTTTGTGCAGTGAATTGAAGTGTTGGAACAGACTGCTTCTCTTTCAGAGAAACGCATGTGAGTTTCTTCCTAATGCTTGCAAGTAGCTTAAGGCACTTTCAAGGGAAAGTGATTTTCTCTGAAAGGACAGCATTTAGAAAATGAAGCAACACTCCATTCACTTCGCACAGTGAATTGAAGTGTTGGAACAGACTGCTTCTCTTTCAGAGAAACGCATGTGAGTTTCTGGTGAATGCTTGTAAGTAGCTTAAGGCACTTTCAAAGGAAAGTGATTTTCTCTGAAAGGACAGCATTTAGAAAGTGAAGCAACACTCCATTCACTTCGCTGAGTGAATTGAAGTATTGGAACAGACTGCTTCTCTTTCAGAGAAATGCATGTGAGTTTCTGGTGAATGCTTGTAAGTAGCTTAAGGCACTTTCAAAGGAAAGTGATTTTCTCTGAAAGGACATAATTAAGAAAGTGAAGCAACACTCCATTCACTTCACACAGTGAATTGAAGTGTTGGAACAGACTGCTTCTCTTTCAGAGAAATGCATGTGAGTTTCTTGTGAATGCTTGTAAGTAGCTTAAGGCACTTTCAAAGGAAAGTGATTTTCTCTGAAAGGACAGCATTTAGAAAGTGAAGCAACACTATATTCACTTCGCACAGTGAATTGAAGTGTTGGAACAGACTGCTTCTCTTTCAGAGAAATGCATGTGAGTTTCTGTTGAATGCTTGTAAGAAGCTTAAGGCACTTTCAAAGGAAAGTGATTTTCTCTGAAAGGACAGCATTTAGAAAGTGAAGCAACACTCCATTCACTTCGCACATTGAATTGAAGTGTTGGAGCAGACTGCTTCTCTTTCAGAGAAACGCATGTGAGTTTCTGTTGAATGCTTGTAAGTAGCATAAGGCACTTTGAAAGGAAAGTGATTTTCTCTGAAAGGACAGCATTTTGAAAGCAAGGCAACACTCCATTCACTTCACACAGTGAATTGAAGTGTTGGAACAGACTGCTTCTCTTTCAGAGAAACGCATGTGAGTTTCTTCCTAATGCTTGCATGTAGCTTAAGGCACTTTCAAAGGAGAGTGATTTTCTCTGAAAGGACAGCATTTAGAAAGTGAAGCAACACTCCATTCACTTCGCACAGTGAATTGAAGTGTTGGAACAGACTGCTTCTCTTTCAGAGAAACGCATGTGAGTTTCTTCCTATTGCTTGCAAGTAGCTTAAGGCACTTTCAAAGGAAAGTGATTTTCTCTGAAAGGACAGCATTTAGAAAGTGAAGCAACACTCCATTCACTTCGCAGAGTGAATTGAAGTATTGGAACAGACTGCTTCTCTTTCAGAGAAACGCATGTAAGTTTCTGGTGAATGCTTGTAAGAACCTTAAGGCACTTTCAAAGGAAAGTGATTTTCTCTGAAAGGACAGCATTTAGAAAGTGAAGCAACACTCCATTCACTTCGCACGATGAATTGAAGTGTTGGAACAGACTGCTTCTCTTTCAGAGAAACGCATGTGAGTTTCTTGTGAATTCTTGCAAGTTGCTTAAGGCACTTTCAAAGGAAAGTGATTTTCTCTGAAAGGACAGCATTTAGAAACTGAAGCAACACTCCATTCACTTCGCACAGTGAAATGAAGTGTTGGAACAGACTGCTTCTCTTTCAGAGAAACGCATGTGAGTTTCTTCCTAATGCTTGCAAGTAGCTTAAGGCACTTTCAAGGGAAAGTGATTTTCTCTGAAAGGACAGCATTTAGAAAGTGAAGCAACACTCCATTCACTTCGCACAGTGAATTGAAGTGTTGGAACAGACTGCTTCTCTTTCAGAGAAACGCATGTGAGTTTCTGGTGAATGCTTGTAAGTAGCTTAAGGCACTTTCAAAGGAAAGTGATTTTCTCTGAAAGGACAGCATTTAGAAAGTGAAGCAACACTCCATTCACTTCGCACAGTGAATTGAAGTGTTGGAACAGACTGCTTCTCTTTCAGAGAAATGCATGTGAGTTTCTGTTGAATGCTTGAAAGTACCTTAAGGCACTTTCAAAGGAAAGTGATTTTCTCTGAAAGTACAGCATTTAGAAAGTGAAGAAACACTCCATTCACTTTGCAGAGTGAATTGAAGTATTGGAATAGACTGCTTCTCTTTCAGAGAAATGCATGTGAGTTTCTGGTGAATGCTTGTAAGTAGCTTAAGGCACTTTCAAAGGAAAATGATTTTCTCTGAAAGGACAGCATTTAGAAAGTGAGGCAACACTCCATTCACTTCGCACAGTGAATTGAAGTGTTGGAACAGACTGCTTCTCTTTCAGAGAAACGCATGTGAGTTTCTGTTGAATGCTTGTAAGTAGCTTAAGGCACTTTCAAAGGAAAGTGATTTTCTCTGAAAAAAAAGCATTTAGAAAGTGAAGCAACACTCCATTCCCTTCGTGCAGTGAATTGAAGTGTTGGAACAGACTGCTTCTCTTTCAGAGAAACGCATGTGAGTTTATTCCTAATGCTTGCAAGTAGCTTAAGGCACTTTCAAGGGAAAGTGATTTTCTCTGAAAGGACAGCATTTAGAAAGTGAAGCAACACTCCATTCACTTCGCACAGTGAATTGAAGTGTTGGAACAGACTGCTTCTCTTTCAGAGAAACGCATGTGAGTTTCTGGTGAATGCTTGTAAGAAGCTTAAGGCACTTTCAAAGGAAAGTGATTTTCTCTGAAAGGACAGCATTTAGAAAGTGAAGCAACACTCCATTCACTTCGCACGATGAATTGAAGTGTTGGAACAGACTGCTTCTCTTTCAGAGAAACGCATGTGAGTTTCTTGTGAATTCTTGCAAGTTGCTTAAGGCACTTTCAAAGGAAAGTGATTTTCTCTGAAAGGACAGCATTTAGAAAGTGAAGCAACACTCCATTCGCTTCGCACAGTGAAATGAAGTGTTGGAACAGACTGCTTCTCTTTCAGAGAAACGCATGTGAGTTTCTTCCTATGCTTGCAAGTAGCTTAAGGCACTTTCAAGGAAAAGTGATTTTCTCTGAAAGGACAGCATTTAGAAAGTGAAGCAACACTCCATTCACTTCGCACAGTGAATTGAAGTGTTGGAACAGACTGCTTCTCTTTCAGAGAAACGCATGTGAGTTTCTGGTGAATGCTTGTAAGTAGCTTAATGCACTTTCAAAGGAAAGTGATTTTCTCTGAAAGGACAGCATTTAGAAAGTGAAGCAACACTCCATTCACTTCGCACAGTGAATTGAAGTGTTGGAACAGACTGCTTCTCTTTCAGAGAAATGCATGTGAGTTTCTGTTGAATGCTTGAAAGTACCTTAAGGCACTTTCAAAGGAAAGTGATTTTCTCTCAAAGTAGAGCATTTAGAAAGTGAAGAAACACTCCATTCACTTTGCAGAGTGAATTGAAGTATTGGAACAGACTGCTTCTCTTTCAGAGAAATGCATGTGAGTTTCTGGTGAATGCTTCTAAGTAGCTTAAGGCACTTTCAAAGGAAAATGATTTTCTCTGAAAGGACAGCATTTAGAAAGTGAGGCAACACTCCATTCACTTCGCACAGTGAATTGAAGTGTTGGAACAGACTGCTTCTCTTTCTGAGAAACACATGTGAGTTTCTGTTGAATGCTTGTAAGTAGCTTAAGGCACTTTCAAAGGAAAGTGATTTTCTCTGAAAGGACAGCATTTAGAAGGTGAAGCAACACTCCATTCACTTCGTGCAGTGAATTGAATTGTTGCAACAGACTGCTTCTCTTTCAGAGAAACGCATGTGAGTTTCTTCCTAATGCTTGCAAGTAGCTTAAGGCACTTTCAAGGGAAAGTGATTTTCTCTGAAAGGACAGCATTTAGAAAGTGAAGCAACACTCCATTCACTACGCACAGTGAATTGAAGTGTTGGACCAGACTGCTTCTCTTTCAGAGAAACGCATGTGAGTTTCTGGTGATTGCTTGTAAGTAGCTTAAGGCACTTTCAAAGGAAAGTGATTTTCTCTGAAAGGACATAATTTAGAAAGTGAAGCAACACTCCATTCACTTCGCACAGTGAATTGAAGTGTTGGAACAGACTGCTTCTCTTTCAGAGAAATGTATGTGAGTTTCTGTTGAATGCTTGTAAGAAGCTTAAGGCACTTTCAAAGGAAAGTGATTTTCTCTGAAAGGACAGCATTTAGAAAGTGAAGCAACACTCCATTCCCTTCGTGCAGTGAATTGATGTGTGAACAGGCTGCTTCTCTTTCAGAGAAACGCATGTGAGTTTCTTCCTAATGCTTGCAAGTAGCTTAAGGCACTTTCAAGGGAAAGTGATTTTCTCTGAAAGGACAGCATTTAGAAAGTGAAGCAACACTCCATTAACTTCGCACAGTGAATTGAAGTGTTGGAACAGACTGCTTCTCTTTCAGAGAAACGCATGTGAGTTTCTGGTGAATGCTTGTAAGTAGCTTAAGGCACTTTCAAAGGAAAGTGATTTTCTCTGAAAGGACATAATTTAGAAAGTGAAGCAACACTCCATTCACTTCGCACATTGAATTGAAGTGTTGGAGCAGACTGCTTGTCTTTCAGAGAAACGCATGTGAGTTTCTGTTGAATGCTTGTAAGTAGCATAAGGCACTTTGAAAGGAAAGTGATTTTCTCTGAAAGGACAGCATTTAGAAAGCGAGGCAACACTCCATTCACTTCACACAGTGAATTGAAGTGTTGGAACAAGCTGCTTCTCTTTCAGAGAAATGCATGTGAGTTTCTGCCTAATGCTTTCAAGTATCTTAAGGCACTTTCAAAGGAAAGTGATTTTCTCTGAAAGGACAGGATTTAGAAACTGAAGCAACACTCCATTCACTTCCCACAGTGAATTGAAGTGTTGGAACAGACTGCTTCTCTTTCAGAGAAACGCATGTGAGTTTCTGTTGAATGCTTGTAAGTAGCTTAAGGCACTTTCAAAGGAAAGTGATTTTCTCTGAAAGGACAGCATTTAGAAAGTGAAGCAACACTCCATTCCCTTTGTGCAGTGAATTGAAGTGTTGGAACAGACTGCTTCTCTTTCAGAGAAACGCATGTGAGTTTCTTCCTAATGCTTGCAAGTAGCTTAAGGCACTTTCAAGGGAAAGTGATTTTCTCTGAAAGGACAGCATTTAGAAAATGAAGCAACACTCCATTCACTTCGCACAGTGAATTGAAGTGTTGGAACAGACTGCTTCTCTTTCAGAGAAACGCATGTGAGTTTCTGGTGAATGCTTGTAAGTAGCTTAAGGCACTTTCAAAGGAAAGTGATTTTCTCTGAAAGGACAGCATTTAGAAAGTGAAGCAACACTCCATTCACTTCGCACAGTGAATTGATGTGTTGGAACAGACTGCTTCTCTTTCAGAGAAACGCATGTGAGTTTCTGTTGATTGCTTGTAAGTACCTTAAGGCACTTTCAAAGGAAAGTGATTTTCTCTGAAAGGACAGCATTTAGAAAGTGAAGCAACACTCCATTCACTTCGCAGAGTGAATTGAAGTATTGGAACAGACTGCTTCTCTTTCAGAGAAATGCATGTGAGTTTCTGGTGAATGCTTGTAAGTAGCTTAAGGCACTTTCAAAGGAAAGTGATTTTCTCTGAAAGGACATAATTAAGAAAGTGAAGCAACACTCCATTCACTTCGCACAGTGAATTGAAGTGTTGGAACAGACTGCTTCTCTTTCAGAGAAATGCATGTGAGTTTCTTGTGAATGCTTGTAAGTAGCTTAAGGCACTTTCAAAGGAAAGTGATTTTCTCTGAAAGGACAGCATTTAGAAAGTGAAGCAACACTATATTCACTTCGCACAGTGAATTGAAGTGTTGGAACAGACTGCTTCTCTTTCAGAGAAATGCATGTGAGTTTCTGTTGAATGCTTGTAAGAAGCTTAAGGCACTTTCAAAGGAAAGTGATTTTCTCTGAAAGGACAGCATTTAGAAAGTGAAGCAACACTCCATTCACTTCGCACATTGAATTGAAGTGTTGGAGCAGACTGCTTCTCTTTCAGAGAAACGCATGTGAGTTTCTGTTGAATGCTTGTAAGTAGCATAAGGCACTTTGAAAGGAAAGTGATTTTCTCTGAAAGGACAGCATTTTGAAAGCAAGGCAACACTCCATTCACTTCACACAGTGAATTGAAGTGTTGGAACAGACTGCTTCTCTTTCAGAGAAACGCATGTGAGTTTCTTCCTAATGCTTGCATGTAGCTTAAGGCACTTTCAAAGGAAAGTGATTTTCTCTGAAAGGACAGAATTTAGAAAGTGAAGCAACACTCCATTCACTTCGCACAGTGAATTGAAGTGTTGGAACAGACTGCTTCTCTTTCAGAGAAACGCATGTGAGTTTCTGGTGAATGCTTGTAAGTAGCTTAAGGCACTTTCAAAGGAAAGTGATTTTCTCTGAAAGGACATAATTTAGAAAGTGAAGCAACACTCCATTCACTTCGCACATTGAATTGAAGTGTTGGAGCAGACTGCTTGTCTTTCAGAGAAACGCATGTGAGTTTCTGTTGAATGCTTGTAAGTAGCATAAGGCACTTTGAAAGGAAAGTGATTTTCTCTGAAAGGACAGCATTTAGAAAGCGAGGCAACACTCCATTCACTTCACACAGTGAATTGAAGTGTTGGAACAAGCTGCTTCTCTTTCAGAGAAATGCATGTGAGTTTCTGCCTAATGCTTTCAAGTATCTTAAGGCACTTTCAAAGGAAAGTGATTTTCTCTGAAAGGACAGGATTTAGAAACTGAAGCAACACTCCATTCACTTCCCACAGTGAATTGAAGTGTTGGAACAGACTGCTTCTCTTTCAGAGAAACGCATGTGAGTTTCTGTTGAATGCTTGTAAGTAGCTTAAGGCACTTTCAAAGGAAAGTGATTTTCTCTGAAAGGACAGCATTTAGAAAGTGAAGCAACACTCCATTCCCTTTGTGCAGTGAATTGAAGTGTTGGAACAGACTGCTTCTCTTTCAGAGAAACGCATGTGAGTTTCTTCCTAATGCTTGCAAGTAGCTTAAGGCACTTTCAAGGGAAAGTGATTTTCTCTGAAAGGACAGCATTTAGAAAATGAAGCAACACTCCATTCACTTCGCACAGTGAATTGAAGTGTTGGAACAGACTGCTTCTCTTTCAGAGAAACGCATGTGAGTTTCTGGTGAATGCTTGTAAGTAGCTTAAGGCACTTTCAAAGGAAAGTGATTTTCTCTGAAAGGACAGCATTTAGAAAGTGAAGCAACACTCCATTCACTTCGCACAGTGAATTGATGTGTTGGAACAGACTGCTTCTCTTTCAGAGAAACGCATGTGAGTTTCTGTTGATTGCTTGTAAGTACCTTAAGGCACTTTCAAAGGAAAGTGATTTTCTCTGAAAGGACAGCATTTAGAAAGTGAAGCAACACTCCATTCACTTCGCAGAGTGAATTGAAGTATTGGAACAGACTGCTTCTCTTTCAGAGAAATGCATGTGAGTTTCTGGTGAATGCTTGTAAGTAGCTTAAGGCACTTTCAAAGGAAAGTGATTTTCTCTGAAAGGACATAATTAAGAAAGTGAAGCAACACTCCATTCACTTCGCACAGTGAATTGAAGTGTTGGAACAGACTGCTTCTCTTTCAGAGAAATGCATGTGAGTTTCTTGTGAATGCTTGTAAGTAGCTTAAGGCACTTTCAAAGGAAAGTGATTTTCTCTGAAAGGACAGCATTTAGAAAGTGAAGCAACACTATATTCACTTCGCACAGTGAATTGAAGTGTTGGAACAGACTGCTTCTCTTTCAGAGAAATGCATGTGAGTTTCTGATGAATGCTTGTAAGAAGCTTAAGGCACTTTCAAAGGAAAGTGATTTTCTCTGAAAGGACAGCATTTAGAAAGTGAAGCAACACTCCATTCACTTCGCACATTGAATTGAAGTGTTGGAGCAGACTGCTTCTCTTTCAGAGAAACGCATGTGAGTTTCTGTTGAATGCTTGTAAGTAGCATAAGGCACTTTGAAAGGAAAGTGATTTTCTCTGAAAGGACAGCATTTTGAAAGCAAGGCAACACTCCATTCACTTCACACAGTGAATTGAAGTGTTGGAACAGACTGCTTCTCTTTCAGAGAAACGCATGTGAGTTTCTTCCTAATGCTTGCATGTAGCTTAAGGCACTTTCAAAGGAAAGTGATTTTCTCTGAAAGGACAGAATTTAGAAAGTGAAGCAACACTCCATTCACTTCGCACAGTGAATTGAAGTGTTGGAACAGACTGCTTCTCTTTCAGAGAAACGCATGTGAGTTTCTTCCTATTGCTTGCAAGTAGCTTAAGGCACTTTCAAAGGAAAGTGATTTTCTCTGAAAGGACAGCATTTAGAAAGTGAAGCAACACTCCATTCACTTCGCAGAGTGAATTGAAGTATTGGAACAGACTGCTTCTCTTTCAGAGAAACGCATGTAAGTTTCTGGTGAATGCTTGTAAGAACCTTAAGGCACTTTCAAAGGAAAGTGATTTTCTCTGAAAGGACAGCATTTAGAAAATGAAGCAACACTCCATTCACTTCGTGCAGTGAATTGATGTGTGAACAGGCTGCTTCTCTTTCAGAGAAACGCATGTGAGTTTCTTCCTAATGCTTGCAAGTAGCTTAAGGCACTTTCAAGGGAAAGTGATTTTCTCTGAAAGGACAGCATTTAGAAAGTGAAGCAACACTCCATTAACTTCGCACAGTGAATTGAAGTGTTGGAACAGACTGCTTCTCTTTCAGAGAAACGCATGTGAGTTTCTGGTGAATGCTTGTAAGTAGCTTAAGGCACTTTCAAAGGAAAGTGATTTTCTCTGAAAGGAAATAATTTAGAAAGTGAAGCAACACTCCATTCACTTCGTACAGTGAATTGAAGTGTTGGAACAGACTGCTTCTCTTTCAGAGAAATGCATGTGAGTTTCTGTTGAATGCTTGTAAGAAGCTTAAGGCACTTTCAAAGGAAAGTGATTTTCTCTGAAAGGACAGCATTTAGAAAGTGAAGCAACACTCCATTCACTTCGCACATTGAATTGAAGTGTTGGAGCAGACTGCTTGTCTTTCAGAGAAACGCATGTGAGTTTCTGTTGAATGCTTGTAAGTAGCATAAGGCACTTTGAAAGGAAAGTGATTTTCTCTGAAAGGACAGCATTTAGAAAGCGAGGCAACACTCCAGTCACTTCACACAGTGAATTGAAGTGTTGGAACAAGCTGCTTCTCTTTCAGAGAAATACATGTGAGTTTCTTCCTAATGCTTTCAAGTAGCTTAAGGCACTTTCAAAGGAAAGTGATTTTCTCTGAAAGGACAGGATTTAGAAACTGAAGCAACACTCCATTCACTTCCCACAGTGAATTGAAGTGTTGGAACAGACTGCTTCTCTTTCAGAGAAACGCATGTGAGTTTCTGTTGAATGCTTGTAAGTAGCTTAAGGCACTTTCAAAGGAAAGTGATTTTCTCTGAAAGGACAGCATTTAGAAAGTGAAGCAACACTCCATTCCCTTTGTGCAGTGAATTGAAGTGTTGGAACAGACTGCTTCTCTTTCAGAGAAACGCATGTGAGTTTCTTCCTAATGCTTGCAAGTAGCTTAAGGCACTTTCAAGGGAAAGTGATTTTCTCTGAAAGGACAGCATTTAGAAAATGAAGCAACACTCCATTCACTTCGCACAGTGAATTGAAGTGTTGGAACAGACTGCTTCTCTTTCAGAGAAACGCATGTGAGTTTCTGGTGAATGCTTGTAAGTAGCTTAAGGCACTTTCAAAGGAAAGTGATTTTCTCTGAAAGGACAGCATTTAGAAAGTGAAGCAACACTCCATTCACTTCGCACAGTGAATTGAAGTGTTGGAACAGACTGCTTCTCTTTCAGAGAAACGCATGTGAGTTTCTGTTGAATGCTTGTAAGTACCTTAAGGCACTTTCAAAGGAAAGTGATTTTCTCTGAAAGGACAGCATTTAGAAAGTGAAGCAACACTCCATTCACTTCGCTGAGTGAATTGAAGTATTGGAACAGACTGCTTCTCTTTCAGAGAAATGCATGTGAGTTTCTGGTGAATGCTTGTAAGTAGCTTAAGGCACTTTCAAAGGAAAGTGATTTTCTCTGAAAGGACATAATTAAGAAAGTGAAGCAACACTCCATTCACTTCACACAGTGAATTGAAGTGTTGGAACAGACTGCTTCTCTTTCAGAGAAATGAATGTGAGTTTCTTGTGAATGCTTGTAAGTAGCTTAAGGCACTTTCAAAGGAAAGTGATTTTCTCTGAAAGGACAGCATTTAGAAAGTGAAGCAACACTATATTCACTTTGCACAGTGAATTGAAGTGTTGGAACAGACTGCTTCTCTTTCAGAGAAATGCATGTGAGTTTCTGTTGAATGCTTGTAAGAAGCTTAAGGCACTTTCAAAGGAAAGTGATTTTCTCTGAAAGGACAGCATTTAGAAAGTGAAGCAACAATCCATTCACTTCGCACATTGAATTGAAGTGTTGGAGCAGACTGCTTCTCTTTCAGAGAAACGCATGTGAGTTTCTGTTGAATGCTTGTAAGTAGCATAAGGCACTTTGAAAGGAAAGTGATTTTCTCTGAAAGGACAGCATTTTGAAAGCAAGGCAACACTCCATTCACTTCACACAGTGAATTGAAGTGTTGGAACAGACTGCTTCTCTTTCAGAGAAACGCATGTGAGTTTCTTCCTAATGCTTGCATGTAGCTTAAGGCACTTTCAAAGGAAAGTGATTTTCTCTGAAAGGACAGCATTTAGAAAGTGAAGCAAGACTCCATTCACTTCGCACAGTGAATTGAAGTGTTGGAACAGACTGCTTCTCTTTCAGAGAAACGCATGTGAGTTTCTTCCTATTGCTTGCAAGTAGCTTAAGGCACTTTCAAAGGAAAGTGATTTTCTCTGAAAGGACAGCATTTAGAAAGTGAAGCAACACTCCATTCACTTCGCAGAGTGAATTGAAGTATTGGAACAGACTGCTTCTCTTTCAGAGAAACGAATGTAAGTTTCTGGTGAATGCTTGTAAGAACCTTAAGGCACTTTCAAAGGAAAGTGATTTTCTCTGAAAGGACAGCATTTAGAAAGTGAAGCAACACTCCATTCACTTCGCACGATGAATTGAAGTGTTGGAACAGACTGCTTCTCTTTCAGAGAAACGCATGTGAGTTTCTTGTGAATTCTTGCAAGTTGCTTAAGGCACTTTCAAAGGAAAGTGATTTTCTCTGAAAGGACAGCATTTAGAAACTGAAGCAACACTCCATTCACTTCGCACAGTGAAATGAAGTGTTGGAACAGACTGCTTCTCTTTCAGAGAAACGCATGTGAGTTTCTTCCTAATGCTTGCAAGTAGCTTAAGGCACTTTCAAGGGAAAGTGATTTTCTCTGAAAGGACAGCATTTAGAAAGTGAAGCAACACTCCATTCACTTCGCACAGTGAATTGAAGTGTTGGAACAGACTGCTTCTCTTTCAGAGAAACGCATGTGAGTTTCTGGTGAATGCTTGTAAGTAGCTTAAGGCACTTTCAAAGGAAAGTGATTTTCTCTGAAAGGACAGCATTTAGAAAGTGAAGCAACACTCCATTCACTTCGCACAGTGAATTGAAGTGTTGGAACAGACTGCTTCTCTTTCAGAGAAACGCATGTGAGTTTCTGTTGAATGCTTGAAAGTACCTTAAGGCACTTTCAAAGGAAAGTGATTTTCTCTGAAAGTACAGCATTTAGAAAGTGAAGAAACACTCCATTCACTTTGCAGAGTGAATTGAAGTATTGGAATAGACTGCTTCTCTTTCAGAGAAATGCATGTGAGTTTCTGGTGAATGCTTGTAAGTAGCTTAAGGCACTTTCAAAGGAAAATGATTTTCTCTGAAAGGACAGCATTTAGAAAGTGAGGCAACACTCCATTCACTTCGCACAGTGAATTGAAGTGTTGGAACAGACTGCTTCTCTTTCAGAGAAACGCATGTGAGTTTCTGTTGAATGCTTGTAAGTAGCTTAAGGCACTTTCAAAGGAAAGTGATTTTTTCTGAAAAAAAAGCATTTAGAAAGTGAAGCAACACTCCATTCCCTTCGTGCAGTGAATTGAAGTGTTGGAACAGACTGCTTCTCTTTCAGAGAAACACATGTGAGTTTATTCCTAATGCTTGCAAGTAGCTTAAGGCACTTTCAAGGGAAAGTGATTTTCTCTGAAAGGACAGCATTTAGAAAGTGAAGCAACACTCCATTCACTTCGCACAGTGAATTGAAGTGTTGGAACAGACTGCTTCTCTTTCAGAGAAACGCATGTGAGTTTCTGGTGAATGCTTGTAAGTAGCTTAATGCACTTTCAAAGGAAAGTGATTTTCTCTGAAAGGACAGCATTTAGAAAGTGAAGCAACACTCCATTCACTTCGCACAGTGAATTGAAGTGTTGGAACAGACTGCTTCTCTTTCAGAGAAACGCATGTGAGTTTCTTCCTAATGCTTGCAAGTAGCTTAAGGCACGTTCAAGGGAAAGTGATTTTCTCTGAAAGTAGAGCATTTAGAAAGTGAAGAAACACTCCATTCACTTTGCAGAGTGAATTGAAGTATTGGAACAGACTGCTTCTCTTTCAGAGAAATGCATGTGAGTTTCTGGTGAATGCTTCTAAGTAGCTTAAGGCACTTTCAAGGGAAAATGATTTTCTCTGAAAGGACAGCATTTAGAAAGTGAGGCAACACTCCATTCACTTCGCACAGTGAATTGAAGTGTTGGAACAGACTGCTTCTCTTTCAGAGAAACACATGTGAGTTTCTGTTGAATGCCTGTAAGTAGCTTAAGGCACTTTCAAAGGAAAGTGATTTTCTCTGAAAGGACAGCATTTAGAAGGTGAAGCAACACTCCATTCACTTCGTGCAGTGAATTGAATTGTTGCAACAGACTGCTTCTCTTTCAGAGAAACGCATGTGAGTTTCTTCCTAATGCTTGCAAGTAGCTTAAGGCACTTTCAAGGGAAAGTGATTTTCTCTGAAAGGACAGCATTTAGAAAGTGAAGCAACACTCCATTCCCTTCGTGCAGTGAATTGATGTGTGAACAGGCTGCTTCTCTTTCAGAGAAACGCATGTGAGTTTCTTCCTAATGCTTGCAAGTAGCTTAAGGCACTTTCAAGGGAAAGTGATTTTCTCTGAAAGGACAGCATTTAGAAAGTGAAGCAACACTCCATTAACTTCGCACAGTGAATTGAAGTGTTGGAACAGACTGCTTCTCTTTCAGAGAAACGCATGTGAGTTTCTGGTGAATGCTTGTAAGTAGCTTAAGGCACTTTCAAAGGAAAGTGATTTTCTCTGAAAGGACATAATTTAGAAAGTGAAGCAACACTCCATTCACTTCGCACATTGAATTGAAGTGTTGGAGCAGACTGCTTGTCTTTCAGAGAAACGCATGTGAGTTTCTGTTGAATGCTTGTAAGTAGCATAAGGCACTTTGAAAGGAAAGTGATTTTCTCTGAAAGGACAGCATTTAGAAAGCGAGGCAACACTCCATTCACTTCACACAGTGAATTGAAGTGTTGGAACAAGCTGCTTCTCTTTCAGAGAAATGCATGTGAGTTTCTGCCTAATGCTTTCAAGTATCTTAAGGCACTTTCAAAGGAAAGTGATTTTCTCTGAAAGGACAGGATTTAGAAACTGAAGCAACACTCCATTCACTTCCCACAGTGAATTGAAGTGTTGGAACAGACTGCTTCTCTTTCAGAGAAACGCATGTGAGTTTCTGTTGAATGCTTGTAAGTAGCTTAAGGCACTTTCAAAGGAAAGTGATTTTCTCTGAAAGGACAGCATTTAGAAAGTGAAGCAACACTCCATTCCCTTTGTGCAGTGAATTGAAGTGTTGGAACAGACTGCTTCTCTTTCAGAGAAACGCATGTGAGTTTCTTCCTAATGCTTGCAAGTAGCTTAAGGCACTTTCAAGGGAAAGTGATTTTCTCTGAAAGGACAGCATTTAGAAAATGAAGCAACACTCCATTCACTTCGCACAGTGAATTGAAGTGTTGGAACAGACTGCTTCTCTTTCAGAGAAACGCATGTGAGTTTCTGGTGAATGCTTGTAAGTAGCTTAAGGCACTTTCAAAGGAAAGTGATTTTCTCTGAAAGGACAGCATTTTGAAAGTGAAGCAACACTCCATTCACTTCGCACAGTGAATTGATGTGTTGGAACAGACTGCTTCTCTTTCAGAGAAACGCTTGTGAGTTTCTGTTGATTGCTTGTAAGTACCTTAAGGCACTTTCAAAGGAAAGTGATTTTCTCTGAAAGGACAGCATTTAGAAAGTGAAGCAACACTCCATTCACTTCGCAGAGTGAATTGAAGTATTGGAACAGACTGCTTCTCTTTCAGAGAAATGCATGTGAGTTTCTGGTGAATGCTTGTAAGTAGCTTAAGGCACTTTCAAAGGAAACTGATTTTCTCTGAAAGGACATAATTAAGAAAGTGAAGCAACACTCCATTCACTTCGCACAGTGAATTGAAGTGTTGGAACAGACTGCTTCTCTTTCAGAGAAATGCATGTGAGTTTCTTGTGAATGCTTGTAAGTAGCTTAAGGCACTTTCAAAGGAAAGTGATTTTCTCTGAAAGGACAGCATTTAGAAAGTGAAGCAACACTATATTCACTTCGCACAGTGAATTGAAGTGTTGGAACAGACTGCTTCTCTTTCAGAGAAATGCATGTGAGTTTCTGTTGAATGCTTGTAAGAAGCTTAAGGCACTTTCAAAGGAAAGTGATTTTCTCTGAAAGGACAGCATTTAGAAAGTGAAGCAACACTCCATTCACTTCGCACATTGAATTGAAGTGTTGGAGCAGACTGCTTCTCTTTCAGAGAAACGCATGTGAGTTTCTGTTGAATGCTTGTAAGTAGCATAAGGCACTTTGAAAGGAAAGTGATTTTCTCTGAAAGGACAGCATTTTGAAAGCAAGGCAACACTCCATTCACTTCACACAGTGAATTGAAGTGTTGGAACAGACTGCTTCTCTTTCAGAGAAACGCATGTGAGTTTCTTCCTAATGCTTGCATGTAGCTTAAGGCACTTTCAAAGGAAAGTGATTTTCTCTGAAAGGACAGAATTTAGAAAGTGAAGCAACACTCCATTCACTTCGCACAGTGAATTGAAGTGTTGGAACAGACTGCTTCTCTTTCAGAGAAACGCATGTGAGTTTCTTCCTATTGCTTGCAAGTAGCTTAAGGCACTTTCAAAGGAAAGTGATTTTCTCTGAAAGGACAGCATTTAGAAAGTGAAGCAACACTCCATTCACTTCGCACAGTGAATTGAAGTATTGGAACAGACTGCTTCTCTTTCAGAGAAACGCATGTAAGTTTCTGGTGAATGCTTGTAAGAACCTTAAGGCACTTTCAAAGGAAAGTGATTTTCTCTGAAAGGACAGCATTTAGAAAATGAAGCAACACTCCATTCACTTCGCACGATGAATTGAAGTGTTGGAACAGACTGCTTCTCTTTCAGAGAAACGCATGTGAGTTTCTTGTGAATTCTTGCAAGTTGCTTAAGGCACTTTCAAAGGAAAGTGATTTTCTCTGAAAGGACAGCATTTAGAAACTGAAGCAACACTCCATTCACTTCGCACAGTGAATTGAAGTGTTGGAACAGACTGCTTCTCTTTCAGAGAAACGCATGTGAGTTTCTAGTGAATGCTTGTAAGTAGCTTAAGGCACTTTCAAAGGAAAGTGATTTTCTCTGAAAGGACAGCATTTAGAAAGTGAAGCAACACTCCATTCGCTTCGCACAGTGAAATGAAGTGTTGGAACAGACTGCTTCTCTTTCAGAGAAACACATGTGAGTTTCTTCCTAATGCTTGCAAGTAGCTTAAGGCACTTTCAAGGGAAAGTGATTTTCTCTGAAAGGACAGCATTTAGAAAGTGAAGCAACACTCCATTCACTTCGCACAGTGAATTGAAGTGTTGGAACAGACTGCTTCTCTTTCAGAGAAACGCATGTGAGTTTCTGGTGAATTCTTGTAAGTAGCTTAAGGCACTTCCAAAGGAAAGTGATTTTCTCTGAAAGGACAGCATTTAGAAAGTGAAGCAACACTCCATTCACTTCGCACAGTGAATTGAAGTGTTGGAACAGACTGCTTCTCTTTCAGAGAAATGCATGTGAGTTTCTGTTGAATGCTTGAAAGTACCTTAAGGCACTTTCAAAGGAGAGTGATTTTCTCTGAAAGTACAGGATTTAGAAAGTGAAGAAACACTTCATTCACTTTGCAGAGTGAATTGAAGTATTGGAACAGACTGCTTCTCTTTCAGAGAAATGCATGTGAGTTTCTGGTGAATGCTTGTAAGTAGCTTAAGGCACTTTCAAAGGAAAATGATTTTCTCTGAAAGGACAGCATTTAGAAAGTGAGGCAACACTCCATTCACTTTGCACAGTGAATTGAAGTGTTGGAACAGACTGCTTCTCTTTCAGAGAAACGCATGTGAGTTTCTGTTGAATGCTTGTAAGTAGCTTAAGGCACTTTCAAAGGAAAGTGATTTTCTCTGAAAGGACAGCATTTAGAAAGTGAAGCAACACTCCATTCCCTTCGTGCAGTGAATTGAAGTGTTGGAACAGACTGCTTCTCTTTCAGAGAAACGCATGTGAGTTTCTTCCTAATGCTTGCAAGTAGCTTAAGGCACTTTCAAGGGAAAGTGATTTTCTCTGAAAGGACAGCATTTAGAAAGTGAAGCAACACTCCATTCACTTCGCACAGTGAATTGAAGTGTTGGAACAGACTGCTTCTCTTTCAGAGAAACGCATGTGAGTTTCTGGTGAATGCTTGTAAGTAGCTTAAGGCACTTTCAAAGGAAAGTGATTTTCTCTGAAAGGACAGCATTTAGAAAGTGAAGCAACACTCCATTCACTTCGCACTGTGAATTGAAGTGTTGGAACAGACTGCTTCTCTTTCAGAGAAACGCATGTGAGTTTCTGGTGAATGCTTGTAAGTAGCTTAAGGCACTTTCAAAGGAAAGTGATTTTCTCTGAAAGGACAGCATTTAGAAAGTGAAGCAACACTCCATTCCCTTCGTGCAGTGAATTGAAGTGTTGGAACAGAGTGCTTCTCTTTCATAGAAACGCATTAGTGTTTCTTGTGAATGCTTGCAAGTGGCTTAAGGCACTTTCAAGGGAAAGTGATTTTCTCTGAAAGGACAGCATTTAGAAAGTGAAGCAACACTCCATTCACTTCGCACATTGAATTGAAGTGTTGGAACAGACTGCTTCTGTTTCAGAGAAACGCATTAGTGTTTCTTGTGAATGCTTGCAAGTTGCTTAAGGCACTTCCAAAGGAAAGTGATTTTCTCTGAAAGGACATAATTTAGAAAGTGAAGCAACACTCCATTCACTTCGCACAGTGAATTGAAGTGTTGGAACAGACAGCTTCTCTTTAAGAGAAACGCATGTGAGTTTTTTGTGAATGCTTGAAATTAGTTTAAGGCACTTTCAAAGGAAAGTGATTTTCTCTGAAAGGACAGAATTTAGAAAGTGATGCAACTTAAGCAACACTCCATTCACTTCGCACAGTGAATTGAAGTGTTGGAACAGACTGCTTCTCTTTCAGAGAAACGCATGTGAGTTTCTGGTGAATGCTTGTAAGAAGCTTAAGGCACTTTCAAAGGAAAGTGAAGTTCTCTGATAGGACAGCATTTAGAAAGTGAAGCAACACTCCATTCACTTCGCACGATGAATTGAAGTGTTGGAACAGACTGCTTTTCTTTCAGAGAAACGCATGTGAGTTTCTTGTGAATTCTTGCAAGTTGCTTAAGGCACTTTCAAAGGAGAGTGATTTTCTCTGAAAGGACAGCATTTAGAAACTGAAGCAACACTCCATTCACTTCGCACAGTGAATTGAAGTGTTGGAACAGACTGCTTCTCTTTCAGAGAAACGCATGTGAGTTTCTGGTGAATGCTTCCAAGTAGCTTAAGGCATGTTCAAAGGAAAGTGATTTTCTCTGAAAGGACAGCATTTAGAAAGTGAAGCAACACTCCATTCACTTCGCACAGTGAATTGAAGTGTTGGAACAGACTGCTTCTCTTTCAGAGAAACGCATGTGAGTTTCTTCCTAATGCTTGCAAGTAGCTTAAGGCACTTTCAAGGGAAAGTGATTTTCTCTGAAAGGACAGCATTTAGAAAGTGAAGCAACACTCCATTCACTTCGCACAGTGAATTGAAGTGTTGGAACAGACTGCTTCTCTTTCAGAGAAACGCATGTGAGTTTCTGGTGAATGCTTGTAAGTAGCTTAAGGCACTTTCAAAGGAAAGTGATTTTCTCTGAAAGGACAGCATTTAGAAAGTGAAGCATCACTCCATTCACTTCGCACAGTGAATTGAAGTGTTGGAACAGACTGCTTCTCTTTCAGAGAAATGCATGTGAGTTTCTGTTGAATGCTTGTAAGTACCTTAAGGCACTTTCAAAGGAAAGTGATTTTCTCTGAAAGGACAGCATTTAGAAAGTGAAGCAACACTCCATTCACTTCGCACAGTGAATTGAAGTGTTGGAACAGACTGCTTCTCTTTCAGAGAAACGCATGTGAGTTTCTGGTGAATGCTTGTAAGTAGCTTAAGGCACTTTCAAAGGAAAGTGATTTTCTCTGAAAGGACAGCATTTTGAAAGTGAAGCAACACTCCATTCACTTTGCACAGTGAATTGAAGTGTTGGAACAGACTGCTTCTCTTTCAGAGAAATGCGTGTGAGTTTCTTGTGAATTCTTGCAAGTTGCTTAAGGCACTTTCAAAGGAAAGTGATTTTCTCTGAAAGGACAGCATTTAGAAAGTGAAGCAACACTCCATTCACTTCGCACAGTGAATTGAAGTGTTGGAACAGACTGCTTTTCTTTCAGAGAAACGCATGTGAGTTTCTTGTGAATTCTTGCAAGTTGCTTAAGGCACTTTCAAAGGAGAGTGATTTTCTCTGAAAGGACAGCATTTAGAAACTGAAGCAACACTCCATTCACTTCGCACAGTGAATTGAAGTTTTGGAACAGACTGCTTCTCTTTCAGAGAAACGCATGTGAGTTTCTGGTGAATGCTTCCAAGTAGCTTAAGGCATGTTCAAAGGAAAGTGATTTTCTCTGAAAGGACAGCATTTAGAAAGTGAAGCAACACTCCATTCACTTCGCACAGTGAATTGAAGTGTTGGAACAGACTGCTTCTCTTTCAGAGAAACGCATGTGAGTTTCTTCCTAATGCTTGCAAGTAGCTTAAGGCACTTTCAAGGGAAAGTGATTTTCTCTGAAAGGACAGGATTTAGAAAGTGAAGCAACACTCCATTCACTTCGCACAGTGAATTGAAGTGTTGGAACAGACTGCTTCTCTTTCAGAGAAACGCATGTGAGTTTCTGGTGAATGCTTGTAAGTAGCTTAAGGCACTTTCAAAGTAAAGTGATTTTCTCTGAAAGGACAGCATTTAGAAAGTGAAGCATCACTCCATTCACTTCGCACAGTGAATTGAAGTGTTGGAACAGACTGCTTCTCTTTCAGAGAAATGCATGTGAGTTTCTGTTGAATGCTTGTAAGTACCTTAAGGCACTTTCAAAGGAAAGTGATTTTCTCTGAAAGGACAGCATTTAGAAAGTGAAGCAACACTCCATTCACTTCGCACAGTGAATTGAAGTGTTGGAACAGACTGCTTCTCTTTCAGAGAAACGCATGTGAGTTTCTGGTGAATGCTTGTAAGTAGCTTAAGGCACTTTCAAAGGAAAGTGATTTTCTCTGAAAGGACAGCATTTTGAAAGTGAAGCAACACTCCATTCACTTCGCACAGTGAATTGAAGTGTTGGAACAGACTGCTTCTCTTTCAGAGAAATGCGTGTGAGTTTCTGTTGAATGCTTGTAAGTACCTTAAGACACTTTCAAAGGAAAGTGATTTTCTCTGAAAGGACAGCATTTAGAAAGTGAAGCAACACTCCATTCACTTTGCAGAGTGAATTGAAGTGTTGGAACAGAGTGCTTCTCTTTCATAGAAACGCATTAGTGTTTCTTGTGAATGCTTGCAAGTAGCTTAAGGCACTTTCAAAGGAAAGTGATTTTCTCTGAAAGGACAGGATTTAGAAAGTGAAGCAACACTCCATTCACTTCGCACAGTGAATTGAAGTGTTGGAACAGACTGCTTCTCTTTCAGAGAAATGCATGTGAGTTTCTGTTGAATGCTTGTAAGTAGCTTAAGGCACTTTCAAAGGAAAGTGATTTTCTCTGAAAGGACAGCATTTAGAAAGTGAAGCAACACTCCATTCACTTTGCAGAGTGAATTGAAGTATTGGAACAGACTGCTTCTCTTTCAGAGAAACGCATGTGAGTTTCTATTGAATGCTTGTAAGTACCTTAAGGCACTTTCAAAGGAAAGTGATTTTCTCTAAAGGACAGCATTTAGAAAGTGAAGCAACACTCCATTCACTTCGCACAGTGAATTGAAGTGTTGGAACAGACTGCTTCTCTTTCAGAGAAACGCATGTGAGTTTCTTGTGAATTCTTGCAAGTTGCTTAAGGCACTTTCAAAGGAAAGTGATTTTCTCTGAAAGGACAGCAATTAGAAACTGAAGCAACACTCCATTCACTTCGCACAGTGAATTGAAGTGTTGGAACAGACTGCTTCTCTTTCAGAGAAACGCATGTGAGTTTCTGTTGAATGCTTGTAAGTATCTTAAGGCACTTTCAAAGGAAAGTGATTTTCTCTGAAAGGACAGCATTTAGAAAGTGAAGCAACACTCCATTCACTTCGCACAGTGAATTGAAGTGTTGGAACAGACTGCTTCTCTTTCAGAGAAACGCATGTGAGTTTCTTCCTAATGCTTGCAAGTAGCTTAAGGCACTTTCAAGGGAAAGTGATTTTCTCTGAAAGGACAGCATTTAGAAAGTGAAGCAACACTCCATTCACTTCGCACAGTGAATTGAAGTGTTGGAACAGACTGCTTCTCTTTCAGAGAAACGCATGTGAGTTTCTGGTGAATGCTTGTAAGTAGCTTAAGGCACTTTCAAAGGAAAGTGATTTTCTCTGAAAGGACAGCATTTAGAAAGTGAAGCATCACTCCATTCACTTCGCACAGTGAATTGAAGTGTTGGAACAGACTGCTTCTCTTTCAGAGAAATGCATGTGAGTTTCTGTTGAATGCTTGTAAGTACCTTAAGGCACTTTCAAAGGAAAGTGATTTTCTCTGAAAGGACAGCATTTAGAAAGTGAAGCAACACTCCATTCACTTCGCACAGTGAATTGAAGTGTTGGAACAGACTGCTTCTCTTTCAGAGAAACGCATGTGAGTTTCTGGTGAATGCTTGTAAGTAGCTTAAGGCACTTTCAAAGGAAAGTGATTTTCTCTGAAAGGACAGCATTTTGAAAGTGAAGCAACACTCCATTCACTTCGCACAGTGAATTGAAGTGTTGGAACAGACTGCTTCTCTTTCAGAGAAATGCGTGTGAGTTTCTGTTGAATGCTTGTAAGTACCTTAAGGCACTTTCAAAGGAAAGTGATTTTCTCTGAAAGGACAGCATTTAGAAAGTGAAGCAACACTCCATTCACTTCGCACGATGAATTGAAGTGTTGGAACAGACTGCTTTTCTTTCAGAGAAACGCATGTGAGTTTCTTGTGAATTCTTGCAAGTTGCTTAAGGCACTTTCAAAGGAGAGTGATTTTCTCTGAAAGGACAGCATTTAGAAACTGAAGCAACACTCCATTCACTTCGCACAGTGAATTGAAGTTTTGGAACAGACTGCTTCTCTTTCAGAGAAACGCATGTGAGTTTCTGGTGAATGCTTCCAAGTAGCTTAAGGCATGTTCAAAGGAAAGTGATTTTCTCTGAAAGGACAGCATTTACAAAGTGAAGCATCACTCCATTCACTTCGCACAGTGAATTGAAGTGTTGGAACAGACTGCTTCTCTTTCAGAGAAACGCATGTGAGTTTCTTCCTAATGCTTGCAAGTAGCTTAAGGCACTTTCAAGGGAAAGTGATTTTCTCTGAAAGGACAGCATTTAGAAAGTGAAGCAACACTCCATTCACTTCGCACAGTGAATTGAAGTGTTGGAACAGACTGTTTCTCTTTCAGAGAAACGCATGTGAGTTTCTGGTGAATGCTTGTAAGTAGCTTAAGGCACTTTCAAAGGAAAGTGATTTTCTCTGAAAGGACAGCATTTAGAAAGTGAAGCATCACTCCATTCACTTCGCACAGTGAATTGAAGTGTTGGAACAGACTGCTTCTCTTTCAGAGAAATGCATGTGAGTTTCTGTTGAATGCTTGTAAGTACCTTAAGGCACTTTCAAAGGAAAGTGATTTTCTCTGAAAGGACAGCATTTAGAAAGTGAAGCAACACTCCATTCACTTCGCACAGTGAATTGAAGTGTTGGAACAGACTGCTTCTCTTTCAGAGAAACGCATGTGAGTTTCTGGTGAATGCTTGTAAGTAGCTTAAGGCACTTTCAAAGGAAAGTGATTTTCTCTGAAAGGACAGCATTTTGAAAGTGAAGCAACACTCCATTCACTTCGCACAGTGAATTGAAGTGTTGGAACAGACTGCTTCTCTTTCAGAGAAATGCGTGTGAGTTTCTGTTGAATGCTTGTAAGTACCTTAAGGCACTTTCAAAGGAAAGTGATTTTCTCTGAAAGGACAGCATTTAGAAAGTGAAGCAACACTCCATTCACTTTGCAGAGTGAATTGAAGTGTTGGAACAGAGTGCTTCTCTTTCATAGAAACGCATTAGTGTTTCTTGTGAATGCTTGCAAGTAGCTTAAGGCACTTTCAAAGGAAAGTGATTTTCTCTGAAAGGACAGGATTTAGAAAGTGAAGCAACACTCCATTCACTTCGCACAGTGAATTGAAGTGTTGGAACAGACTGCTTCTCTTTCAGAGAAATGCATGTGAGTTTCTGTTGAATGATTGTAAGTAGCTTAAGGCACTTTCAAAGGAAAGTGATTTTCTCTGAAAGGACAGCATTTAGAAAGTGAAGCAACACTCCATTCACTTCGCAGAGTGAATTGAAGTATTGGAACAGACTGCTTCTCTTTCAGAGAAACGCATGTGAGTTTCTATTGAATGCTTGTAAGTACCTTAAGGCACTTTCAAAGGAAAGTGATTTTCTCTGAAAGGACAGCATTTAGAAAGTGAAGCAACACTCCATTCACTTCGCTCGATGAATTGAAGTGTTGGAACAGACTGCTTCTCTTTCAGAGAAACGCATGTGAGTTTCTTGTGAATTCTTGCAAGTTGCTTAAGGCACTTTCAAAGGAAAGTGATTTTCTCTGAAAGGACAGCAATTAGAAACTGAAGCAACACTCCATTCACTTCGCACAGTGAATTGAAGTGTTGGAACAGACTGCTTCTCTTTCAGAGAAACGCATGTGAGTTTCTGGTGAATGCTTGTAAGTAGCTTAAGGCACTTTCAAAGGAAAGTGATTTTCTCTGAAAGGACAGCATTTAGAAAGTGAAGCAACACTCCATTCACTTCGCACAGTGAATTGAAGTGTTGGAACAGACTGCTTCTCTTTCAGAGAAACGCATGTGAGTTTCTTCCTAATGCTTGCAAGTAGCTTAAGGCACTTTCAAGGGAAAGTGATTTTCTCTGAAAGGACAGCATTTAGAAAGTGAAGCAACACTCCATTCACTTCGCACAGTGAATTGAAGTGTTGGAACAGACTGCTTCTATTTCAGAGAAACGCATGTGAGTTTCTTCCTAATGCTTGCAAGTAGCTTAAGGCACGTTCAAGGGAAAGTGATTTTCTCTGAAAGGACAGCATTTAGAAAGTGAAGCAACACTCCATTCACTTCGCACAGTGAATTGAAGTGTTGGAACAGACTGCTTCTCTTTCAGAGAAACGCATGTGAGTTTCTGGTGAATGCTTGTAAGTAGCTTAAGGCACTTTCAAAGGAAAGTGATTTTCTCTGAAAGGACAGCATTTAGAAAGTGAAGCAACACTCCATTCACTTCGCACAGTGAATTGAAGTGTTGGAACAGACTGCTTCTCTTTCAGAGAAATGCATGTGAGTTTCTGTTGAATGCTTGTAAGTACCTTAAGGCACTTTCAAAGGAAAGTGATTTTCTCTGAAAGGACAGCATTTAGAAAGTGAAGCAACACTCCATTCACTTCGCAGAGTGAATCGAAGTATTGGAACAGACTGCTTCTCTTTCAGAGAAACGCATGTGAGTTTCTGGTGAATGCTTGTAAGAAGCTTAAGGCACTTTCAAAGGAAAGTGATTTTCTCTGAAAGGACAGCATTTAGAAAGTGAAGCAACACTCCATTCACTTCGCACGATGAATTGAAGTGTTGGAACAGACTGCTTCTCTTTCAGAGAAACGCATGTGAGTTTCTTGTGAATTCTTGCAAGTTGCTTAAGGCACTTTCAAAGGAAAGTGATTTTCTCTGAAAGGACAGCATTTAGAAACTGAAGCAACACTCCATTCACTTCGCACAGTGAATTGAAGTGTTGGAACAGACTGCTTCTCTTTCAGAGAAACGCATGTGAGTTTCTGGTGAATGCTTGTAAGTAGCTTAAGGCACTTTCAAAGGAAAGTGATTTTCTCTGAAAGGACAGCATTTAGAAAGTGAAGCAACACTCCATTCACTTCGCACAGTGAATTGAAGTATTGGAACAGACTGCTTCTCTTTCAGAGAAACGCATGTGAGTTTCTTCCTAATGCTTGCAAGTAGCTTAAAGCACTTTCAAGGGAAAGTGATTTTCTCTGAAAGGACAGCATTTAGAAAGTGAAGCAACACTCCATTCACTTCGCACAGTGAATTGAAGTGTTGGAACAGACTGCTTCTCTTTCAGAGAAACGCATGTGAGTTTCTGGTGAATGCTTGTAAGTAGCTTAAGGCACTTTCAAAGGAAAGTGATTTTCTCTGAAAGGACAGCATTTAGAAAGTGAAGCAACACTCCATTCACTTCGCACAGTGAATTGAAGTGTTGGAACAGACTGCTTCTCTTTCAGAGAAATGCATGTGAGTTTCTGTTGAATGCTTGTAAGAAGCTTAAGGCACTTTCAAAGGAAAGTGATTTTCTCTGAAAGGACAGCATTTAGAAAGTGAAGCAACACTCCATTCACTTCGCACGATGAATTGAAGTGTTGGAACAGACTGCTTCTCTTTCAGAGAAACGCATGTGAGTTTCTTGTGAATTCTTGCAAGTTGCTTAAGGCACTTTCAAAGGAAAGTGATTTTCTCTGAAAGGACAGCATTTAGAAACTGAAGCAACACTCCATTCACTTCGCACAGTGAATTGAAGTGTTGGAACAGACTGCTTCTCTTTCAGAGAAACGCATGTGAGTTTCTGGTGAATGCTTGTAAGTAGCTTAAGGCACTTTCAAAGGAAAGTGATTTTCTGTGAAAGGGCAGCATTTAGAAAGTGAAGCAACACTCCATTCACTTCGCACAGAGAATTGCAGTGTTTGAACAGACTGCTTCTCTTTCAGAGAAACACTTGTGAGTTTCTTCCTAATGTTTGTAAGTAGCTTAAGGCACTTTCAAAGGAAAGTGATTTTCTCTGAAAGGACAGCATTTAGAAAGTGAAGCAACACTCCATTCACTTCGCACAGTGAATTGAAGTGTTGGAACAGACTGCTTCTCTTTCAGAGAAATGCATGTGAGTTTCTGTTGAATGCTTGTAAGAAGCTTAAGGCACTTTCAAAGGAAAGTGATTTTCTCTGAAAGGACAGCATTTAGAAAGTGAAGCAACACTCCATTCACTTCGCAGAGTGAATTGAAGTGTTGGAACAGACTGCTTCTCTTTCAGAGAAACGCATGTGAGTTTCTTCCTAATGCTTGCAAGTAGCTTAAGGCACTTTCAAAGGAAAGTGATTTTCTCTGAAAGGACAGCATTTAGAAAGTGAAGCAACACTCCATTCACTTCGCACAGTGAATTGAAGTGTTGGAACAGACTGCTTCTCTTTCAGAGAAACGCATTAGTGTTTCTTGTGAATGCTTGCAAGTTGCTTAAGGCACTTCCAAAGGAAAGTGATTTTCTCTGAAAGGACATAATTTAGAAAGTGAAGCAACACTCCATTCACTTCGCACAGTGAATTGAAGTGTTGGAACAGACTGCTTCTCTTTCAGAGAAATGCATGTGAGTTTCTGTTGAATGCTTGTAAGAAGCTTAAGGCACTTTCAAAGGAAAGTGATTTTCTCTGAAAGGACAGCATTTAGAAAGTGAAGCAACACTCCATTCACTTCGCACATTGAATTGAAGTGTTGGAGCAGACTGCTTCTCTTTCAGAGAAACGCATGTGAGTTTCTGTTGAATGCTTGTAAGTAGCATAAGGCACTTTGAAAGGAAAGTGATTTTCTCTGAAAGGACAGCATTTAGAAAGCGAGGCAACACTCCATTCACTTAACACAGTGAATTGAAGTGTTGGAACAAACTGCTTCTCTTTCAGAAAAACGCATGTGAGTTTCTTCCTAATGCTTGCAAGTAGCTTAAGGCACTTTCAAAGGAAAGTGATTTTCTCTGAAAGGACAGCATTTAGAAAGTGAAGCAACACTCCATTCACTTCGCAAAGTGAATTGAAGTGTTGGAACAGACTGCTTCTCTTTCAGAGAAATGCATGTGAGTTTCTGTTGAATGCTTGTAAGAAGCTTAAGGCACTTTCAAAGGAAAGTGATTTTCTCTGAAAGGACAGCATTTAGAAAGTGAAGCAACACTCCATTCACTTCGCACGATGAATTGAAGTGTTGGAACAGACTGCTTCTCTTTCAGAGAAACGCATGTGAGTTTCTTGTGAATTCTTGCAAGTTGCTTAAGGCACTTTCAAAGGAAAGTGATTTTCTCTGAAAGGACAGCATTTAGAAACTGAAGCAACACTCCATTCACTTCGCACAGTGAATTGAAGTGTTGGAACAGACTGCTTCTCTTTCAGAGAAATGCATGTGAGTTTCTGGTGAATGCTTGTAAGTAGCTTAAGGCACTTTCAAAGGAAAGTGATTTTCTGTGAAAGGGCAGCATTTAGAAAGTGAAGCAACACTCCATTCACTTCGCACAGTGAATTGAAGTGTTGGAACAGACTGCTTCTCTTTCAGAGAAACGCATGTGAGTTTCTTCCCAATGCTTGCAAGTAGCTTAAGGCACTTTCAAGGGAAAGTGATTTTCTCTGAAAGGACAGCATTTAGAAACTGAAGCAACACTCCATTCACTTCGCACAGTGAATTGAAGTGTTGGAACAGACTGCTTCTCTTTCAGAGAAACGCATGTGAGTTTCTGTTGAATGCTTGTAAGTAGCTTAAGGCACTTTCAAAGGAAAGTGATTTTCTCTGAAAGGACAGCATTTAGAAAGTGAAGCAACACTCCATTCACTTCGCACAGTGAATTGAAGTGTTGGAACAGACTGCTTCTCTTTCAGAGAATCGAATGTCAGTTTTTTGTGAATGCTTGAAAGTAGTTTAAGGCACTTTCAAAGGAAAGTGATTTTCTCTGAAAGGACAGAATTTAGAAAGTGAAGGAACACTCCATTCACTTCGCACAGTGAATTGAAGTGTTTGAACAGTCTGCTTCTCTTTCAGAGAAACGCATGTGAGTTTCTTCCTAATGCTTGCAAGTAGCTTAAGGCACTTTCAAAGGAAAGTGATTTTCTCTGAAAGGACAGCATTTAGAAAGTGAAGCAACACTCCATTCACTTCGCAGAGTGAATTGAAGTATTGGAACAGACTGCTTCTCTTTCAGAGAAACGCATGTGAGTTTCTGGTGAATGCTTGTAAGTAGCTTAAGGCACTTTCAAAGGAAAGTAATTTTCTCTGAAAGGACAGCATTGAGAAAGTGAAGCAACACTCCATTCACTTCGCACAGTGAATTGAAGTGTTGGAACAGACTGCTTCTCTTTCAGAGAAACGCATGTGAGTTTCTTGTCAATTCTTGCAAGTTGCTTAAGGCACTTTCAAAGGAAAGTGATTTTCTCTGAAAGGACAGCATTTAGAAACTGAAGCAACACTCCATTCACTTCGCACAGTGAATTGAAGTGTTGGAACAGACTGCTTCTCTTTCAGAGAAACGCATGTGAGTTTTTTGTGAATGCTTGAAAGTAGTTTAAGGCACTTTCAAAGGAAAGTGATTTTCTCTGAAAGGACAGAATTTAGAAAGTGATGCAACACTCCATTCACTTCGCACAGTGAATTGAAGTGTTGGAACAGACTGCTTCTCTTTCAGAGAAACGCATGTGAGTTTCTTCCTAATGCTTGTAAGTAGCTTCAGGCACTTTCAAAGGAAAGTGATTTTCTCTGAAAGGACAGCATTTAGAAAGTGAAGCAACACTCCATTCCCTTCGTGCAGTGAATTGAAGTGTTGGAACAGAGTGCTTCTCTTTCATAGAAACGCATTAGTGTTTCTTGTGAATGCTTGCAAGTGGCTTAAGGCACTTTCAAAGGAAAGTGATTTTCTCTGAAAGGACAGCATTTAGAAAGTGAAGCAACACTCCATTCACTTTGTACAGTGAATTGAAGTGTTGGAACAGACTGCCTCTCTTTCAGAGAAATGCATGTGAGTTTCTGTTGAATGCTGGTCAGTAGCTTAAGGCTCTTTCAAAGGAAAGTGATTTTCTCTGAAAGGACAGCATTTAGAAAGTAAAGCAACACTCCATTCCCTTCGCGCAATGAATTGA
The DNA here is from genome assembly GCF_982192425.1 of Myodes glareolus. Classification (NCBI taxonomy): domain Eukaryota; kingdom Metazoa; phylum Chordata; class Mammalia; order Rodentia; family Cricetidae; genus Myodes; species Myodes glareolus. Next base: position 563,816 of record NW_028263226.1, read on the forward strand.
AGTGTTGGCACAGACTGCTTCTCTTTCATAGAAACGCATTAGTGTTTCTTGTGAATGCTTGTAAGTAGCTTAAGGCACTTTCAAAGGAAAGTGATTTTCTCTGAAAGGACAGCATTTAGAAAGTGAAGCAACACTCCATTCACTTCGTACAGTGAATTGAAGTGTTGGAACAGACTGCTTCTCTTTCAGAGAAACGCATGTGACTTTCTTGTGAATTCTTGCAAGTTGCTTAAGGCACTTTCAAAGGAAAGTGATTTTATCTGAAAGGACAGCATTTAGAAAGTGAAGCAACACTCCATTCACTTCGCACAGTGAATTGAAGTGTTGGAACAGACTGCTTCTCTTTCAGAGAAACGCATGTGAGTTTTTTGTGAATGGTTGAAAGTAGTTTAAGGCACTTTCAAAGGAAAGTGATTTTCTCTGAAAGGACAGAATTTAGAAAGTGAAGCAACACTCCTCTCACTTCGCACAGTGAATTGAAGTGTTAGAACAGACTGCTTCTCTTTCAGAGAAACGCATGTGAGTTTCTGGTGAATGCTTGTAAGAAGCTTAAGGCACTTTCAAAGGAAAGTGAAGTTCTCTGAAAGGACAGCATTTAGAAAGTGAAGCAACACTCCTCTCACTTCGCACAGTGAATTGAAGTGTTTGAACAGGCTGCTTCTCTTTCAGAGAAACGCATGTGAGTTTCTTCCTAATGCTTGCAAGTAGCTTAAGGCACTTTCAAAGGAAAGTGATTTTCACTGAAAGGACAGCATTTAGAAACTGAAGCAACACTCCATTCACTTCGCACAGTGAATTGAAGTGTTGGAACAGACTGCTTCTCTTTCAGAGAAACGCATGGGAGTTTCTGGTGAATGCTTGTAAGAAGCTTAAGGCACTTTCAAAGGAAAGTGATTTTCTCTGAAAGGACAGCATTTAGAAACTGAAGCAACACTCCATTCACTTCGCACAGTGAATTGAAGTGTTGGAACAGACAGCTTCTCTTTAAGAGAAACGCATGTGAGTTTTTTGTGAATGCTTGAAATTAGTTTAAGGCACTTTCAAAGGAAAGTGATTTTCTCTGAAAGGACAGAATTTAGAAAGTGATGCAACACTCCATTCACTTCGCACAGTGAATTGAAGTGTTAGAACAGACTGCTTCTCTTTCAGAGAAACGCATGTGAGTTTCTGGTGAATGCTTGTAAGAAGCTTAAGGCACTTTCAAAGGAAAGTGAAGTTCTCTGAAAGGACAGCATTTAGAAAGTGAAGCAACACTCCATTCACTTCGCACAGTGAATTGAAGTGTTGGAACAGACTGCTTCTCTTTCAGAGAAACGCATGTGAGTTTCTTCATAATGCTTGCAAGTAGCTTAAGGCACTTTCAAGGGAAAGTGATTTTCTCTGAAAGGACAGCATTTAGAAAGTGAAGCAACACTCCATTCACTTTGCACAGTGAATTGAAGTGTTGGAACAGACTGCTTCTCTTTCAGAGAAACGCATGTGAGTTTCTTCCTAATGCTTGCAAGTAGCTTAAGGCACTTTCAAGGGAAAGTGATTTTCTCTGAAAGGACAGCATTTAGAAAGTGAAGCAACACTCCATTCACTTCGCACAGTGAATTGAAGTGTTGGAACAGACTGCTTCTCTTTCAGAGAAACGCATGTGAGTTTCTGGTGAATGCTTGTAAGTAGCTTAAGGCACTTTCAAAGGAAAGTGATTTTCTCTGAAAGGACAGCATTTAGAAAGTGAAGCAACACTCCATTCACTTCGCAAAGTGAATTGAAGTGTTGGAACAGACTGCTTCTCTTTCAGAGAAACGCATGTGAGTTTCTTGTGAATTCTTGCAAGTTGCTTAAGGCACTTTCAAAGGAAAGTGATTTTCTCTGAAAGGACAGCATTTAGAAAGTGAAGCAACACTCCATTCACTTCGCAGAGTGAATTGAAGTATTGGAACAGACTGCTTCTCTTTCAGAGAAACGCATGTGAGTTTCTGGTGAATGCTTGTAAGAACCTTAAGGCACTTTCAAAGGAAAGTGATTTTCTCTGAAAGGACAGCATTTAGAAAGTGAAGCAACACTCCATTCACTTCGCACGATGAATTGAAGTGTTGGAACAGACTGCTTCTCTTTCAGAGAAACGCATGTGAGTTTCTTGTGAATTCTTGCAAGTTGCTTAAGGCACTTTCAAAGGAAAGTGATTTTCTCTGAAAGGACAGCATTTAGAAAGTGAAGCAACACTCCATTCACTTCGCACAGTGAATTGAAGTGTTGGAACAGACTGCTTCTATTTCAGAGAAACGCATGTGAGTTTCTAGTGAATGCTAGTAAGTAGCTTAAGGCACTTTCAAAGGAAAGTGATTTTCTCTGAAAGGACAGCATTTAGAAAGTGAAGCAACACTCCATTCGCTTCGCACAGTGAAATGAAGTGTTGGAACAGACTGCTTCTCTTTCAGAGTAACGCATGTGAGTTTCTTCCTAATGCTTGCAAGTAGCTTAAGGCACTTTCGAGGGAAAGTGATTTTCTCTGAAAGGACAGCATTTAGAAAGTGAAGCAACACTCCATTCACTTCGCACAGTGAATTGAAGTGTTGGAACAGACTGCTTCTCTTTCAGAGAAACGCATGTGAGTTTCTGGTGAATGCTTGTAAGTAGCTTAAGGCACTTTCAAAGGAAAGTGATTTTCTCTGAAAGGACAGCATTTAGAAAGTGAAGCAACACTCCATTCACTTCGCACAGTGAATTGAAGTGTTGGAACAGACTGCTTCTCTTTCAGAGAAATGCATGTGAGTTTCTGTTGAATGCTTGAAAGTACCTTAAGGCACTTTCAAAGGAAAGTGATTTTCTCTGAAAGTACAGCATTTAGAAAGTGAAGAAACACCCCATTCACTTTGCAGAGTGAATTGAAGTATTGGAATAGACTGCTTCTCTTTCAGAGAAATGCATGTGAGTTTCTGGTGAATGCTTGTAAGTAGCTTAAGGCACTTTCAAAGGAAAATGATTTTCTCTGAAAGGACAGCATTTAGAAAGTGAGGCAACACTCCATTCACTTCGCACAGTGAATTGAAGTGTTGGAACAGACTGCTTCTCTTTCAGAGAAACGCATGTGAGTTTCTGGTGAATGCTTGTAAGTAGCTTAAGGCACTTTCAAAGGAAAGTGATTTTCTCTGAAAGGACATAATTTAGAAAGTGAAGCAACACTCCATTCACTTCGCACAGTGAATTGAAGTGTTGGAACAGACTGCTTTTCTTTCAGAGAAATGTATGTGAGTTTCTGTGAATGCTTGTAAGAAGCTTAAGGCACTTTCAAAGGAAAGTGATTTTCTCTGAAAGGACAGCATTTAGAAAGTGAAGCAACACTCCATTCCCTTCGTGCAGTGAATTGATGTGTGAACAGGCTGCTTCTCTTTCAGAGAAACACATGTGAGTTTCTTCCTAATGCTTGCAATTAGCTTAAGGCACTTTCAAGGGAAAGTGATTTTCTCTGAAAGGACAGCATTTAGAAAGTGAAGCAACACTCCATTCACTTCGCACAGTGAATTGAAGTGTTGGAACAGACTGCTTCTCTTTCAGAGAAACGCATGTGAGTTTCTGGTGAATGCTTGTAAGTAGCTTAAGGCACTTTCAAAGGAAAGTGATTTTCTCTGAAAGGACATAATTTAGAAAGTGAAGCAACACTCCATTCACTTCGTACAGTGAATTGAAGTGTTGGAACAGACTGCTTCTCTTTCAGAGAAATGCATGTGAGTTTCTTGTGAATGCTTGTAAGTCGCTTAAGGCACTTTCAAAGGAAAGTGATTTTCTCTGAAAGGACAGCATTTAGAAAGTGAAGCAACACTATATTCACTTCGCACAGTGAATTGAAGTGTTGGAACAGACTGCTTCTCTTTCAGAGAAATGCATGTGAGTTTCTGTTGAATGCTTGTAAGAAGCTTAAGGCACTTTCAAAGGAAAGTGATTTTCTCTGAAAGGACAGCATTTAGAAAGTGAAGCAACACTCCATTCACTTCGCACATTGAATTGAAGTGTTGGAGCAGACTGCTTCTCTTTCAGAGAAACGCATGTGAGTTTCTGTTGAATGCTTGTAAGTAGCATAAGGCACTTTGAAAGGAAAGTGATTTTCTCTGAAAGGACAGCATTATGAAAGCAAGGCAACACTCCATTCACTTCACACAGTGAATTGAAGTGTTGGAACAGACTGCTTCTCTTTCAGAGAAACGCATGTGAGTTTCTTCCTAATGCTTGCATGTAGCTTAAGGCACTTTCAAAGGAAAGTGATTTTCTCTGAAAGGACAGCATTTAGAAAGTGAAGCAACACTCCATTCACTTCGCACAGTGAATTGAAGTGTTGGAACAGACTGCTTCTCTTTCAGAGAAACGCATGTGAGTTTCTTCCTAGTGCTTGCAAGTAGCTTAAGGCACTTTCAAAGGAAAGTGATTTTCTCTGAAAGGACAGCATTTAGAAAGTGAAGCAACACTCCATTCACTTCGCAGAGTGAATTGAAGTATTGGAACAGACTGCTTCTCTTTCAGAGAAACGCATGTAAGTTTCTGGTGAATGCTTGTAAGAACCTTAAGGCACTTTCAAAGGAAAGTGATTTTCTCTGAAAGGACAGCATTTAGAAAGTGAAGCAACACTCCATTCACTTCGCACGATGAATTGAAGTGTTGGAACAGACTGCTTCTCTTTCAGAGAAACGCATGTGAGTGTCTTGTGAATTCTTGCAAGTTGCTTAAGGCACTTTCAAAGGAAAGTGATTTTCTCTGAAAGGACAGCATTTAGAAACTGAAGCAACACTCCATTCCCTTCGTGCAGTGAATTGAAGTGTTGGAACAGACTGCTTCTCTTTCAGAGAAACGCATGTGAGTTTCTTCCTAATGCTTGCAAGTAGCTTAAGGCACTTTCAAGGGAAAGTGATTTTCTCTGAAAGGACAGCATTTAGAAAGTGAAGCAACACTCCATTCACTTCGCACAGTGAATTGAAGTGTTGGAACAGACTGCTTCTCTTTCAGAGAAACGCATGTGAGTTTCTGGTGAATGCTTGTAAGTAGCTTAAGGCACTTTCAAAGGAAAGTGATTTTCTCTGAAAGGACAGCATTTTGAAAGTGAAGCAACACTCCATTCACTTCGCACAGTGAATTGAAGTGTTGGAACAGACTGCTTCTCTTTCAGAGAAATGCATGTGAGTTTCTGTTGAATGCTTGAAAGTACCTTAAGGCACTTTCAAAGGAAAGTGATTTTCTCTGAAAGTACAGCATTTAGAAAGTGAAGAAACACTCCATTCACTTTGCAGAGTGAATTGAAGTATTGGAATAGACTGCTTCTCTTTAAGAGAAATGAATGTGAGTTTCTGGTGAATGCTTGTAAGTAGCTTAAGGCACTTTCAAAGGAAAATGATTTTCTCTGAAAGGACAGCATTTAGAAAGTGAGGCAACACTCCATTCACTTCGCACAGTGAATTGAAGTGTTGGAACAGACTGCTTCTCTTTCAGAGAAACGCATGTGAGTTTCTGTTGAATGCTTGTAAGTAGCTTAAGGCACTTTCAAAGGAAAGTGATTTTCTCTGAAAAAAAAAGCATTTAGAAAGTGAAGCAACACTCCATTCCCTTCGTGCAGTGAATTGAAGTGTTGGAACAGACTGCTTCTCTTTCAGAGAAACGCATGTGAGTTTATTCCTAATGCTTGCAAGTAGCTTAAGGCACTTTCAAGGGAAAGTGATTTTCTCTGAAAGGACAGCATTTAGAAAGTGAAGCAACACTCCATTCACTTCGCACAGTGAATTGAAGTGTTGGAACAGACTGCTTCTCTTTCAGAGAAACGCATGTGAGTTTCTGGTGAATGCTTGTAAGAAGCTTAAGGCACTTTCAAAGGAAAGTGATTTTCTCTGAAAGGACAGCATTTAGAAAGTGAAGCAACACTCCATTCACTTCGCACGATGAATTGAAGTGTTGGAACAGACTGCTTCTCTTTCAGAGAAACGCATGTGAGTTTCTTGTGAATTCTTGCAAGTTGCTTAAGGCACTTTCAAAGGAAAGTGATTTTCTCTGAAAGGACAGCATTTAGAAACTGAAGCAACACTCCATTCACTTCGCACAGTGAATTGAAGTGTTGGAACAGACTGCTTCTCTTTCAGAGAAACGCATGTGAGTTTCTAGTGAATGCTTGTAAGTAGCTTAAGGCACTTTCAAAGGAAAGTGATTTTCTCTGAAAGGACAGCATTTAGAAAGTGAAGCAACACTCCATTCGCTTCGCACAGTGAAATGAAGTGTTGGAACAGACTGCTTCTCTTTCAGAGAAACGCATGTGAGTTTCTTCCTATGCTTGCAAGTAGCTAAGGCACTTTCAAGGGAAAGTGATTTTCTCTGAAAGGACAGCATTTAGAAAGTGAAGCAACACTCCATTCACTTCGCACAGTGAAATGAAGTTTTGGAACAGACTGCTTCTCTTTCAGAGAAACGCATGTGAGTTTCTGGTGAATGCTTGTAAGTAGCTTAAGGCACTTTCAACGGAAAGTGATTTTCTCTGAAAGGACAGCATTTAGAAAGTGAAGCAACACTCCATTCACTTCGCACAGTGAATTGAAGTGTTGGAACAGACTGCTTCTCTTTCAGAGAAATGCATGTGAGTTTCTGTTGAATGCTTGAAAGTACCTTAAGGCACTTTCAAAGGAAAGTGATTTTCTCTGAAAGTACAGCATTTAGAAAGTGAAGAAACACTCCATTCACTTTGCAGAGTGAATTGAAGTGTTGGAACAGACTGCTTCTCTTTCAGAGAAACGCATGTGAGTTTCTTCCTAATGCTTGTAAGTAGCTTAAGGCACTTTCAAAGGAAAGTGATTTTCTCTGAAAGGACAGCATTTAGAAGGTGAAGCAACACTCCATTCCCTTCGTGCAGTGAATTGAATTGTTGCAACAGACTGCTTCTCTTTCAGAGAAACGCATGTGAGTTTCTTCCTAATGCTTGCAAGTAGCTTAAGGCACTTTCAAGGGAAAGTGATTTTCTCTGAAAGGACAGCATTTAGAAAGTGAAGCAAGACTCCATTCACTTCGCACAGTGAATTGAAGTGTTGGAACAGACTGCTTCTCTTTCAGAGAAACGCATGTGAGTTTCTGGTGAATGCTTGTAAGTAGCTTAAGGCACTTTCAAAGGAAAGTGATTTTCTCTGAAAGGACATAATTTAGAAAGTGAAGCAACACTCCATTCACTTCGCACAGTGAATTGAAGTGTTGGAACAGACTGCTTCTCTTTCAGAGAAATGTATGTGAGTTTCTGTTGAATGCTTGTAAGAAGCTTAAGGCACTTTCAAAGGAAAGTGATTTTCTCTGAAAGGACAGCATTTAGAAAGTGAAGCAACACTCCATTCCCTTCGTGCAGTGAATTGATGTGTGAACAGGCTGCTTCTCTTTCAGAGAAACGCATGTGAGTTTCTTCCTAATGCTTGCAAGTAGCTTAAGGCCACTTTCAAGGGAAAGTGATTTTCTCTGAAAGGACAGCATTTAGAAAGTGAAGCAACACTCCATTAACTTCGCACAGTGAATTGAAGTGTTGGAACAGACTGCTTCTCTTTCAGAGAAACGCATGTGAGTTTCTGGTGAATGCTTGTAAGTAGCTTAAGGCACTTTCAAAGGAAAGTGATTTTCTCTGAAAGGACATAATTAAGAAAGTGAAGCAACACTCCATTCACTTCGCACAGTGAATTGAAGTGTTGGAACAGACTGCTTCTCTTTCAGAGAAATGCATGTGAGTTTCTTGTGAATGCTTGTAAGTAGCTTAAGGCACTTTCAAGGTAAAGTGATTTTCTCTGAAAGGACAGCATTTAGAAAGTGAAGCAACACTATATTCACTTCGCACAGTGAATTGAAGTGTTGGAACAGACTGCTTCTCTTTCAGAGAAATGCATGTGAGTTTCTGTTGAATGCTTGTAAGAAGCTTAAGGCACTTTCAAAGGAAAGTGATTTTCTCTGAAAGGACAGCATTTAGAAAGTGAAGCAACACTCCATTCACTTCGCACATTGAATTGAAGTGTTGGAGCAGACTGCTTCTCTTTCAGAGAAACGCATGTGAGTTTCTGTTGAATGCTTGTAAGTAGCATAAGGCACTTTGAAAGGAAAGTGATTTTCTCTGAAAGGACAGCATTTTGAAAGCAAGGCAACACTCCATTCACTTCACACAGTGAATTGAAGTGTTGGAACAGACTGCTTCTCTTTCAGAGAAACGCATGTGAGTTTCTTCCTAATGCTTGCATGTAGCTTAAGGCACTTTCAAAGGAAAGTGATTTTCTCTGAAAGGACAGCATTTAGAAAGTGAAGCAACACTCCATTCACTTCGCACAGTGAATTGAAGTGTTGGAACAGACTGCTTCTCTTTCAGAGAAACGCATGTGAGTTTCTTCCTATTGCTTGCAAGTAGCTTAAGGCACTTTCAAAGGAAAGTGATTTTCTCTGAAAGGACAGCATTTAGAAAGTGAAGCAACACTCCATTCACTTCGCAGAGTGAATTGAAGTATTGGAACAGACTGCTTCTCTTTCAGAGAAACGCATGTAAGTTTCTGGTGAATGCTTGTAAGAACCTTAAGGCACTTTCAAAGGAAAGTGATTTTCTCTGAAAGGACAGCATTTAGAAAGTGAAGCAACACTCCATTCACTTCGCACGATGAATTGAAGTGTTGGAACAGACTGCTTCTCTTTCAGAGAAACGCATGTGAGTTTCTTGTGAATTCTTGCAAGTTGCTTAAGGCACTTTCAAAGGAAAGTGATTTTCTCTGAAAGGACAGCATTTAGAAACTGAAGCAACACTCCATTCACTTCGCACAGTTAATTGAAGTGTTGGAACAGACTGCTTCTCTTTCAGAGAAACGCATGTGAGTTTCTAGTGAATGCTTGTAAGTAGCTTAAGGCACTTTCAAAGGAAAGTGATTTTCTCTGAAAGGACAGCATTTAGAAAGTGAAGCAACACTCCATTCGCTTCGCACAGTGAAATGAAGTGTTGGAACAGACTGCTTCTCTTTCAGAGAAACACATGTGAGTTTCTTCCTAATGCTTGCAAGTAGCTTAAGGCACTTTCAAGGGAAAGTGATTTTCTCTGAAAGGACAGCATTTAGAAAGTGAAGCAACACTCCATTCACTTCGCACAGTGAATTGAAGTGTTGGAACAGACTGCTTCACTTTCAGAGAAACGCATGTGAGTTTCTGGTGAATGCTTGTAAGTAGCTTAAGGCACTTTCAAAGGAAAGTGATTTTCTCTGAAAGGACAGCATTTAGAAAGTGAAGCAACACTCCATTCACTTCGCACAATGAATTGAAGTGTTGGAAAGACTGCTTCTCTTTCAGAGAAATGCATGTGAGTTTCTGTTGAATGCTTGAAAGTATCTTAAGGCACTTTCAAAGGAGAGTGATTTTCTCTGAAAGGACAGCATTTAGAAAGTGAAGAAACACTTCATTCACTTTGCAGAGTGAATTGAAGTATTGGAACAGACTGCTTCTCTTTCAGAGAAATGCATGTGAGTTTCTGGTGAATGCTTGTAAGTAGCTTAAGGCACTTTCAAAGGAAAATGATTTTCTCTGAAAGGACAGCAATTAGAAAGTGAGGCAACACTGCATTCACTTTGCACAGTGAATTGAAGTGTTGGAACAGACTGCTTCTCTTTCAGAGAAACGCATGTGAGTTTCTGTTGAATGCTTGTAAGTAGCTTAAGGCACTTTCAAAGGAAAGTGATTTTCTCTGAAAGGACAGCATTTAGAAACTGAAGCAACACTCCATTCCCTTCGTGCAGTGAATTGAAGTGTTGGAACAGACTGCTTCTCTTTCAGAGAAACGCATGTGAGTTTCTTCCTAATGCTTGCAAGTAGCTTAAGGCACTTTGAAGGGAAAGTGATTTTCTCTGAAAGGACAGCATTTAGAAAGTGAAGCAACACTCCATTCACTTCGCACAGTGAATTGAAGTGTTGGAACAGACTGCTTATCTTTCAGAGAAACGCATGTGAGTTTCTTCCTAATGCTTGCAAGTAGCTTAAGGCACTTTCAAGGGAAAGTGATTTTCTCTGAAAGGACAGCATTTAGAAAGTGAAGCAACACTCCATTCACTTCGCACAGTGAATTGAAGTGTTGGAACAGACTGCTTCTCTTTCAGAGAAACGCATGTGAGTTTCTGGTGAATGCTTGTAAGTAGCTTAAGGCACTTTCAAAGGAAAGTGATTTTTTCTGAAAGGACAGCATTTAGAAAGTGAAGCAACACTCCATTCACTTCGCACTGTGAATTGAAGTGTTGGAACAGACTGCTTCTCTTTCAGAGAAACGCATGTGAGTTTCTGGTGAATGCTTGTAAGTAGCTTAAGGCACTTTCAAAGGAAAGTGATTTTCTCTGAAAGGACAGCATTTAGAAAGTGAAGCAACACTCCATTCCCTTCGTGCAGTGAATTGAAGTGTTGGAACAGAGTGCTTCTCTTTCATAGAAACGCATTAGTGTTTCTTGTGAATGCTTGCAAGTGGCTTAAGGCACTTTCAAGGGAAAGTGATTTTCTCTGAAAGGACAGCATTTAGAAAGTGAAGCAACTCCATTCACTTCGCACATTGAATTGAAGTGTTGGAACAGACTGCTTCTGTTTCAGAGAAACACATGTGAGTTTCTTGTGAATTCTTGCAAGTTGCTTAAGGCACTTTCAAAGGAAAGTGATTTTCTCTGAAAGGACAGCATTTAGAAAGTGAAGCAACACTCCATTCACTTCGCACAGTGAATTGAAGTGTTGGAACAGACAGCTTCTCTTTAAGAGAAACGCATGTGAGTTTTTTGTGAATGCTTGAAATTAGTTTAAGGCACTTTCAAAGGAAAGTGATTTTCTCTGAAAGGACAGAATTTAGAAAGTGATGCAACTTAAGCAACACTCCATTCACTTCGCACAGTGAATTGAAGTGTTGGAACAGACTGCTTCTCTTTCAGAGAAACGCATGTGAGTTTCTGGTGAATGCTTGTAAGAAGCTTAAGGCACTTTCAAAGGAAAGTGAAGTTCTCTGATAGGACAGCATTTAGAAAGTGAAGCAACACTCCATTCACTTCGCACGATGAATTGAAGTGTTGGAACAGACTGCTTTTCTTTCAGAGAAACGCATGTGAGTTTCTTGTGAATTCTTGCAAGTTGCTTAAGGCACTTTCAAAGGAGAGTGATTTTCTCTGAAAGGACAGCATTTAGAAACTGAAGCAACACTCCATTCACTTCGCACAGTGAATTGAAGTTTTGGAACAGACTGCTTCTCTTTCAGAGAAACGCATGTGAGTTTCTGGTGAATGCTTCCAAGTAGCTTAAGGCATGTTCAAAGGAAAGTGATTTTCTCTGAAAGGACAGCATTTAGAAAGTGAAGCAACACTCCATTCACTTCGCACAGTGAATTGAAGTGTTGGAACAGACTGCTTCTCTTTCAGAGAAATGCATGTGAGTTTCTGTTGAATGCTTGTAAGTACCTTAAGGCACTTTCAAAGGAAAGTGATTTTCTCTGAAAGGACAGCATTTAGAAAGTGAAGCAACACTCCATTCACTTCGCACAGTGAATTGAAGTGTTGGAACAGACTGCTTCTCTTTCAGAGAAACGCATGTGAGTTTCTGGTGAATGCTTGTAAGTAGCTTAAGGCACTTTCAAAGGAAAGTGATTTTCTCTGAAAGGACAGCATTTTGAAAGTGAAGCAACACTCCATTCACTTCGCACAGTGAATTGAAGTGTTGGAACAGACTGCTTCTCTTTCAGAGAAATGCGTGTGAGTTTCTGTTGAATGCTTGTAAGTACCTTAAGGCACTTTCAAAGGAAAGTGATTTTCTCTGAAAGGACAGCATTTAGAAAGTGAAGCAACACTCCATTCACTTTGCAGAGTGAATTGAAGTGTTGGAACAGAGTGCTTCTCTTTCATAGAAACACATTAGTGTTTCTTGTGAATGCTTGCAAGTAGCTTAAGGCACTTTCAAAGGAAAGTGATTTTCTCTGAAAGGACAGGATTTAGAAAGTGAAGCAACACTCCATTCACTTCGCACAGTGAATTGAAATGTTGGAACAGACTGCTTCTCTTTCAGAGAAATGCATGTGAGTTTCTGTTGAATGCTTGTAAGTAGCTTAAGGCACTTTCAAAGGAAAGTGATTTTCTCTGAAAGGACAGCATTTAGAAAGTGAAGCAACACTCCATTCACTTCGCACATTGAATTGAAGTGTTGGAGCAGACTGCTTCTCTTTCAGAGAAACGCATGTGAGTTTCTGTTGAATGCTTGTAAGTAGCATAAGGCACTTTGAAAGGAAAGTGATTTTCTCTGATAGGACAGCATTTTGAAAGCAAGGCAACACTCCATTCACTTCACACAGTGAATTGAAGTGTTGGAACAGACTGCTTCTCTTTCAGAGAAACGCATGTGAGTTTCTTCCTAATGCTTGCATGTAGCTTAAGGCACTTTCAAAGGAAAGTGATTTTCTCTGAAAGGACAGCATTTAGAAAGTGAAGCAACACTCCATTCACTTCGCACAGTGAATTGAAGTGTTGGAACAGACTGCTTCTCTTTCAGAGAAACGCATGTGAGTTTCTTCCTATTGCTTGCAAGTAGCTTAAGGCACTTTCAAAGGAAAGTGATTTTCTCTGAAAGGACAGCATTTAGAAAGTGAAGCAACACTCCATTCACTTCGCAGAGTGAATTGAAGTATTGGAACAGACTGCTTCTCTTTCAGAGAAACGCATGTAAGTGTCTGGTGAATGCTTGTAAGAACCTTAAGGCACTTTCAAAGGAAAGTGATTTTCTCTGAAAGGACAGCATTTAGAAAGTGAAGCAACACTCCATTCACTTCGCACGATGAATTGAAGTGTTGGAACAGACTGCTTCTCTTTCAGAGAAACGCATGTGAGTTTCTTGTGAATTCTTGCAAGTTGCTTAAGGCACTTTCAAAGGAAAGTGATTTTCTCTGAAAGGACAGCATTTAGAAACTGAAGCAACACTCCATTCACTTCGCACAGTGAATTGAAGTGTTGGAACAGACTGCTTCTCTTTCAGAGAAACGCATGTGAGTTTCTAGTGAATGCTTGTAAGTAGCTTAAGGCACTTTCAAAGGAAAGTGATTTTCTCTGAAAGGACAGCATTTAGAAAGTGAAGCAACACTCCATTCGCTTCGCACAGTGAAATGAAGTGTTGGAACAGACTGCTTCTCTTTCAGAGAAACACATGTGAGTTTCTTCCTAATGCTTGCAAGTAGCTTAAGGCACTTTCAAGGGAAAGTGATTTTCTCTGAAAGGACAGCATTTAGAAAGTGAAGCAACACTCCATTCACTTCGCACAGTGAATTGAAGTGTTGGAACAGACTGCTTCACTTTCAGAGAAACGCATGTGAGTTTCTGGTGAATGCTTGTAAGTAGCTTAAGGCACTTTCAAAGGAAAGTGATTTTCTCTGAAAGGACAGCATTTAGAAAGTGAAGCAACACTCCATTCACTTCGCACAATGAATTGAAGTGTTGGAACAGACTGCTTCTCTTTCAGAGAAATGCATGTGAGTTTCTGTTGAATGCTTGAAAGTATCTTAAGGCACTTTCAAAGGAGAGTGATTTTCTCTGAAAGGACAGCATTTAGAAAGTGAAGAAACACTTCATTCACTTTGCAGAGTGAATTGAAGTATTGGAACAGACTGCTTCTCTTTCAGAGAAATGCATGTGAGTTTCTGGTGAATGCTTGTAAGTAGCTTAAGGCACTTTCAAAGGAAAATGATTTTCTCTGAAAGGACAGCAATTAGAAAGTGAAGCAACACTGCATTCACTTTGCACAGTGAATTGAAGTGTTGGAACAGACTGCTTCTCTTTCAGAGAAACGCATGTGAGTTTTTTGTGAATGCTTGAAATTAGTTTAAGGCACTTTCAAAGGAAAGTGATTTTCTCTGAAAGGACAGAATTTAGAAAGTGATGCAACTTAAGCAACACTCCATTCACTTCGCACAGTGAATTGAAGTGTTGGAACAGACTGCTTCTCTTTCAGAGAAACGCATGTGAGTTTCTGGTGAATGCTTGTAAGAAGCTTAAGGCACTTTCAAAGGAAAGTGAAGTTCTCTGATAGGACAGCATTTAGAAAGTGAAGCAACACTCCATTCACTTCGCACGATGAATTGAAGTGTTGGAACAGACTGCTTTTCTTTCAGAGAAACGCATGTGAGTTTCTTGTGAATTCTTGCAAGTTGCTTAAGGCACTTTCAAAGGAGAGTGATTTTCTCTGAAAGGACAGCATTTAGAAACTGAAGCAACACTCCATTCACTTCGCACAGTGAATTGAAGTTTTGGAACAGACTGCCTCTCTTTCAGAGAAACGCATGTGAGTTTCTGGTGAATGCTTCCAAGTAGCTTAAGGCATGTTCAAAGGAAGGTGATTTTCTCTGAAAGGACAGCATTTAGAAAGTGAAGCAACACTCCATTCACTTCGCACAGTGAATTGAAGTGTTGGAACAGACTGCTTCTCTTTCAGAGAAATGCATGTGAGTTTCTGTTGAATGCTTGTAAGTACCTTAAGGCACTTTCAAAGGAAAGTGATTTTCTCTGAAAGGACAGCATTTAGAAAGTGAAGCAACACTCCATTCACTTCGCACAGTGAATTGAAGTGTTGGAACAGACTGCTTCTCTTTCAGAGAAACGCATGTGAGTTTCTGGTGAATGCTTGTAAGTAGCTTAAGGCACTTTCAAAGGAAAGTGATTTTCTCTGAAAGGACAGCATTTTGAAAGTGAAGCAACACTCCATTCACTTCGCACAATGAATTGAAGTGTTGGAACAGACTGCTTCTCTTTCAGAGAAATGCGTGTGAGTTTCTGTTGAATGCTTGTAAGTACCTTAAGGCACTTTCAAAGGAAAGTGATTTTCTCTGAAAGGACAGCATTTAGAAAGTGAAGCAACACTCCATTCACTTTGCAGAGTGAATTGAAGTGTTGGAACAGAGTGCTTCTCTTTCATAGAAACACATTAGTGTTTCTTGTGAATGCTTGCAAGTAGCTTAAGGCACTTTCAAAGGAAAGTGATTTTCTCTGAAAGGACAGGATTTAGAAAGTGAAGCAACACTCCATTCACTTCGCACAGTGAATTGAAATGTTGGAACAGACTGCTTCTCTTTCAGAGAAATGCATGTGAGTTTCTGTTGAATGCTTGTAAGTGGCTTAAGGCACTTTCAAAGGAAAGTGATTTTCTCTGAAAGGACAGCATTTAGAAAGTGAAGCAACACTCCATTCACTTCGCACATTGAATTGAAGTGTTGGAGCAGACTGCTTCTCTTTCAGAGAAACGCATGTGAGTTTCTGTTGAATGCTTGTAAGTAGCATAAGGCACTTTGAAAGGAAAGTGATTTTCTCTGAAAGGACAGCATTTTGAAAGCAAGGCAACACTCCATTCACTTCACACAGTGAATTGAAGTGTTGGCACAGACTGCTTCTCTTTCAGAGAAACGCATGTGAGTTTCTTCCTAATGCTTGCATGTAGCTTAAGGCACTTTCAAAGGAAAGTGATTTTCTCTGAAAGGACAGCATTTAGAAAGTGAAGCAACACTCCATTCACTTCGCACAGTGAATTGAAGTGTTGGAACAGACTGCTTCTCTTTCAGAGAAACGCATGTGAGTTTCTTCCTATTGCTTGCAAGTAGCTTAAGGCACTTTCAAAGGAAAGTGATTTTCTCTGAAAGGACAGCATTTAGAAAGTGAAGCAACACTCCATTCACTTCGCAGAGTGAATTGAAGTATTGGAACAGACTGCTTCTCTTTCAGAGAAACGCATGTAAGTGTCTGGTGAATGCTTGTAAGAACCTTAAGGCACTTTCAAAGGAAAGTGATTTTCTCTGAAAGGACAGCATTTAGAAAGTGAAGCAACACTCCATTCACTTCGCACGATGAATTGAAGTGTTGGAACAGACTGCTTCTCTTTCAGAGAAACGCATGTGAGTTTCTTGTGAATTCTTGCAAGTTGCTTAAGGCACTTTCAAAGGAAAGTGATTTTCTCTGAAAGGACAGCATTTAGAAACTGAAGCAACACTCCATTCACTTCGCACAGTGAATTGAAGTGTTGGAACAGACTGCTTCTCTTTCAGAGAAACGCATGTGAGTTTCTAGTGAATGCTTGTAAGTAGCTTAAGGCACTTTCAAAGGAAAGTGATTTTCTCTGAAAGGACAGCATTTAGAAAGTGAAGCAACACTCCATTCGCTTCGCACAGTGAAATGAAGTGTTGGAACAGACTGCTTCTCTTTCAGAGAAACACATGTGAGTTTCTTCCTAATGCTTGCAAGTAGCTTAAGGCACTTTCAAGGGAAAGTGATTTTCTCTGAAAGGACAGCATTTAGAAAGTGAAGCAACACTCCATTCACTTCGCACAGTGAATTGAAGTGTTGGAACAGACTGCTTCACTTTCAGAGAAACGCATGTGAGTTTCTGGTGAATGCTTGTAAGTAGCTTAAGGCACTTTCAAAGGAAAGTGATTTTCTCTGAAAGGACAGCATTTAGAAAGTGAAGCAACACTCCATTCACTTCTCACAATGAATTGAAGTGTTGGAACAGACTGCTTCTCTTTCAGAGAAATGCATGTGAGTTTCTGTTGAATGCTTGAAAGTATCTTAAGGCACTTTCAAAGGAGAGTGATTTTCTCTGAAAGGACAGCATTTAGAAAGTGAAGAAACACTTCATTCACTTTGCAGAGTGAATTGAAGTATTGGAACAGACTGCTTCTCTTTCAGAGAAATGCATGTGAGTTTCTGGTGAATGCTTGTAAGTAGCTTAAGGCACTTTCAAAGGAAAATGATTTTCTCTGAAAGGACAGCAATTAGAAAGTGAGGCAACACTGCATTCACTTTGCACAGTGAATTGAAGTGTTGGAACAGACTGCTTCTCTTTCAGAGAAACGCATGTGAGTTTCTGTTGAATGCTTGTAAGTAGCTTAAGGCACTTTCAAAGGAAAGTGATTTTCTCTGAAAGGACAGCATTTAGAAACTGAAGCAACACTCCATTCCCTTCGTGCAGTGAATTGAAGTGTTGGAACAGACTGCTTCTCTTTCAGAGAAACGCATGTGAGTTTCTTCCTAATGCTTGCAAGTAGCTTAAGGCACTTTCAAGGGAAAGTGATTTTCTCTGAAAGGACAGCATTTAGAAAGTGAAGCAACACTCCATTCACTTCGCACAGTGAATTGAAGTGTTGGAACAGACTGCTTATCTTTCAGAGAAACGCATGTGAGTTTCTTCCTAATGCTTGCAAGTAGCTTAAGGCACTTTCAAGGGAAAGTGATTTTCTCTGAAAGGACAGCATTTAGAAAGTGAAGCAACACTCCATTCACTTCGCACAGTGAATTGAAGTGTTGGAACAGACTGCTTCTCTTTCAGAGAAACGCATGTGAGTTTCTGGTGAATGCTTGTAAGTAGCTTAAGGCACTTTCAAAGGAAAGTGATTTTTTCTGAAAGGACAGCATTTAGAAAGTGAAACAACACTCCATTCACTTCGCACTGTGAATTGAAGTGTTGGAACAGACTGCTTCTCTTTCAGAGAAACGCATGTGAGTTTCTGGTGAATGCTTGTAAGTAGCTTAAGGCACTTTCAAAGGAAAGTGATTTTCTCTGAAAGGACAGCATTTAGAAAGTGAAGCAACACTCCATTCCCTTCGTGCAGTGAATTGAAGTGTTGGAACAGAGTGCTTCTCTTTCATAGAAACGCATTAGTGTTTCTTGTGAATGCTTGCAAGTGGCTTAAGGCACTTTCAAGGGAAAGTGATTTTCTCTGAAAGGACAGCATTTAGAAAGTGAAGCAACACTCCATTCACTTCGCACATTGAATTGAAATGTTGGAACAGACTGCTTCTGTTTCAGAGAAACACATGTGAGTTTCTTGTGAATTCTTGCAAGTTGCTTAAGGCACTTTCAAAGGAAAGTGATTTTCTCTGAAAGGACAGCATTTAGAAAGTGAAGCAACACTCCATTCACTTCGCACAGTGAATTGAAGTGTTGGAACAGACAGCTTCTCTTTAAGAGAAACGCATGTGAGTTTTTTGTGAATGCTTGAAATTAGTTTAAGGCACTTTCAAAGGAAAGTGATTTTCTCTGAAAGGACAGAATTTAGAAAGTGATGCAACTTAAGCAACACTCCATTCACTTCGCACAGTGAATTGAAGTGTTGGAACAGACTGCTTCTCTTTCAGAGAAACGCATGTGAGTTTCTGGTGAATGCTTGTAAGAAGCTTAAGGCACTTTCAAAGGAAAGTGAAGTTCTCTGATAGGACAGCATTTAGAAAGTGAAGCAACACTCCATTCACTTCGCACGATGAATTGAAGTGTTGGAACAGACTGCTTTTCTTTCAGAGAAACGCATGTGAGTTTCTTGTGAATTCTTGCAAGTTGCTTAAGGCACTTTCAAAGGAGAGTGATTTTCTCTGAAAGGACAGCATTTAGAAACTGAAGCAACACTCCATTCACTTCGCACAGTGAATTGAAGTTTTGGAACAGACTGCTTCTCTTTCA
This sequence comes from Myodes glareolus, assembly GCF_982192425.1. NCBI lineage: Eukaryota > Metazoa > Chordata > Mammalia > Rodentia > Cricetidae > Myodes > Myodes glareolus. Next base: position 582,263 of record NW_028263226.1, read on the forward strand.
GAGAAACGCATGTGAGTTTCTGGTGAATGCTTCCAAGTAGCTTAAGGCATGTTCAAAGGAAAGTGATTTTCTCTGAAAGGACAGCATTTAGAAAGTGAAGCAACACTCCATTCACTTCGCACAGTGAATTGAAGTGTTGGAACAGACTGCTTCTCTTTCAGAGAAATGCATGTGAGTTTCTGTTGAATGCTTGTAAGTACCTTAAGGCACTTTCAAAGGAAAGTGATTTTCTCTGAAAGGACAGCATTTAGAAAGTGAAGCAACACTCCATTCACTTCGCACAGTGAATTGAAGTGTTGGAACAGACTGCTTCTTTTTCAGAGAAACGCATGTGAGTTTCTGGTGAATGCTTGTAAGTAGCTTAAGGCACTTTCAAAGGAAAGTGATTTTCTCTGAAAGGACAGCATTTTGAAAGTGAAGCAACACTCCATTCACTTCGCACAGTGAATTGAAGTGTTGGAACAGACTGCTTCTCTTTCAGAGAAATGCGTGTGAGTTTCTGTTGAATGCTTGTAAGTACCTTAAGGCACTTTCAAAGGAAAGTGATTTTCTCTGAAAGGACAGCATTTAGAAAGTGAAGCAACACTCCATTCACTTTGCAGAGTGAATTGAAGTGTTGGAACAGAGTGCTTCTGTTTCATAGAAACACATTAGTGTTTCTTGTGAATGCTTGCAAGTAGCTTAAGGCACTTTCAAAGGAAAGTGATTTTCTCTGAAAGGACAGGATTTAGAAAGTGAAGCAACACTCCATTCACTTCGCACAGTGAATTGAAATGTTGGAACAGACTGCTTCTCTTTCAGAGAAATGCATGTGAGTTTCTGTTGAATGCTTGTAAGTAGCTTAAGGCACTTTCAAAGGAAAGTGATTTTCTCTGAAAGGACAGCATTTAGAAAGTGAAGCAACACTCCATTCACTTCGCAGAGTGAATTGAAGTATTGGAACAGACTGCTTCTCTTTCAGAGAAACGCATGTGAGTTTCTGTTGAATGCTTGTAAGTACCTTAAGGCACTTTCAAAGGAAAGTGATTTTCTCTGAAAGGACAGCATTTAGAAAGTGAAGCAACACTCCATTCACTTCGCACGATGAATTGAAGTGTTGGAACAGACTGCTTCTCTTTCAGAGAAACGCATGTGAGTTTCTTGTGAATTCTTGCAAGTTGCTTAAGGCACTTTCAAAGGAAAGTGATTTTCTCTGAAAGGACAGCAATTAGAAACTGAAGCAACACTCCATTCACTTCGCACAGTGAATTGAAGTGTTGGAACAGACTGCTTCTCTTTCAGAGAAACGCATATGAGTTTCTGGTGAATGCTTGTAAGTAGCTTAAGGCACTTTCAAAGGAAAGTGATTTTCTCTGAAAGGACAGCATTTAGAAAGTGAAGCAACACTCTATTCACTTCGCACAGTGAATTGAAGTGTTGGAACAGACTGCTTCTCTTTCAGAGAAACGCATGTGAGTTTCTTCCTAATGCTTGCAAGTAGCTTAAGGCACGTTCAAGGGAAAGTGATTTTCTCTGAAAGGACAGCATTTAGAAAGTGAAGCAACACTCCATTCACTTCGCACAGTGAATTGAAGTGTTGGAACAGACTGCTTCCCTTTCAGAGAAACGCATGTGAGTTTCTGGTGAATGCTTGTAAGTAGCTTAAGGCACTTTCAAAGGAAAGTGATTTTTTCTGAAAGGACAGCATTTAGAAAGTGAAGCAACACTCCATTCACTTCGCACTGTGAATTGAAGTGTTGGAACAGACTGCTTCTCTTTCAGAGAAACGCATGTGAGTTTCTGGTGAATGCTTGTAAGTAGCTTAAGGCACTTTCAAAGGAAAGTGATTTTCTCTGAAAGGACAGCATTTAGAAAGTGAAGCAACACTCCATTCCCTTCGTGCAGTGAATTGAAGTGTTGGAACAGAGTGCTTCTCTTTCATAGAAACGCATTAGTGTTTCTTGTGAATGCTTGCAAGTGGCTTAAGGCACTTTCAAGGGAAAGTGATTTTCTCTGAAAGGACAGCATTTAGAAAGTGAAGCAACACTCCATTCACTTCGCACATTGAATTGAAGTGTTGGAACAGACTGCTTCTGTTTCAGAGAAACACATGTGAGTTTCTTGTGAATTCTTGCAAGTTGCTTAAGGCACTTTCAAAGGAAAGTGATTTTCTCTGAAAGGACAGCATTTAGAAAGTGAAGCAACACTCCATTCACTTCGCACAGTGAATTGAAGTGTTGGAACAGACAGCTTCTCTTTAAGAGAAACGCATGTGAGTTTTTTGTGAATGCTTGAAATTAGTTTAAGGCACTTTCAAAGGAAAGTGATTTTCTCTGAAAGGACAGAATTTAGAAAGTGATGCAACTTAAGCAACACTCCATTCACTTCGCACAGTGAATTGAAGTGTTGGAACAGACTGCTTCTCTTTCAGAGAAACGCATGTGAGTTTCTGGTGAATGCTTGTAAGAAGCTTAAGGCACTTTCAAAGGAAAGTGAAGTTCTCTGATAGGACAGCATTTAGAAAGTGAAGCAACACTCCATTCACTTCGCACGATGAATTGAAGTGTTGGAACAGACTGCTTTTCTTTCAGAGAAACGCATGTGAGTTTCTTGTGAATTCTTGCAAGTTGCTTAAGGCACTTTCAAAGGAGAGTGATTTTCTCTGAAAGGACAGCATTTAGAAACTGAAGCAACACTCCATTCACTTCGCACAGTGAATTGAAGTTTTGGAACAGACTGCTTCTCTTTCAGAGAAACGCATGTGAGTTTCTGGTGAATGCTTCCAAGTAGCTTAAGGCATGTTCAAAGGAAAGTGATTTTCTCTGAAAGGACAGCATTTAGAAAGTGAAGCAACACTCCATTCACTTCGCACAGTGAATTGAAGTGTTGGAACAGACTGCTTCTCTTTCAGAGAAATGCATGTGAGTTTCTGTTGAATGCTTGTAAGTACCTTAAGGCACTTTCAAAGGAAAGTGATTTTCTCTGAAAGGACAGCATTTAGAAAGTGAAGCAACACTCCATTCACTTCGCACAGTGAATTGAAGTGTTGGAACTGACTGCTTCTCTTTCAGAGAAACGCATGTGAGTTTCTGGTGAATGCTTGTAAGTAGCTTAAGGCACTTTCAAAGGAAAGTGATTTTCTCTGAAAGGACAGCATTTTGAAAGTGAAGCAACACTCCATTCACTTCGCACAGTGAATTGAAATGTTGGAACAGACTGCTTCTCTTTCAGAGAAATGCGTGTGAGTTTCTGTTGAATGCTTGTAAGTACCTTAAGGCACTTTCAAAGGAAAGTGATTTTCTCTGAAAGGACAGCATTTAGAAAGTGAAGCAACACTCCATTCACTTTGCAGAGTGAATTGAAGTGTTGGAACAGAGTGCTTCTCTTTCATAGAAACACATTAGTGTTTCTTGTGAATGCTTGCAAGTAGCTTAAGGCACTTTCAAAGGAAAGTGATTTTCTCTGAAAGGACAGGATTTAGAAAGTGAAGCAACACTCCATTCACTTCGCACAGTGAATTGAAATGTTGGAACAGACTGCTTCTCTTTCAGAGAAATGCATGTGAGTTTCTGTTGAATGCTTGTAAGTAGCTTAAGGCACTTTCAAAGGAAAGTGATTTTCTCTGAAAGGACAGCATTTAGAAAGTGAAGCAACACTCCATTCACTTCGCACATTGAATTGAAGTGTTGGAGCAGACTGCTTCTCTTTCAGAGAAACGCATGTGAGTTTCTGTTGAATGCTTGTAAGTAGCATAAGGCACTTTGAAAGGAAAGTGATTTTCTCTGAAAGGACAGCATTTTGAAAGCAAGGCAACACTCCATTCACTTCACACAGTGAATTGAAGTGTTGGAACAGACTGCTTCTCTTTCAGAGAAACGCATGTGAGTTTCTTCCTAATGCTTGCATGTAGCTTAAGGCACTTTCAAAGGAAAGTGATTTTCTCTGAAAGGACAGCATTTAGAAAGTGAAGCAACACTCCATTCACTTCGCACAGTGAATTGAAGTGTTGGAACAGACTGCTTCTCTTTCAGAGAAACGCATGTGAGTTTCTTCCTATTGCTTGCAAGTAGCTTAAGGCACTTTCAAAGGAAAGTGATTTTCTCTGAAAGGACAGCATTTAGAAAGTGAAGCAACACTCCATTCACTTCGCAGAGTGAATTGAAGTATTGGAACAGACTGCTTCTCTTTCAGAGAAACGCATGTAAGTTTCTGGTGAATGCTTGTAAGAACCTTAAGGCACTTTCAAAGGAAAGTGATTTTCTCTGAAAGGACAGCATTTAGAAAGTGAAGCAACACTCCATTCACTTCGCACGATGAATTGAAGTGTTGGAACAGACTGCTTCTCTTTCAGGGAAACGCATGTGAGTTTCTTGTGAATTCTTGCAAGTTGCTTAAGGCATTTTCAAAGGAAAGTGATTTTCTCTGAAAGGACAGCATTTAGAAACTGAAGAAACACTCCATTCACTTCGCACAGTGAATTGAAGTGTTGGAACAGACTGCTTCTCTTTCAGAGAAACGCATGTGAGTTTCTAGTGAATGCTTGTAAGTAGCTTAAGGCACTTTCAAAGGAAAGTGATTTTCTCTGAAAGGACAGCATTTAGAAAGTGAAGCAACACTCCATTCGCTTCGCACAGTGAAATGAAGTGTTGGAACAGACTGCTTCTCTTTCAGAGAAACACATGTGAGTTTCTTCCTAATGCTTGCAAGTAGCTTAAGGCACTTTCAAGGGAAAGTGATTTTCTCTGAAAGGACAGCATTTAGAAAGTGAAGCAACACTCCATTCACTTCGCACAGTGAATTGAAGTGTTGGAACAGACTGCTTCACTTTCAGAGAAACGCATGTGAGTTTCTGGTGAATGCTTGTAAGTAGCTTAAGGCACTTTCAAAGGAAAGTGATTTTCTCTAAAAGGACAGCATTTAGAAAGTGAAGCAACACTCCATTCACTTCGCACAATGAATTGAAGTGTTGGAACAGACTGCTTCTCTTTCAGAGAAATGCATGTGAGTTTCTGTTGAATGCTTGAAAGTATCTTAAGGCACTTTCAAAGGAGAGTGATTTTCTCTGAAAGGACAGCATTTAGAAAGTGAAGAAACACTTCATTCACTTTGCAGAGTGAATTGAAGTATTGGAACAGACTGCTTCTCTTTCAGAGAAATGCATGTGAGTTTCTGGTGAATGCTTGTAAGTAGCTTAAGGCACTTTCAAAGGAAAATGATTTTCTCTGAAAGGACAGCAATTAGAAAGTGAGGCAACACTGCATTCACTTTGCACAGTGAATTGAAGTGTTGGAACAGACTGTTTCTCTTTCAGAGAAACGCATGTGAGTTTCTGTTGAATGCTTGTAAGTAGCTTAAGGCACTTTCAAAGGAAAGTGATTTTCTCTGAAAGGACAGCATTTAGAAACTGAAGCAACACTCCATTCCCTTCGTGCAGTGAATTGAAGTGTTGGAACAGACTGCTTCTCTTTCAGAGAAACGCATGTGAGTTTCTTCCTAATGCTTGCAAGTAGCTTAAGGCACTTTCAAGGGAAAGTGATTTTCTCTGAAAGGACAGCATTTAGAAAGTGAAGCAACACTCCATTCACTTCGCACAGTGAATTGAAGTGTTGGAACGGACTGCTTATCTTTCAGAGAAACGCATGTGAGTTTCTTCCTAATGCTTGCAAGTAGCTTAAGGCACTTTCAAGGGAAAGTGATTTTCTCTGAAAGGACAGCATTTAGAAAGTGAAGCAACACTCCATTCACTTCGCACAGTGAATTGAAGTGTTGGAACAGACTGCTTCTCTTTCAGAGAAACGCATGTGAGTTTCTGGTGAATGCTTGTAAGTAGCTTAAGGCACTTTCAAAGGAAAGTGATTTTTTCTGAAAGGACAGCATTTAGAAAGTGAAGCAACACTCCATTCACTTCGCACTGTGAATTGAAGTTTTGGAACAGACTGCTTCTCTTTCAGAGAAACGCATGTGAGTTTCTGGTGAATGCTTGTAAGTAGCTTAAGGCACTTTCAAAGGAAAGTGATTTTCTCTGAAAGGACAGCATTTAGAAAGTGAAGCAACACTCCATTCCCTTCGTGCAGTGAATTGAAGTGTTGGAACAGAGTGCTTCTCTTTCATAGAAACGCATTAGTGTTTCTGGTGAATGCTTGCAAGTGGCTTAAGGCACTTTCAAGGGAAAGTGATTTTCTCTGAAAGGACAGCATTTAGAAAGTGAAGCAACACTCCATTCACTTCGCACATTGAATTGAAGTGTTGGAACAGACTGCTTCTGTTTCAGAGAAACACATGTGAGTTTCTTGTGAATTCTTGCAAGTTGCTTAAGGCACTTTCAAAGGAAAGTGATTTTCTCTGAAAGGACAGCATTTAGAAAGTGAAGCAACACTCCATTCACTTCGCACAGTGAATTGAAGTGTTGGAACAGACAGCTTCTCTTTAAGAGAAACGCATGTGAGTTTTTTGTGAATGCTTGAAATTAGTTTAAGGCACTTTCAAAGGAAAGTGATTTTCTCTGAAAGGACAGAATTTAGAAAGTGATGCAACTTAAGCAACACTCCATTCACTTCGCACAGTGAATTGAAGTGTTGGAACAGACTGCTTCTCTTTCAGAGAAACGCATGTGAGTTTCTGGTGAATGCTTGTAAGAAGCTTAAGGCACTTTCAAAGGAAAGTGAAGTTCTCTGATAGGACAGCATTTAGAAAGTGAAGCAACACTCCATTCACTTCGCACGATGAATTGAAGTGTTGGAACAGACTGCTTTTCTTTCAGAGAAACGCATGTGAGTTTCTTGTGAATTCTTGCAAGTTGCTTAAGGCACTTTCAAAGGAGAGTGATTTTCTCTGATAGGACAGCATTTAGAAACTGAAGCAACACTCCATTCACTTCGCACAGTGAATTGAAGTTTTGGAACAGACTGCTTCTCTTTCAGAGAAACGCATGTGAGTTTCTGGTGAATGCTTCCAAGTAGCTTAAGGCATGTTCAAAGGAAAGTGATTTTCTCTGAAAGGACAGCATTTAGAAAGTGAAGCAACACTCCATTCACTTCGCACAGTGAATTGAAGTGTTGGAACAGACTGCTTCTCTTTCAGAGAAATGCATGTGAGTTTCTGTTGAATGCTTGTAAGTACCTTAAGGCACTTTCAAAGGAAAGTGATTTTCTCTGAAAGGACAGCATTTAGAAAGTGAAGCAACACTCCATTCACTTCGCACAGTGAATTGAAGTGTTGGAACAGACTGCTTCTCTTTCAGAGAAACGCATGTGAGTTTCTGGTGAATGCTTGTAAGTAGCTTAAGGCACTTTCAAAGGAAAGTGATTTTCTCTGAAAGGACAGCATTTTGAAAGTGAAGCAACACTCCATTCACTTCGCACAGTGAATTGAAGTGTTGGAACAGACTGCTTCTCTTTCAGAGAAATGCGTGTGAGTTTCTGTTGAATGCTTGTAAGTACCTTAAGGCACTTTCAAAGGAAAGTGATTTTCTCTGAAAGGACAGCATTTAGAAAGTGAAGCAACACTCCATTCACTTTGCAGAGTGAATTGAAGTGTTGGAACAGAGTGCTTCTCTTTCATAGAAACACATTAGTGTTTCTTGTGAATGCTTGCAAGTAGCTTAAGGCACTTTCAAAGGAAAGTGATTTTCTCTGAAAGGACAGGATTTAGAAAGTGAAGCAACACTCCATTCACTTCGCACAGTGAATTGAAATGTTGGAACAGACTGCTTCTCTTTCAGAGAAATGCATGTGAGTTTCTGTTGAATGCTTGTAAGTAGCTTAAGGCACTTTCAAAGGAAAGTGATTTTCTCTGAAAGGACAGCATTTAGAAAGTGAAGCAACACTCCATTCACTTCGCAGAGTGAATTGAAGTATTGGAACAGACTGCTTCTCTTTCAGAGAAACGCATGTGAGTTTCTGTTGAATGCTTGTAAGTACCTTAAGGCACTTTCAAAGGAAAGTGATTTTCTCTGAAAGGACAGCATTTAGAAAGTGAAGCAACACTCCATTCACTTCGCACGATGAATTGAAGTGTTGGAACAGACTGCTTCTCTTTCAGAGAAACGCATGTGAGTTTCTTGTGAATTCTTGCAAGTTGCTTAAGGCACTTTCAAAGGAAAGTGATTTTCTCTGAAAGGACAGCAATTAGAAACTGAAGCAACACTCCATTCACTTCGCACAGTGAATTGAAGTGTTGGAACAGACTGCTTCTCTTTCAGAGAAACGCATATGAGTTTCTGGTGAATGCTTGTAAGTAGCTTAAGGCACTTTCAAAGGAAAGTGATTTTCTCTGAAAGGACAGCATTTAGAAAGTGAAGCAACACTCCATTCACTTCGCACAGTGAATTGAAGTGTTGGAACAGACTGCTTCTCTTTCAGAGAAACGCATGTGAGTTTCTTCCTAATGCTTGCAAGTAGCTTAAGGCACGTTCAAGGGAAAGTGATTTTCTCTGAAAGGACAGCATTTAGAAAGTGAAGCAACACTCCATTCACTTCGCACAGTGAATTGAAGTGTTGGAACAGACTGCTTCTCTTTCAGAGAAACGCATGTGAGTTTCTGGTGAATGCTTGTAAGTAGCTTAAAGCACTTTCAAAGGAAAGTGATTTTCTCTGAAAGGACAGCATTTAGAAAGTGAAGCAACACTCCATTCACTTCGCACAGTGAATTGAAGTGTTGGAACAGACTGCTTCTCTTTCAGAGAAATGCATGTGAGTTTCTGTTGAATGCTTGTAAGTACCTTAAGGCACTTTCAAAGGAAAGTGATTTTCTCTGAAAGGACAGCATTTAGAAAGTGAAGCAACACTCCATTCACTTCGCAGAGTGAATTGAAGTATTGGAACAGACTGCTTCTCTTTCAGAGAAACGCATGTGAGTTTCTGGTGAATGCTTGTAAGAAGCTTAAGGCACTTTCAAAGGAAAGTGATTTTCTCTGAAAGGACAGCATTTAGAAAGTGAAGCAACACTCCATTCACTTCGCACGATGAATTGAAGTGTTGGAACAGACTGCTTCTCTTTCAGATAAACGCATGTGAGTTTCTTGTGAATTCTTGCAAGTTGCTTAAGGCACTTTCAAAGGAAAGTGATTTTCTCTGAAAGGACAGCATTTAGAAACTGAAGCAACACTCCATTCACTTCGCACAGTGAATTGAAGTGTTGGAACAGACTGCTTCTCTTTCAGAGAAACGCATGTGAGTTTCTGGTGAATGCTTGTAAGTAGCTTAAGGCACTTTCAAAGGAAAGTGATTTTCTCTGAAAGGACAGCATTTAGAAAGTGAAGCAACACTCCATTCACTTCGCACAGTGAATTGAAGTATTGGAACAGACTGCTTCTCTTTCAGAGAAACGCATGTGAGTTTCTTCCTAATGCTTGCAAGTAGCTTAAAGCACTTTCAAGGGAAAGTGATTTTCTCTGAAAGGACAGCATTTAGAAAGTGAAGCAACACTCCATTCACTTCGCACAGTGAATTGAAGTGTTGGAACAGACTGCTTCTCTTTCAGAGAAACGCATGTGAGTTTCTGGTGAATGCTTGTAAGTAGCTTAAGGCACTTTCAAAGGAAAGTGATTTTCTCTGAAAGGACAGCATTTAGAAAGTGAAGCAACACTCCATTCACTTCGCACAGTGAATTGAAGTGTTGGAACAGACTGCTTCTCTTTCAGAGAAATGCATGTGAGTTTCTGTTGAATGCTTGTAAGAAGCTTAAGGCACTTTCAAAGGAAAGTGATTTTCTCTGAAAGGACAGAATTTAGAAAGTGAAGCAACATTCCATTCACTTCGCACAGTGAATTGAAGTGTTGGAACAGACTGCTTCTCTTTCAGAGAAACGCATGTGAGTTTCATCCTAATGCTTGCAAGTAGCTTAAGGCACTTTCAAAGGAAAGTGATTTTCTCTGAAAGGACAGCATTTAGAAGTGAAGCAACACTCCATTCACTTCGCACAGTGAATTGAAGTGTTGGAACAGACTGCTTCTCTTTCAGAGAAACGCATTAGTGTTTCTTGTGAATGCTTGCAAGTTGCTTAAGGCACTTTCAAAGGAAAGTGAAGTTCTCTGATAGGACAGCATTTAGAAAGTGAAGCAACACTCCATTCACTTCGCACGATGAATTGAAGTGTTGGAACAGACTGCTTTTCTTTCAGAGAAACGCATGTGAGTTTCTTGTGAATTCTTGCAAGTTGCTTAAGGCACTTTCAAAGGAGAGTGATTTTCTCTGAAAGGACAGCATTTAGAAAGTGAAGCAACACTCCATTCACTTCGCACAGTGAATTGAAGTTTTGGAACAGACTGCTTCTCTTTCAGAGAAACGCATGTGAGTTTCTGGTGAATGCTTCCAAGCAGCTTAAGGCATGTTCAAAGGAAAGTGATTTTCTCTGAAAGGACAGCATTTAGAAAGTGAAGCAACACTCCATTCACTTCGCACAGTGAATTGAAGTGTTGGAACAGACTGCTTCTCTTTCAGAGAAACGCATGTGAGTTTCTTCCTAATGCTTGCAAGTAGCTTAAGGCACTTTCAAGGGAAAGTGATTTTCTCTGAAAGGACAGCATTTAGAAAGTGAAGCAACACTCCATTCACTTCGCACAGTGAATTGAAGTGTTGGAACAGACTGCTTCTCTTTCAGAGAAACGCATGTGAGTTTCTGGTGAATGCTTGTAAGTAGCTTAAGGCACTTTCAAAGGAAAGTGATTTTCTCTGAAAGGACAGCATTTAGAAAGTGAAGCATCACTCCATTCACTTCGCACAGTGAATTGAAGTGTTGGAACAGACTGCTTCTCTTTCAGAGAAATGCATGTGAGTTTCTGTTGAATGCTTGTAAGTACCTTAAGGCACTTTCAAAGGAAAGTGATTTTCTCTGAAAGGACAGCATTTAGAAAGTGAAGCAACACTCCATTCACTTCGCACAGTGAATTGAAGTGTTGGAACAGACTGCTTCTCTTTCAGAGAAACGCATGTGAGTTTCTGGTGAATGCTTGTAAGTAGCTTAAGGCACTTTCAAAGGAAAGTGATTTTCTCTGAAAGGACAGCATTTTGAAAGTGAAGCAACACTCCATTCACTTCGCACAGTGAATTGAAGTGTTGGAACAGACTGCTTCTCTTTCAGAGAAATGCGTGTGAGTTTCTGTTGAATGCTTGTAAGTAGCTTAAGGCACTTTCAAAGGAAAGTGATTTTCTCTGAAAGGACAGCATTTAGAAAGTGAAGCAACACTCCATTCACTTCGCACGATGAATTGAAGTGTTGGAACAGACTGCTTTTCTTTCAGAGAAACGCATGTGAGTTTCTTGTGAATTCTTGCAAGTTGCTTAAGGCACTTTCAAAGGAAAGTGATTTTCTCTGAAAGGACAGCATTTAGAAACTGAAGCAACACTCCATTCACTTCGCACAGTGAATTGAAGTGTTGGAACAGACTGCTTCTCTTTCAGAGAAACGCATGTGAGTTTCTGGTGAATGCTTCCAAGTAGCTTAAGGCATGTTCAAAGGAAAGTGATTTTCTCTGAAAGGACAGCATTTAGAAAGTGAAGCAACACTCCATTCACTTTGCAGAGTGAATTGAAGTGTTGGAACAGAGTGCTTCTCTTTCATAGAAACGCATTAGTGTTTCTTGTGAATGCTTGCAAGTAGCTTAAGGCACTTTCAAAGGAAAGTGATTTTCTCTGAAAGGACAGGATTTAGAAAGTGAAGCAACACTCCATTCACTTCGCACAGTGAATTGAAGTGTTGGAACAGACTGCTTCTCTTTCAGAGAAATGCATGTGAGTTTCTGTTGAATGCTTGTAAGTAGCTTAAGGCACTTTCAAAGGAAAGTGATTTTCTCTAAAAGGACAGCATTTAGAAAGTGAAGCAACACTCCATTCACTTCGCAGAGTGAATTGAAGTATTGGAACAGACTGCTTCTCTTTCAGAGAAACGCATGTGAGTTTCTGTTGAATGCTTGTAAGTACCTTAAGGCACTTTCAAAGGAAAGTGATTTTCTCTGAAAGGACAGCATTTAGAAAGTGAAGCAACACTCCATTCACTTCGCACGATGAATTGAAGTGTTGGAACAGACTGCTTCTCTTTCAGAGAAACGCATGTGAGTTTCTTGTGAATTCTTGCAAGTTGCTTAAGGCACTTTCAAAGGAAAGTGATTTTCTCTGAAAGGACAGCAATTAGAAACTGAAGCAACACTCCATTCACTTCGCACAGTGAATTGAAGTGTTGGAACAGACTGCTTCTCTTTCAGAGAAACGCATGTGAGTTTCTGGTGAATGCTTGTAAGTAGCTTAAGGCACTTTCAAAGGAAAGTGATTTTCTCTGAAAGGACAGCATTTAGAAAGTGAAGCAACACTCCATTCACTTCGCACAGTGAATTGAAGTGTTGGAACAGACTGCTTCTCTTTCAGAGAAACGCATGTGAGTTTCTTCCTAATGCTTGCAAGTAGCTTAAGGCACTTTCAAGGGAAAGTGATTTTCTCTGAAAGGACAGCATTTAGAAAGTGAAGCAACACTCCATTCACTTCGCACAGTGAATTGAAGTGTTGGAACAGACTGCTTCTCTTTCAGAGAAACGCATGTGAGTTTCTTCCTAATGCTTGCAAGTAGCTTAAGGCACTTTCAAAGGAAAGTGATTTTCTCTGAAAGGACAGCATTTAGAAAGTGAAGCATCACTCCATTCACTTCGCACAGTGAATTGAAGTGTTGGAACAGACTGCTTCTCTTTCAGAGAAATGCATGTGAGTTTCTGTTGAATGCTTGTAAGTACCTTAAGGCACTTTCAAAGGAAAGTGATTTTCTCTGAAAGGACAGCATTTAGAAAGTGAAGCAACACTCCATTCACTTCGCACAGTGAATTGAAGTGTTGGAACAGACTGCTTCTCTTTCAGAGAAACGCATGTGAGTTTCTGGTGAATGCTTGTAAGTAGCTTAAGGCACTTTCAAAGGAAAGTGATTTTCTCTGAAAGGACAGCATTTTGAAAGTGAAGCAACACTCCATTCACTTCGCACAGTGAATTGAAGTGTTGGAACAGACTGCTTCTCTTTCAGAGAAATGCGTGTGAGTTTCTGTTGAATGCTTGTAAGTACCTTAAGGCACTTTCAAAGGAAAGTGATTTTCTCTGAAAGGACAGCATTTAGAAAGTGAAGCAACACTCCATTCACTTTGCAGAGTGAATTGAAGTGTTGGAACAGAGTGCTTCTCTTTCATAGAAACGCATTAGTGTTTCTTGTGAATGCTTGCAAGTAGCTTAAGGCACTTTCAAAGGAAAGTGATTTTCTCTGAAAGGACAGGATTTAGAAAGTGAAGCAACACTCCATTCACTTCGCACAGTGAATTGAAGTGTTGGAACAGACTGCTTCTCTTTCAGAGAAATGCATGTGAGTTTCTGTTGAATGCTTGTAAGTAGCTTAAGGCACTTTCAAAGGAAAGTGATTTTCTCTAAAAGGACAGCATTTAGAAAGTGAAGCAACACTCCATTCACTTCGCAGAGTGAATTGAAGTATTGGAACAGACTGCTTCTCTTTCAGAGAAACGCATGTGAGTTTCTGTTGAATGCTTGTAAGTACCTTAAGGCACTTTCAAAGGAAAGTGATTTTCTCTGAAAGGACAGCATTTAGAAAGTGAAGCAACACTCCATTCACTTCGCACGATGAATTGAAGTGTTGGAACAGACTGCTTCTCTTTCAGAGAAACGCATGTGAGTTTCTTGTGAATTCTTGCAAGTTGCTTAAGGCACTTTCAAAGGAAAGTGATTTTCTCTGAAAGGACAGCAATTAGAAACTGAAGCAACACTCCATTCACTTCGCACAGTGAATTGAAGTGTTGGAACAGACTGCTTCTCTTTCAGAGAAACGCATGTGAGTTTCTGGTGAATGCTTGTAAGTAGCTTAAGGCACTTTCAAAGGAAAGTGATTTTCTCTGAAAGGACAGCATTTAGAAAGTGAAGCAACACTCCATTCACTTCGCACAGTGAATTGAAGTGTTGGAACAGACTGCTTCTCTTTCAGAGAAACGCATGTGAGTTTCTTCCTAATGCTTGCAAGTAGCTTAAGGCACTTTCAAGGGAAAGTGATTTTCTCTGAAAGGACAGCATTTAGAAAGTGAAGCAACACTCCATTCACTTCGCACAGTGAATTGAAGTGTTGGAACAGACTGCTTCTCTTTCAGAGAAACGCATGTGAGTTTCTTCCTAATGCTTGCAAGTAGCTTAAGGCACGTTCAAGGGAAAGTGATTTTCTCTGAAAGGACAGCATTTAGAAAGTGAAGCAACACTCCATTCACTTCGCACAGTGAATTGAAGTGTTGGAACAGACTGCTTCTCTTTCAGAGAAACGCATGTGAGTTTCTGGTGAATGCTTGTTAGTAGCTTAAGGCACTTTCAAAGGAAAGTGATTTTTTCTGAAAGGACAGCATTTAGAAAGTGAAGCAACACTCCATTCACTTCGCACAGTGAATTGAAGTGTTGGAACAGACTGCTTCTCTTTCAGAGAAATGCATGTGAGTTTCTGTTGAATGCTTGTAAGTACCTTAAGGCACTTTCAAAGGAAAGTGATTTTCTCTGAAAGGACAGCATTTAGAAAGTGAAGCAACACTCCATTCACTTCGCACGATGAATTGAAGTGTTGGAACAGACTGCTTTTCTTTCAGAGAAACGCATGTGAGTTTCTTGTGAATTCTTGCAAGTTGCTTAAGGCACTTTCAAAGGAAAGTGATTTTCTCTGAAAGGACAGCATTTAGAAACTGAAGCAACACTCCATTCACTTCGCAGAGTGAATTGAAGTATTGGAACAGACTGCTTCTCTTTCAGAGAAACGCATGTGAGTTTCTGGTTAATGCTTGTAAGAAGCTTAAGGCACTTTCAAAGGAAAGTGATTTTCTCTGAAAGGACAGCATTTAGAAAGTGAAGCAACACTCCATTCACTTCGCACGATGAATTGAAGTGTTGGAACAGACTGCTTCTCTTTCAGAGAAACGCATGTGAGTTTCTTGTGAATTCTTGCAAGTTGCTTAAGGCACTTTCAAAGGAAAGTGATTTTCTCTGAAAGGACAGCATTTAGAAACTGAAGCAACACTCCATTCACTTCGCACAGTGAATTGAAGTGTTGGAACAGACTGCTTCTCTTTCAGAGAAACGCATGTGAGTTTCTGGTGAATGCTTGTAAGTAGCTTAAGGCACTTTCAAAGGAAAGTGGTTTTCTCTGAAAGGACAGCATTTAGAAAGTGAAGCAACACTCCATTCACTTCGCACAGTGAATTGAAGTATTGGAACAGACTGCTTCTCTTTCAGAGAAATGCATGTGAGTTTCTTCCTAATGCTTGCAAGTAGCTTAAAGCACTTTCAAGGGAAAGTGATTTTCTCTGAAAGGACAGCATTTAGAAAGTGAAGCAACACTCCATTCACTTCGCACAGTGAATTGAAGTGTTGGAACAGACTGCTTCTCTTTCAGAGAAATGCATGTGAGTTTCTGTTGAATGCTTGTAAGAAGCTTAAGGCACTTTCAAAGGAAAGTGATTTTCTCTGAAAGGACAGCATTTAGAAAGTGAAGCAACACTCCATTCACTTCGCACATTGAATTGAAGTGTTGGAGCAGACTGCTTCTCTTTCAGAGAAACGCATGTGAGTTTCTGTTGAATGCTTGTAAGTAGCATAAGGCACTTTGAAAGGAAAGTGATTTTCTCTGAAAGGACAGCATTTAGAAAGCGAGGCAACACTCCTTTCACTTAACACAGTGAATTGAAGTGTTGGAACAAACTGCTTCTCTTTCAGAGAAACGCATGTGAGTTTCTTCCTAATGCTTGCAAGTAGCTTAAGGCACTTTCAAAGGAAAGTGATTTTCTCTGAAAGGACAGCATTTAGAAAGTGAAGCAACACTCCATTCACTTCGCACAGTGAATTGAAGTGTTGGAACAGACTGCTTCTCTTTCAGAGAAATGCATGTGAGTTTCTGTTGAATGCTTGTAAGAAGCTTAAGGCACTTTCAAAGGAAAGTGATTTTCTCTGAAAGGACAGCATTTTGAAAGTGAAGCAACACTCCATTCACTTTGCACGATGAATTGAAGTGTTGGAACAGACTGCTTCTCTTTCAGAGAAACGCATGTGAGTTTCTTGTGAATTCTTGCAAGTTGCTTAAGGCACTTTCAAAGGAAAGTGATTTTCTCTGAAAGGACAGCATTTAGAAAGTGAAGCAAGACTCCATTCCCTTCGTGCAGAGAATTGAAGTGTTGGAACAGACTGCTTCTCTTTCAGAGAAACGCATGTGAGTTTCTGGTGAATGCTTGTAAGTAGCTTAAGGCACTTTCAAAGGAAAGTGATTTTCTCTGAAAGGACATAATTTAGAAAGTGAAGCAACACTCCATTCACTTCGCACAGTGAATTGAAGTGTTGGAACAGACTGCTTCTCTTTCAGAGAAACGCATGTGAGTTTCTTCCTAATGCTTGCAAGTAGCTTAAGGCACTTTCAAGGGAAAGTGATTTTCTCTGAAAGGACAGCATTTAGAAACTGAAGCAACACTCCATTCACTTCGCACAGTGAATTGAAGTGTTGGAACAGACTGCTTCTCTTTCAGAGAAACGCATGTGAGTTTCTTCCTAATGCTTGCAAGTACCTTAAGGCACTTTCAAGGGAAAGTGATTTTCTCTGAAAGGACAGCATTTAGAAAGTGAAGCAACACTCCATTCACTTCGCACAGTGAATTGAAGTGTTGGAACAGACTGCTTCTCTTTCAGAGAAACGCATGTGAGTTTCTGGTGAATGCTTCCAAGTAGCTTAAGGCACTTTCAAAAGAAAGTGATTTTCTCTGAAAGGACAGCATTTAGAAAGTGAAGCAACACTCCATTCACTTCGCACAGTGAATTGAAGTGTTGGAACAGACTGCTTCTCTTTCAGAGAAATGCATGTGAGTTTCTGTTGAATGCTTGTAAGTACCTTAAGGCACTTTCAAAGGAAAGTGATTTTCTCTGAAAGGACAGCATTTAGAAAGTGAAGCAACACTCCATTCACTTCGCAGAGTGAATTGAAGCATTGGAACAGACTGCTTCTCTTTCAGAGAAATGCATGTGAGTTTCTGGTGAATGCTTGTAAGTAGCTTAAGGCACTTTCAAAGGAAAATGATTTCCTCTGAAAGGACAGCATTTAGAAATGAGGCAACACTCCATTCACTTCGCACAGTGAATTGAAGTGTTGGAACAGACTGCTTCTCTTTCAGAGAAACGCATGTGAGTTTCTGTTGAATGCTTGTAAGTAGCTTAAGGCACTTTCAAAGGAAAGTGATTTTCTCTGAAAGGACAGCATTTAGAAAGTGAAGCAACACTCCATTCACTTCGCAGAGTGAATTGAAGTGTTGGAACAGACTGCTTCTCTTTCAGAGAAATGCATGTGAGTTTCTGTTGAATGCTTGAAAGAAACTTAAGGCACTTTCAAAGGAAAGTGATTTTCTCTGAAAGGACAGCATTTAGAAAGTGAAGCAACACTCCATTCACTTCGCACGATGAATTGAAGTGTTGGAACAGACTGCTTCTCTTTCAGAGAAACGCATGTGAGTTTCTTGTGAATTCTTGCAAGTTGCTTAAGGCACTTTCAAAGGAAAGTGATTTTCTCTGAAAGGACAGCATTTAGAAACTGAAGCAACACTCCATTCACTTCGCACAGTGAATTGAAGTATTGGAACAGACTGCTTCGCTTTCAGAGAAACGCATGTGCGTTTCTGGTGAATGCTTGTAAGTAGCTTAAGGCACTTTCAAAGGAAAGTGATTTTCTCTGAAAGGACAGCATTTAGAAAGTGAAGCAACACTCCATTCACTTCGCACAGTGAATTGAAGTGTTGGAACAGACTGCTTCTCTTTCAGAGAAACGCATGTGAGTTTCTTCCTAATGCTTGCAAGTAGCTTAAGGCACTTTCAAGGGAAAGTGATTTTCTCTGAAAGGACAGCATTTAGAAACTGAAGCAACACTCCATTCACTTCGCACAGTGAATTGAAGTGTTGGAACAGACTGCTTCTCTTTCAGAAAAACGCATGTGAGTTTCTTCCTAATGCTTGCAAGTAGCTTAAGGCACTTTCAAGGGAAAGTGATTTTCTCTGAAAGGACAGCATTTAGAAAGTGAAGCAACACTCCATTCACTTCGCACAGTGAATTGAAGTGTTGGAACAGACTGTTTCTCTTTCAGAGAAACGCATGTAAGTTTCTGGTGAATGCTTCCAAGTAGCTTAAGGCACTTTCAAAAGAAAGTGATTTTCTCTTAAAGGACAGCATTTAGAAAGTGAAGCAACACTCCATTCACTTCGCACAGTGAATTGAAGTGTTGGAACAGACTGCTTCTCTTTCAGAGAAATGCATGTGAGTTTCTGTTGAATGCTTGTAAGTACCTTAAGGCACTTTCAAAGGAAAGTGATTTTCTCTGAAAGGACAGCATTTAGAAAGTGAAGCAACACTCCATTCACTTCGCACAGTGAATTGAAGCATTGGAACAGACAGCTTCTCTTTCAGAGAAATGCATGTGAGTTTCTGGTGAATGCTTGTAAGTAGCTTAAGGCACTTTCAAAGGAAAATGATTTCCTCTGAAAGGACAGCATTTAGAAAGTGAGGCAACACTCCATTCACTTCGCACAGTGAATTGAAGTGTTGGAACAGACTGCTTCTCTTTCAGAGAAACGCATGTGAGTTTCTGTTGAATGCTTATAAGTAGCTTAAGGCACTTTCAAAGGAAAGTGATTTTCTCTGAAAGGACAGCATTTAGAAAGTGAAGCAACACTCCATTCACTTCGCACAGTGAATTGAAGTGTTGGAACAGACTGCTTCTCTTTCAGAAAAACGCATGTGAGTTTCTTCCTAATGCTTGCAAGTAGCTTAAGGCACTTTCAAAGGAAAGTGATTTTCTCTGAAAGGACAGCATTTAGAAAGTGAAGCAACACTCCATTCACTTCGCACAGTGAATTGAAGTGTTGGAACAGACTGCTTCTCTTTCAGAGAAACGCATGTGAGTTTCTGGTGAATGCTTGTAAGTAGCTTAAGGCACTTTCAAAGGAAAGTGATTTTCTCTGAAAGGACAGCATTTAGAAAGTGAAGCAACACTCCATTCACTTCGCAGAGTGAATTGAAGTGTTGGAACAAACTGCTTCTCTTTCAGAGAAACGCATGTGAGTTTCTGTTGAATGCTTGTAAGTAGCTTAAGGCACTTTCAAAGGAAAGTGATTTTCTCTGAAAGGACAGCATTTAGAAAGTAAAGCAACACTCCATTCCCTTCGTGCAGTGAATTGAAGTGTTGGAACAGAGTGCTTCTCTTTCATAGAAACGCATTAGTATTTCTTGTGAATGCTTGCAAGTAGCTTAAGGCACTTTCAAAGGAAAGTGATTTTCTCTGAAAGGACAGGATTTAGAAAGTGAAGCAACACTCCATTCACTTCACACAGTGAATTGAAGTGTTGGAACAAACTGCTTCTCTTTCAGAGAAACGCATGTGAGTTTATTCCTAATGCTTGCAAGTAGATTAAGGCACTTTCAAAGGAAAGTGATTTTCTCTGAAAGGACAGCATTTAGAAAGTGAAGCAACACTCCATTCACTTCGCACAGTGAATTGAAGTGATGGAACAGACTGCTTCTCTTTCAGAGAAATGCATGTGAGTTTCTGTTGAATGCTTGTAAGAAGCTTAAGGCACTTTCAAAGGAAAGTGATTTTCTCTGAAAGAACAGCATTTAGAAAGTGAAGCAACACTCCATTCACTTCGCACGATGAATTGAAGTGTTGGAACAGACTGCTTCTCTTTCAGAGAAACGCATGTGAGTTTTTTCCTAATGCTTGCAAGTAGCTTAAGGCACTTTCAAGGGAAAGTGATTTTCTCTGAAAGGACAGCATTTAGAAACTGAAGCAACACTCCATTCACTTCGCACAGTGAATTGAAGTGTTGGAACAGACTGCTTCTCTTTCAGAGAAACGCATGTGAGTTTCTTTCTAATGCTTGCAAGTAGCTTAAGGCACTTTCAAGGGAAAGTGATTTTCTCTGAAAGGACAGCATTTAGAAAGTGAAGCAACACTCCATTCACTTCGCACAGTGAATTGAAGTGTTGGAACAGACAGCTTCTCTTTCAGAGAAACGCATGTGAGTTTCTGGTGAATGCTTCCAAGTAGCTTAAGGCACTTTCAAAAGAAAGTGATTTTCTCTGAAAGGACAGCATTTAGAAAGTGAAGCAACACTCCATTCACTTCGCACAGTGAATTGAAGTGTTGGAACAGACTGCTTCTCTTTCAGAGAAATGCATGTGAGTTTCTGTTGAATGCTTATAAGTAGCTTAAGTCACTTTCAAAGGAAAGTGATTTTCTCTGAAAGGACAGCATTTAGAAAGTGAAGCAACACTCCATTCACTTCGTAGAGTGAATTGAAGCATTGGAACAGACTGCTTCTCTTTCAGAGAAATACATGTGAGTTTCTGGTGAATGCTTGTAAGTAGCTTAAGGCACTTTCAAAGGAAAATGATTTCCTCTGAAAGGACAGCATTTAGAAAGTGAGGCAACACTCCATTCACTTCGCACAGTGAATTGAAGTGTTGGAACAGACTGCTTCTCTTTCAGAGAAACGCATGTGAGTTTCTGTTGAATGCTTGTAAGTAGCTTAAGGCACTTTCAAAGGAAAGTGATTTTCTCTGAAAGGACAGCATTTAGAAAGTGAAGCAACACTCCATTCACTTCGCAGAGTGAATTGAAGTGTTGGAACAGACTGCTTCTCTTTCAGAAAAACGCATGTGAGTTTCTTCCTAATGCTTGCAAGTAGCTTAAGGCACTTTCAAAGGAAAGTGATTTTCTCTGAAAGGACAGCATTTAGAAAGTGAAGCAACACTCCATTCACTTCGCACAGTGAATTGAAGTGTTGGAACAGACTGCTTCTCTTTCAGAGAAACGCATGTGAGTTTCTGGTGAATGCTTGTAAGTAGCTTAAGGCAATTTCAAAGGAAAGTGATTTTCTCTGAAAGGACAGCATTTTGAAAGTGAAGCAACACTCCATTCACTTTGCACGATGAATTGAAGTGTTGGAACAGACTGCTTCTCTTTCAGAGAAACGCATGTGAGTTTCTTGTGAATTCTTGCAAGTTGCTTAAGGCACTTTCAAAGGAAAGTGATTTTCTCTGAATGGACAGCATTTAGAAAGTGAAGCAAGACTCCATTCACTTCGCACAGTGAATTGAAGTGTTGGAACAGACTGCTTCTCTTTCAGAGAAACGCATGTGAGTTTCTGGTGAATGCTTGTAAGTAGCTTAAGGCACTTTCAAAGGAAAGTGATTTTCTCTGAAAGGACATAATTTAGAAAGTGAAGCAACACTCCATTCACTTCGCACAGTGAATTGAAGTGTTGGAACAGACTGCTTCTCTTTCAGAGAAACGCATGTGAGTTTCTTCCTAATGCTTGCAAGTAGCTTAAGGCACTTTCAAGGGAAAGTGATTTTCTCTGAAAGGACAGCATTTAGAAACTGAAGCAACACTCCATTCACTTCGCACAGTGAATTGAAGTGTTGGAACAGACTGCTTCTCTTTCAGAGAAACGCATGTGAGTTTCTTCCTAATGCTTGCAAGTACCTTAAGGCACTTTCAAGGGAAAGTGATTTTCTCTGAAAGGACAGCATTTAGAAAGTGAAGCAACACTCCATTCACTTCGCACAGTGATTTGAAGTGTTGGAACAGACTGCTTCTCTTTCAGAGAAACGCATGTGAGTTTCTGGTGAATGCTTCCAAGTAGCTTAAGGCACTTTCAAAAGAAAGTGATTTTCTCTGAAAGGACAGCATTTAGAAAGTGAAGCAACACTCCATTCACTTCGCACAGTGAATTGAAGTGTTGGAACAGACTGCTTCTCTTTCAGAGAAATGCATGTGAGTTTCTGTTGAATGCTTGTAAGTACCTTAAGGCACTTTCAAAGGAAAGTGATTTTCTCTGAAAGGACAGCATTTAGAAAGTGAAGCAACACTCCATTCACTTCGCAGAGTGAATTGAAGCATTGGAACAGACAGCTTCTCTTTCAGAGAAATGCATGTGAGTTTCTGGTGAATGCTTGTAAGTAGCTTAAGGCACTTTCAAAGGAAAATGATTTCCTCTGAAAGGACAGCATTTAGAAAGTGAGGCAACACTCCATTCACTTCGCACAGAGAATTGAAGTGTTGGAACAGACTGCTTCTCTTTCAGAGAAACGCATGTGAGTTTCTGTTGAATGCTTGTAAGTAGCTTAAGGCACTTTCAAAGGAAAGTGATTTTCTCTGAAAGGACAGCATTTAGAAAGTGAAGCAACACTCCATTCACTTCGCAGAGTGAATTGAAGTGTTGGAACAGACTGCTTCTCTTTCAGAGAAATGCATGTGAGTTTCTGTTGAATGCTTGAAAGAAGCTTAAGGCACTTTCAAAGGAAAGTGATTTTCTCTGAAAGGACAGCATTTAGAAAGTGAAGCAACACTCCATTCACTTCGCACGATGAATTGAAGTGTTGGAACAGACTGCTTCTCTTTCAGAGAAACGCATGTGAGTTTCTTGTGAATTCTTGCAAGTTGCTTAAGGCACTTTCAAAGGAAAGTGATTTTCTCTGAAAGGACAGCATTTAGAAACTGAAGCAACACTCCATTCACTTCGCACAGTGAATTGAAGTATTGGAACAGACTGCTTCGCTTTCAGAGAAACGCATGTGCGTTTCTGGTGAATGCTTGTAAGTAGCTTAAGGCACTTTCAAAGGAAAGTGATTTTCTCTGAAAGGACAGCATTTAGAAAGTGAAGCAACACTCCATTCACTTCGCACAGTGAATTGAAGTGTTGGAACAGACTGCTTCTCTTTCAGAGAAACGCATGTGAGTTTCTTCCTAATGCTTGCAAGTAGCTTAAGGCACTTTCAAGGGAAAGTGATTTTCTCTGAAAGGACAGCATTTAGAAACTGAAGCAACACTCCATTCACTTCGCACAGTGAATTGAAGTGTTGGAACAGACTGCTTCTCTTTCAGAAAAACGCATGTGAGTTTCTTCCTAATGCTTGCAAGTAGCTTAAGGCACTTTCAAGGGAAAGTGATTTTCTCTGAAAGGACAGCATTTAGAAAGTGAAGCAACACTCCATTCACTTCGCACAGTGAATTGAAGTGTTGGAACAGACTGTTTCTCTTTCAGAGAAACGCATGTAAGTTTCTGGTGAATGCTTCCAAGTAGCTTAAGGCACTTTCAAAAGAAAGTGATTTTCTCTGAAAGGACAGCATTTAGAAAGTGAAGCAACACTCCATTCACTTCGCACAGTGAATTGAAGTGTTGGAACAGACTGCTTCTCTTTCAGAGAAATGCATGTGAGTTTCTGTTGAATGCTTGTAAGTACCTTAAGGCACTTTCAAAGGAAAGTGATTTTCTCTGAAAGGACAGCATTTAGAAAGTGAAGCAACACTCCATTCACTTCGCAGAGTGAATTGAAGCATTGGAACAGACAGCTTCTCTTTCAGAGAAATGCATGTGAGTTTCTGGTGAATGCTTGTAAGTAGCTTAAGGCACTTTCAAAGGAAAATGATTTCCTCTGAAAGGACAGCATTTAGAAAGTGAGGCAACACTCCATTCACTTCGCACAGTGAATTGAAGTGTTGGAACAGACTGCTTCTCTTTCAGAGAAACGCATGTGAGTTTCTGTTGAATGCTTATAAGTAGCTTAAGGCACTTTCAAAGGAAAGTGATTTTCTCTGAAAGGACAGCATTTAGAAAGTGAAGCAACACTCCATTCACTTCGCACAGTGAATTGAAGTGTTGGAACAGACTGCTTCTCTTTCAGAAAAACGCATGTGAGTTTCTTCCTAATGCTTGCAAGTAGCTTAAGGCACTTTCAAAGGAAAGTGATTTTCTCTGAAAGGACAGCATTTAGAAAGTGAAGCAACACTCCATTCACTTCGCACAGTGAATTGAAGTGTTGGAACAGACTGCTTCTCTTTCAGAGAAACGCATGTGAGTTTCTGGTGAATGCTTGTAAGTAGCTTAAGGCACTTTCAAAGGAAAGTGATTTTCTCTGAAAGGACAGCATTTAGAAAGTGAAGCAACACTCCATTCACTTCGCAGAGTGAATTGAAGTGTTGGAACAAACTGCTTCTCTTTCAGAGAAACACATGTGAGTTTCTGTTGAATGCTTGTAAGTAGCTTAAGGCATTTTCAAAGGAAAGTGATTTTCTCTGAAAGGACAGCATTTAGAAAGTGAAGCAACACTCCATTACCTTCGTGCAGTGAATTGAAGTGTTGGAACAGAGTGCTTCTCTTTCATAGAAACGCATTAGTGTTTCTTGTGAATGCTTGCAAGTAGCTTAAGGCAGTTTCAAAGGAAAGTGATTTTCTCTGAAAGGACAGGATTTAGAAAGTGAAGCAACACTCCATTCACTTCACACAGTGAATTGAAGTGTTGGAACAAACTGCTTCTCTTTCAGAGAAACGCATGTGAGTTTCTTCCTAATGCTTGCAAGTAGCTTAAGGCACTTTCAAAGGAAAATGATTTTCTCTGAAAGGACAGCATTTAGAAAGTGAAGCAACACTCCATTCACTTCGCACAGTGAATTGAAGTGATGGAACAGACTGCTTCTCTTTCAGAGAAATGCATGCGAGTTTCTGTTGAATACTTGTAAGAAGCTTAAGGCACTTTCAAAGGAAAGTGATTTTCTCTGAAAGAACAGCATTTAGAAAGTGAAGCAACACTCCATTCACTTCGCACGATGAATTGAACTGTTGGAACAGACTGCTTCTCTTTCAGAGAAACGCATGTGAGTTTCTTGTGAATTCTTGCAAGTTGCTTAAGGCACTTTCAAAGGAAAGTGATTTTCTCTGAAAGGACAGCATTTAGAAACTGAAGCAACACTCCATTCACTTCGAACAGTGAATTGAAGTGTTGGAACAGACTGCTTCTCTTTCAGAGAAACGCATGTGAGTTTCTGGTGAATGCTTGTAAGTAGCTTAAGGCACTTTCAAAGGAAAGTGATTTTCTCTGAAAGGACAGCATTTAGAAAGTGACGCAACACTCCATTCACTTCGCACAGTGAATTGAAGTGTTGGAACAGACTGCTTCTCTTTCAGAGAAATGCATGTGAGTTTCTGTTGAATGCTTATAAGTAGCTTAAGTCACT
Organism: Myodes glareolus; assembly: GCF_982192425.1. Taxonomy (NCBI): domain Eukaryota; kingdom Metazoa; phylum Chordata; class Mammalia; order Rodentia; family Cricetidae; genus Myodes; species Myodes glareolus. The sequence goes on from NW_028263226.1 coordinate 607,290, forward strand.
TTCAAAGGAAAGTGATTTTCTCTGAAAGGACAGCATTTAGAAAGTGAAGCAACACTCCATTCACTTCGTAGAGTGAATTGAAGCATTGGAACAGACTGCTTCTCTTTCAGAGAAATGCATGTGAGTTTCTGGTGAATGCTTGTGAGTAGCTTAAGGCACTTTCAAAGAAAATGATTTCCTCTGAAAGGACAGCATTTAGAAAGTGAGGCAACACTCCATTCACTTCGCACAGTGAATTGAAGTGTTGGAACAGACTGCTTCTCTTTCAGAGAAACGCATGTGAGTTTCTGTTGAATGCTTGTAAGTAGCTTAAGGCACTTTCAAAGGAAAGTGATTTTCTCTGAAAGGACAGCATTTAGAAAGTGAAGCAACACTCCATTCACTTCGCAGAGTGAATTGAAGTGTTGGAACAGACTGCTTCTCTTTCAGAAAAACGCATGTGAGTTTCTTCCTAATGCTTGCAAGTAGCTTAAGGCACTTTCAAAGGAAAGTGATTTTCTCTGAAAGGACAGCATTTAGAAAGTGAAGCAACACTCCATTCACTTCGCACAGTGAATTGAAGTGTTGGAACAGACTGCTTCTCTTTCAGAGAAACGCATGTGAGTTTCTGGTGAATGCTTGTAAGTAGCTTAAGGCACTTTCAAAGGAAAGTGATTTTCTCTGAAAGGACAGCATTTAGAAAGTGAAGCAACACTCCATTCACTTCGCAGAGTGAATTGAAGTGTTGGAACAAACTGCTTCTCTTTCAGAGAAACGCATGTGAGTTTCTGTTGAATGCTTGTAAGTAGCTTAAGGCACTTTCAAAGGAAAGTGATTTTCTCTGAAAGGACAGCATTTAGAAAGTAAAGCAACACTCCATTCCCTTCGTGCAGTGAATTGAAGTGTTGGAACAGAGTGCTTCTCTTTCATAGAAACGCATTAGTATTTCTTGTGAATGCTTGCAAGTAGCTTAAGGCACTTTCAAAGGAAAGTGATTTTCTCTGAAAGGACAGGATTTAGAAAGTGAAGCAACACTCCATTCACTTCACACAGTGAATTGAAGTGTTGGAACAAACTGCTTCTCTTTCAGAGAAACGCATGTGAGTTTATTCCTAATGCTTGCAAGTAGATTAAGGCACTTTCAAAGGAAAGTGATTTTCTCTGAAAGGACAGCATTTAGAAAGTGAAGCAACACTCCATTCACTTCGCACAGTGAATTGAAGTGATGGAACAGACTGCTTCTCTTTCAGAGAAATGCATGTGAGTTTCTGTTGATTGCTTGTAAGAAGCTTAAGGCACTTTCAAAGGAAAGTGATTTTCTCTGAAAGAACAGCATTTAGAAACTGAAGCAACACTCCATTCACTTCGCACGATGAATTGAAGTGTTGGAACAGACTGCTTCTCTTTCAGAGAAACGCATGTGAGTTTTTTCCTAATGCTTGCAAGTAGCTTAAGGCACTTTCAAGGGAAAGTGATTTTCTCTGAAAGGACAGCATTTAGAAACTGAAGCAACACTCCATTCACTTCGCACAGTGAATTGAAGTGTTGGAACAGACTGCTTCTCTTTCAGAGAAACGCATGTGAGTTTCTTCCTAATGCTTGCAAGTAGCTTAAGGCACTTTCAAGGGAAAGTGATTTTCTCTGAAAGGACAGCATTTAGAAAGTGAAGCAACACTCCATTCACTTCGCACAGTGAATTGAAGTGTTGGAACAGACTGCTTCTCTTTCAGAGAAACGCATGTGAGTTTCTGGTGAATGCTTCCAAGTAGCTTAAGGCACTTTCAAAAGAAAGTGATTTTCTCTGAAAGGACAGCATTTAGAAAGTGAAGCAACACTCAATTCACTTCGCACAGTGAATTGAAGTGTTGGAACAGACTGCTTCTCTTTAGGAGAAATGCATGTGAGTTTCTGTTGAATGCTTATAAGTAGCTTAAGTCACTTTCAAAGGAAAGTGATTTTCTCTGAAAGGACAGCATTTAGAAAGTGAAGCAACACTCCATTCACTTCGTAGAGTGAATTGAAGCATTGGAACAGACTGCTTCTCTTTCAGAGAAATACATGTGAGTTTCTGGTGAATGCTTGTAAGTAGCTTAAGGCACTTTCAAAGGAAAATGATTTCCTCTGAAAGGACAGCATTTAGAAAGTGAGGCAACACTCCATTCACTTCGCACAGTGAATTGAAGTGTTGGAACAGACTGCTTCTCTTTCAGAGAAACGCATGTGAGTTTCTGTTGAATGCTTGTAAGTAGCTTAAGGCACTTTCAAAGGAAAGTGATTTTCTCTGAAAGGACAGCATTTAGAAAGTGAAGCAACACTCCATTCACTTCGCAGAGTGAATTAAAGTGTTGGAACAGACTGCTTCTCTTTCAGAAAAACGCATGTGAGTTTCTTCCTAATGCTTGCAAGTAGCTTAAGGCACTTTCAAAGGAAAGTGATTTTCTCTGAAAGGACAGCATTTAGAAAGTGAAGCAACACTCCATTCACTTCGCACAGTGAATTGAAGTGTTGGAACAGACTGCTTCTCTTTCAGAGAAACGCATGTGAGTTTCTGGTGAATGCTTGTAAGTAGCTTAAGGCACTTTCAAAGGAAAGTGATTTTCTCTGAAAGGACAGCATTTAGAAAGTGAAGCAACACTCCATTCACTTCGCAGAGTGAATTGTAGTGTTGGAACAAACTGCTTCTCTTTCAGAGAAACGCATGTGAGTTTCTGTTGAATGCTTGTAAGTAGCTTAAGGCACTTTCAAGGGAAAGTGATTTTCTCTGAAAGGACAGCATTTAGAAACTGAAGCAACACTCCATTCACTTCGCACAGTGAATTGAAGTGTTGGAACAGACTGCTTCTCTTTCAGAGAAACGCATGTGAGTTTCTTTCTAATGCTTGCAAGTAGCTTAAGGCACTTTCAAGGGAAAGTGATTTTCTCTGAAAGGACAGCATTTAGAAACTGAAGCAACACTCCATTCACTTCGCACAGTGAATTGAAGTGTTGGAACAGACTGCTTCTCTTTCAGAGAAACGCATGTGAGTTTCTTTCTAATGCTTGCAAGTAGCTTAAGGCACTTTCAAGGGAAAGTGATTTTCTCTGAAAGGACAGCATTTAGAAAGTGAAGCAACACTCCATTCACTTCGCACAGTGAATTGAAGTGTTGGAACAGACAGCTTCTCTTTCAGAGAAACGCATGTGAGTTTCTGGTGAATGCTTCCAAGTAGCTTAAGGCACTTTCAAAAGAAAGTGATTTTCTCTGAAAGGACAGCATTTAGAAAGTGAAGCAACACTCCATTCACTTCGCACAGTGAATTGAAGTGTTGGAACAGACTGCTTCTCTTTCAGAGAAATGCATGTGAGTTTCTGTTGAATGCTTATAAGTAGCTTAAGTCACTTTCAAAGGAAAGTGATTTTCTCTGAAAGGACAGCATTTAGAAAGTGAAGCAACACTCCATTCACTTCGTAGAGTGAATTGAAGCATTGGAACAGACTGCTTCTCTTTCAGAGAAATACATGTGAGTTTCTGGTGAATGCTTGTAAGTAGCTTAAGGCACTTTCAAAGGAAAATGATTTCCTCTGAAAGGACAGCATTTAGAAAGTGAGGCAACACTCCATTCACTTCGCACAGTGAATTGAAGTGTTGGAACAGACTGCTTCTCTTTCAGAGAAACGCATGTGAGTTTCTGTTGAATGCTTGTAAGTAGCTTAAGGCACTTTCAAAGGAAAGTGATTTTCTCTGAAAGGACAGCATTTAGAAAGTGAAGCAACACTCCATTCACTTCGCAGAGTGAATTGAAGTGTTGGAACAGACTGCTTCTCTTTCAGAAAAACGCATGTGAGTTTCTTCCTAATGCTTGCAAGTAGCTTAAGGCACTTTCAAAGGAAAGTGATTTTCTCTGAAAGGACAGCATTTAGAAAGTGAAGCAACACTCCATTCACTTCGCACAGTGAATTGAAGTGTTGGAACAGACTGCTTCTCTTTCAGAGAAACGCATGTGAGTTTCTGGTGAATGCTTGTAAGTAGCTTAAGGCAATTTCAAAGGAAAGTGATTTTCTCTGAAAGGACAGCATTTTGAAAGTGAAGCAACACTCCATTCACTTTGCACGATGAATTGAAGTGTTGGAACAGACTGCTTCTCTTTCAGAGAAACGCATGTGAGTTTCTTGTGAATTCTTGCAAGTTGCTTAAGGCACTTTCAAAGGAAAGTGATTTTCTCTGAATGGACAGCATTTAGAAAGTGAAGCAAGACTCCATTCACTTCGCACAGTGAATTGAAGTGTTGGAACAGACTGCTTCTCTTTCAGAGAAACGCATGTGAGTTTCTGGTGAATGCTTGTAAGTAGCTTAAGGCACTTTCAAAGGAAAGTGATTTTCTCTGAAAGGACATAATTTAGAAAGTGAAGCAACACTCCATTCACTTCGCACAGTGAATTGAAGTGTTGGAACAGACTGCTTCTCTTTCAGAGAAACGCATGTGAGTTTCTTCCTAATGCTTGCAAGTAGCTTAAGGCACTTTCAAGGGAAAGTGATTTTCTCTGAAAGGACAGCATTTAGAAACTGAAGCAACACTCCATTCACTTCGCACAGTGAATTGAAGTGTTGGAACAGACTGCTTCTCTTTCAGAGAAACGCATGTGAGTTTCTTCCTAATGCTTGCAAGTACCTTAAGGCACTTTCAAGGGAAAGTGATTTTCTCTGAAAGGACAGCATTTAGAAAGTGAAGCAACACTCCATTCACTTCGCACAGTGATTTGAAGTGTTGGAACAGACTGCTTCTCTTTCAGAGAAACGCATGTGAGTTTCTGGTGAATGCTTCCAAGTAGCTTAAGGCACTTTCAAAAGAAAGTGATTTTCTCTGAAAGGACAGCATTTAGAAAGTGAAGCAACACTCCATTCACTTCGCACAGTGAATTGAAGTGTTGGAACAGACTGCTTCTCTTTCAGAGAAATGCATGTGAGTTTCTGTTGAATGCTTGTAAGTACCTTAAGGCACTTTCAAAGGAAAGTGATTTTCTCTGAAAGGACAGCATTTAGAAAGTGAAGCAACACTCCATTCACTTCGCAGAGTGAATTGAAGCATTGGAACAGACAGCTTCTCTTTCAGAGAAATGCATGTGAGTTTCTGGTGAATGCTTGTAAGTAGCTTAAGGCACTTTCAAAGGAAAATGATTTCCTCTGAAAGGACAGCATTTAGAAAGTGAGGCAACACTCCATTCACTTCGCACAGAGAATTGAAGTGTTGGAACAGACTGCTTCTCTTTCAGAGAAACGCATGTGAGTTTCTGTTGAATGCTTGTAAGTAGCTTAAGGCACTTTCAAAGGAAAGTGATTTTCTCTGAAAGGACAGCATTTAGAAAGTGAAGCAACACTCCATTCACTTCGCAGAGTGAATTGAAGTGTTGGAACAGACTGCTTCTCTTTCAGAGAAATGCATGTGAGTTTCTGTTGAATGCTTGAAAGAAGCTTAAGGCACTTTCAAAGGAAAGTGATTTTCTCTGAAAGGACAGCATTTAGAAAGTGAAGCAACACTCCATTCACTTCGCACGATGAATTGAAGTGTTGGAACAGACTGCTTCTCTTTCAGAGAAACGCATGTGAGTTTCTTGTGAATTCTTGCAAGTTGCTTAAGGCACTTTCAAAGGAAAGTGATTTTCTCTGAAAGGAGAGCATTTAGAAACTGAAGCAACACTCCATTCACTTCGCACAGTGAATTGAAGTATTGGAACAGACTGCTTCGCTTTCAGAGAAACGCATGTGCGTTTCTGGTGAATGCTTGTAAGTAGCTTAAGGCACTTTCAAAGGAAAGTGATTTTCTCTGAAAGGACAGCATTTAGAAAGTGAAGCAACACTCCATTCACTTCGCACAGTGAATTGAAGTGTTGGAACAGACTGCTTCTCTTTCAGAGAAACGCATGTGAGTTTCTTCCTAATGCTTGCAAGTAGCTTAAGGCACTTTCAAGGGAAAGTGATTTTCTCTGAAAGGACAGCATTTAGAAACTGAAGCAACACTCCATTCACTTCGCACAGTGAATTGAAGTGTTGGAACAGACTGCTTCTCTTTCAGAAAAACGCATGTGAGTTTCTTCCTAATGCTTGCAAGTAGCTTAAGGCACTTTCAAGGGAAAGTGATTTTCTCTGAAAGGACAGCATTTAGAAAGTGAAGCAACACTCCATTCACTTCGCACAGTGAATTGAAGTGTTGGAACAGACTGTTTCTCTTTCAGAGAAACGCATGTAAGTTTCTGGTGAATGCTTCCAAGTAGCTTAAGGCACTTTCAAAAGAAAGTGATTTTCTCTGAAAGGACAGCATTTAGAAAGTGAAGCAACACTCCATTCACTTCGCACAGTGAATTGAAGTGTTGGAACAGACTGCTTCTCTTTCAGAGAAATGCATGTGAGTTTCTGTTGAATGCTTGTAAGTACCTTAAGGCACTTTCAAAGGAAAGTGATTTTCTCTGAAAGGACAGCATTTAGAAAGTGAAGCAACACTCCATTCACTTCGCAGAGTGAATTGAAGCATTGGAACAGACAGCTTCTCTTTCAGAGAAATGCATGTGAGTTTCTGGTGAATGCTTGTAAGTAGCTTAAGGCACTTTCAAAGGAAAATGATTTCCTCTGAAAGGACAGCATTTAGAAAGTGAGGCAACACTCCATTCACTTCGCACAGTGAATTGAAGTGTTGGAACAGACTGCTTCTCTTTCAGAGAAACGCATGTGAGTTTCTGTTGAATGCTTATAAGTAGCTTAAGGCACTTTCAAAGGAAAGTGATTTTCTCTGAAAGGACAGCATTTAGAAAGTGAAGCAACACTCCATTCACTTCGCACAGTGAATTGAAGTGTTGGAACAGACTGCTTCTCTTTCAGAAAAACGCATGTGAGTTTCTTCCTAATGCTTGCAAGTAGCTTAAGGCACTTTCAAAGGAAAGTGATTTTCTCTGAAAGGACAGCATTTAGAAAGTGAAGCAACACTCCATTCACTTCGCACAGTGAATTGAAGTGTTGGAACAGACTGCTTCTCTTTCAGAGAAACGCATGTGAGTTTCTGGTGAATGCTTGTAAGTAGCTTAAGGCACTTTCAAAGGAAAGTGATTTTCTCTGAAAGGACAGCATTTAGAAAGTGAAGCAACACTCCATTCACTTCGCAGAGTGAATTGAAGTGTTGGAACAAACTGCTTCTCTTTCAGAGAAACGCATGTGAGTTTCTGTTGAATGCTTGTAAGTAGCTTAAGGCATTTTCAAAGGAAAGTGATTTTCTCTGAAAGGACAGCATTTAGAAAGTGAAGCAACACTCCATTACCTTCGTGCAGTGAATTGAAGTGTTGGAACAGAGTGCTTCTCTTTCATAGAAACGCATTAGTGTTTCTTGTGAATGCTTGCAAGTAGCTTAAGGCAGTTTCAAAGGAAAGTGATTTTCTCTGAAAGGACAGGATTTAGAAAGTGAAGCAACACTCCATTCACTTCACACAGTGAATTGAAGTGTTGGAACAAACTGCTTCTCTTTCAGAGAAACGCATGTGAGTTTCTTCCTAATGCTTGCAAGTAGCTTAAGGCACTTTCAAAGGAAAATGATTTTCTCTGAAAGGACAGCATTTAGAAAGTGAAGCAACACTCCATTCACTTCGCACAGTGAATTGAAGTGATGGAACAGACTGCTTCTCTTTCAGAGAAATGCATGCGAGTTTCTGTTGAATACTTGTAAGAAGCTTAAGGCACTTTCAAAGGAAAGTGATTTTCTCTGAAAGAACAGCATTTAGAAAGTGAAGCAACACTCCATTCACTTCGCACGATGAATTGAACTGTTGGAACAGACTGCTTCTCTTTCAGAGAAACGCATGTGAGTTTCTTGTGAATTCTTGCAAGTTGCTTAAGGCACTTTCAAAGGAAAGTGATTTTCTCTGAAAGGACAGCATTTAGAAACTGAAGCAACACTCCATTCACTTCGAACAGTGAATTGAAGTGTTGGAACAGACTGCTTCTCTTTCAGAGAAACGCATGTGAGTTTCTGGTGAATGCTTGTAAGTAGCTTAAGGCACTTTCAAAGGAAAGTGATTTTCTCTGAAAGGACAGCATTTAGAAAGTGACGCAACACTCCATTCACTTCGCACAGTGAATTGAAGTGTTGGAACAGACTGCTTCTCTTTCAGAGAAATGCATGTGAGTTTCTGTTGAATGCTTATAAGTAGCTTAAGTCACTTTCAAAGGAAAGTGATTTTCTCTGAAAGGACAGCATTTAGAAAGTGAAGCAACACTCCATTCACTTCGTAGAGTGAATTGAAGCATTGGAACAGACTGCTTCTCTTTCAGAGAAATGCATGTGAGTTTCTGGTGAATGCTTGTAAGTAGCTTAAGGCACTTTCAAAGAAAATGATTTCCTCTGAAAGGACAGCATTTAGAAAGTGAGGCAACACTCCATTCACTTCGCACAGTGAATTGAAGTGTTGGAACAGACTGCTTCTCTTTCAGAGAAACGCATGTGAGTTTCTGTTGAATGCTTGTAAGTAGCTTAAGGCACTTTCAAAGGAAAGTGATTTTCTCTGAAAGGACAGCATTTAGAAAGTGAAGCAACACTCCATTCACTTCGCAGAGTGAATTGAAGTGTTGGAACAGACTGCTTCTCTTTCAGAAAAACGCATGTGAGTTTCTTCCTAATGCTTGCAAGTAGCTTAAGGCACTTTCAAAGGAAAGTGATTTTCTCTGAAAGGACAGCATTTAGAAAGTGAAGCAACACTCCATTCACTTCGCACAGTGAATTGAAGTGTTGGAACAGACTGCTTCTCTTTCAGAGAAACGCATGTGAGTTTCTGGTGAATGCTTGTAAGTAGCTTAAGGCACTTTCAAAGGAAAGTGATTTTCTCTGAAAGGACAGCATTTAGAAAGTGAAGCAACACTCCATTCACTTCGCAGAGTGAATTGAAGTGTTGGAACAAACTGCTTCTCTTTCAGAGAAACGCATGTGAGTTTCTGTTGAATGCTTGTAAGTAGCTTAAGGCACTTTCAAAGGAAAGTGATTTTCTCTGAAAGGACAGCATTTAGAAAGTAAAGCAACACTCCATTCCCTTCGTGCAGTGAATTGAAGTGTTGGAACAGAGTGCTTCTCTTTCATAGAAACGCATTAGTATTTCTTGTGAATGCTTGCAAGTAGCTTAAGGCACTTTCAAAGGAAAGTGATTTTCTCTGAAAGGACAGGATTTAGAAAGTGAAGCAACACTCCATTCACTTCACACAGTGAATTGAAGTGTTGGAACAAACTGCTTCTCTTTCAGAGAAACGCATGTGAGTTTATTCCTAATGCTTGCAAGTAGATTAAGGCACTTTCAAAGGAAAGTGATTTTCTCTGAAAGGACAGCATTTAGAAAGTGAAGCAACACTCCATTCACTTCGCACAGTGAATTGAAGTGATGGAACAGACTGCTTCTCTTTCAGAGAAATGCATGTGAGTTTCTGTTGATTGCTTGTAAGAAGCTTAAGGCACTTTCAAAGGAAAGTGATTTTCTCTGAAAGAACAGCATTTAGAAAGTGAAGCAACACTCCATTCACTTCGCACGATGAATTGAAGTGTTGGAACAGACTGCTTCTCTTTCAGAGAAACGCATGTGAGTTTTTTCCTAATGCTTGCAAGTAGCTTAAGGCACTTTCAAGGGAAAGTGATTTTCTCTGAAAGGACAGCATTTAGAAACTGAAGCAACACTCCATTCACTTCGCACAGTGAATTGAAGTGTTGGAACAGACTGCTTCTCTTTCAGAGAAACGCATGTGAGTTTCTTCCTAATGCTTGCAAGTAGCTTAAGGCACTTTCAAGGGAAAGTGATTTTCTCTGAAAGGACAGCATTTAGAAAGTGAAGCAACACTCCATTCACTTCGCACAGTGAATTGAAGTGTTGGAACAGACTGCTTCTCTTTCAGAGAAACGCATGTGAGTTTCTGGTGAATGCTTCCAAGTAGCTTAAGGCACTTTCAAAAGAAAGTGATTTTCTCTGAAAGGACAGCATTTAGAAAGTGAAGCAACACTCAATTCACTTCGCACAGTGAATTGAAGTGTTGGAACAGACTGCTTCTCTTTAGGAGAAATGCATGTGAGTTTCTGTTGAATGCTTATAAGTAGCTTAAGTCACTTTCAAAGGAAAGTGATTTTCTCTGAAAGGACAGCATTTAGAAAGTGAAGCAACACTCCATTCACTTCGTAGAGTGAATTGAAGCATTGGAACAGACTGCTTCTCTTTCAGAGAAATACATGTGAGTTTCTGGTGAATGCTTGTAAGTAGCTTAAGGCACTTTCAAAGGAAAATGATTTCCTCTGAAAGGACAGCATTTAGAAAGTGAGGCAACACTCCATTCACTTCGCACAGTGAATTGAAGTGTTGGAACAGACTGCTTCTCTTTCAGAGAAACGCATGTGAGTTTCTGTTGAATGCTTGTAAGTAGCTTAAGGCACTTTCAAAGGAAAGTGATTTTCTCTGAAAGGACAGCATTTAGAAAGTGAAGCAACACTCCATTCACTTCGCAGAGTGAATTAAAGTGTTGGAACAGACTGCTTCTCTTTCAGAAAAACGCATGTGAGTTTCTTCCTAATGCTTGCAAGTAGCTTAAGGCACTTTCAAAGGAAAGTGATTTTCTCTGAAAGGACAGCATTTAGAAAGTGAAGCAACACTCCATTCACTTCGCACAGTGAATTGAAGTGTTGGAACAGACTGCTTCTCTTTCAGAGAAACGCATGTGAGTTTCTGGTGAATGCTTGTAAGTAGCTTAAGGCACTTTCAAAGGAAAGTGATTTTCTCTGAAAGGACAGCATTTAGAAAGTGAAGCAACACTCCATTCACTTCGCAGAGTGAATTGTAGTGTTGGAACAAACTGCTTCTCTTTCAGAGAAACGCATGTGAGTTTCTGTTGAATGCTTGTAAGTAGCTTAAGGCACTTTCAAAGGAAAGTGATTTTCTCTGAAAGGACAGCATTTAGAAAGTGAAGCAACACTCCATTCACTTCGCAGAGTGAATTGAAGTGTTGGAACAGACTGCTTCTCTTTCAGAAAAACGCATGTGAGTTTCTTCCTAATGCTTGCAAGTAGTTTAAGGCACTTTCAAAGGAAAGTGATTTTCTCTGAAAGGACAGGATTTAGAAAGTGAAGCACCACTCCATTCACTTCGCACAGTGAATTGAAGTGTTGGAACAAACTGCTTCTCTTTCAGAGAAATGCATGTGAGTTTCTGTTGAATGCTTGTAAGTAGCTTAAGGCACTTTCAAAGGAAAGTGATTTTCTCTGAAAGGACAGCATTTAGAAAGTGAAGCAACACTCCATTCACTTCGCAGAGTGAATTGAAGTGTTGGAACAGACTGCTTCTCTTTCAGAAAAACGCATGTGAGTTTCTTCCTAATGCTTGCAAGTAGCTTAAGGCACTTTCAAAGGAAAGTGATTTTCTCTGAAAGGACAGCATTTAGAAAGTGAAGCAACACTCCATTCACTTCGCACAGTGAATTGAAGTGTTGGAACAGACTGCTTCTCTTTCAGAGAAACGCATGTGAGTTTCTGGTGAATGCTTGTAAGTAGCTTAAGGCACTTTCAAAGGAAAGTGATTTTCTCTGAAAGGACAGCATTTAGAAAGTGAAGCAACACTCCATTCACTTCGCACAGTGAATTGAAGTGATGGAACAGACTGCTTCTCTTTCAGAGAAATGCATGTGAGTTTCTGTTGAATGCTTGTAAGAAGCTTAAGGCACGTTCAAAGGAAAGTGATTTTCTCTGAAAGAACAGCATTTAGAAAGTGAAGCAACACTCCATTCACTTCGCACGATGAATTGAAGTGTTGGAACAGACTGCTTCTCTTTCAGAGAAACGCATGTGAGTTTCTTGTGAATTCTTGCAAGTTGCTTAAGGCACTTTCAAAGGAAAGTGATTTTCTCTGAAAGGACAGCATTTAGAAACTGAAGCAACACTCCATTCACTTCGCACAGTGAATTGAAGTGTTGGAACAGACTGCTTCTCTTTCAGAGAAACGCATGTGAGTTTCTGGTGAATGCTTGTAAGTAGCTTAAGGCACTTTCAAAGGAAAGTGATTTTCTCTGAAAGGACAGCATTTAGAAAGTGAAGCAACACTCCATTCACTTCGCACAGTGAATTGAAGTGTTGGAACAGACTGCTTCTCTTTCCGAGAAACGCATGTGAGTTTCTTCCTAATGCTTGCAAGTAGCTTAAGGCACTTTCAAGGGAAAGTGATTTTCTCTGAAAGGACAGCATTTAGAAAGTGAAGCAACACTCCATTCACTTCGCACAGTGAATTGAAGTGTTGGAACAGACTGCTTCTCTTTCAGAGAAACGCATGTGAGTTTCTGGTGAATGCTTCCAAGTAGCTTAAGGCACTTTCAAAAGAAAGTGATTTTCTCTGAAAGGACAGCATTTAGAAAGTGAAGCAACACTCCATTCACTTCGCACAGTGAATTGAAGTGTTGGAACAGACTGCTTCTCTTTCAGAGAAATGCATGTGAGTTTCTGTTGAATGCTTATAAGTAGCTTAAGTCACTTTCAAAGGAAAGTGATTTTCTCTGAAAGGACAGCATTTAGAAAGTGAAGCAACACTCCATTCACTTCGTAGAGTGAATTGAAGCATTGGAACAGACTGCTTCTCTTTCAGAGAAATGCATGTGAGTTTCTGGTGAATGCTTGTAAGTAGCTTAAGGCACTTTCAAAGGAAAATGATTTCCTCTGAAAGGACAGCATTTAGAAAGTGAGGCAACACTCCATTCACTTCGCACAGTGAATTGAAGTGTTGGAACAGACTGCTTCTCTTTCAGAGAAACGCATGTGAGTTTCTGTTGAATGCTTGTAAGTAGCTTAAGGCACTTTCAAAGGAAAGTGATTTTCTCTGAAAGGACAGCATTTAGAAAGTGAAGCAACACTCCATTCACTTCGCAGAGTGAATTGAAGTGTTGGAACAGACTGCTTCTCTTTCAGAAAAACGCATGTGAGTTTCTTCCTAATGCTTGCAAGTAGCTTAAGGCACTTTCAAAGGAAAGTGATTTTCTCTGAAAGGACAGCATTTAGAAAGTGAAGCAACACTCCATTCACTTCGCACAGTGAATTGAAGTGTTGGAACAGACTGCTTCTCTTTCAGAGAAACGCATGTGAGTTTCTGGTGAATGCTTGTAAGTAGCTTAAGGCACTTTCAAAGGAAAGTGATTTTCTCTGAAAGGACAGCATTTAGAAAGTGAAGCAACACTCCATTCACTTCGCAGAGTGAATTGTAGTGTTGGAACAAACTGCTTCTCTTTCAGAGAAACGCATGTGAGTTTCTGTTGAATGCTTGTAAGTAGCTTAAGGCACTTTCAAAGGAAAGTGATTTTCTCTGAAAGGACAGCATTTAGAAAGTGAAGCAACACTCCATTCCCTTCGTGCAGTGAATTGAAGTGTTGGAACAGAGTGCTTCTCTTTCATAGAAACGCATTAGTGTTTCTTGTGAATGCTTGCAAGTAGCTTAAGGCACTTTCAAAGGAAAGTGATTTTCTCTGAAAGGACAGGATTTAGAAAGTGAAGCACCACTCCATTCACTTCGCACAGTGAATTGAAGTGTTGGAACAGACTGCTTCTCTTTCAGAGAAATGCATGTGAGTTTCTGTTGAATGCTTGTAAGTAGCTTAAGGCACTTTCAAAGGAAAGTGATTTTCTCTGAAAGGACAGCATTTAGAAAGTGAAGCAACACTCCATTCACTTCGCAGAGTGAATTGAAGTGTTGGAACAGACTGCTTCTCTTTCAGAAAAACGCATGTGAGTTTCTTCCTAATGCTTGCAAGTAGCTTAAGGCACTTTCAAAGGAAAGTGATTTTCTCTGAAAGGACAGCATTTAGAAAGTGAAGCAACACTCCATTCACTTCGCACAGTGAATTGAAGTGATGGAACAGACTGCTTCTCTTTCAGAGAAATGCATGTGAGTTTCTGTTGAATGCTTGTAAGAAGCTTAAGGCACTTTCAAAGGAAAGTGATTTTCTCTGAAAGAACAGCATTTAGAAAGTGAAGCAACACTCCATTCACTTCGCACGATGAATTGAAGTGTTGGAACAGACTGCTTCTCTTTCAGAGAAACGCATGTGAGTTTCTTGTGAATTCTTGCAAGTTGCTTAAGGCACTTTCAAAGGAAAGTGATTTTCTCTGAAAGGACAGCATTTAGAAACTGAAGCAACACTCCATTCACTTCGCACAGTGAATTGAAGTGTTGGAACAGACTGCTTCTCTTTCAGAGAAACGCATGTGAGTTTCTGGTGAATGCTTGTAAGTAGCTTAAGGCACTTTCAAAGGAAAGTGATTTTCTCTGAAAGGACAGCATTTAGAAAGTGAAGCAACACTCCATTCACTTCGCACAGTGAATTGAAGTGTTGGAACAGACTGCTTCTCTTTCAGAGAAACGCATGTGAGTTTCTTCCTAATGCTTGCAAGTAGCTTAAGGCACTTTCAAGGGAAAGTGATTTTCTCTGAAAGGACAGCATTTAGAAAGTGAAGCAACACTCCATTCACTTCGCACAGTGAATTGAAGTGTTGGAACAGACTGCTTCTCTTTCAGAGAAACGCATGTGAGTTTCTGGTGAATGCTTCCAAGTAGCTTAAGGCACTTTCAAGGGAAAGTGATTTTCTCTGAAAGGACAGCATTTAGAAACTGAAGCAACACTCCATTCACTTCGCACAGTGAATTGAAGTGTTGGAACAGACTGCTTCTCTTTCAGAGAAACGCATGTGAGTTTCTTCCTAATGCTTGCAAGTAGCTTAAGGCACTTTCAAGGGAAAGTGATTTTCTCTGAAAGGACAGCATTTAGAAAGTGAAGCAACACTCCATTCACTTCGCACAGTGAATTGAAGTGTTGGAACAGACTGCTTCTCTTTCAGAGAAACGCATGTGAGTTTCTGGTGAATGCTTCCAAGTAGCTTAAGGCACTTTCAAAAGAAAGTGATTTTCTCTGATAGGACAGCATTTAGAAAGTGAAGCAACACTCCATTCACTTCGCACAGTGAATTGAAGTGTTGGAACAGACTGCTTCTCTTTCATAGAAATGCATGTGAGTTTCTGTTGAATGCTTATAAGTAGCTTAAGTCACTTTCAAAGGAAAGTGATTTTCTCTGAAAGGACAGCATTTAGAAAGTGAAGCAACACTCCATTCACTTCGTAGAGTGAATTGAAGCATTGGAACAGACTGCTTCTCTTTCAGAGAAATGCATGTGAGTTTCTGGTGAATGCTTGTAAGTAGCTTAAGGCACTTTCAAAGAAAATGATTTCCTCTGAAAGGACAGCATTTAGAAAGTGAGGCAACACTCCATTCACTTCGCACAGTGAATTGAAGTGTTGGAACAGACTGCTTCTCTTTCAGAGAAACGCATGTGAGTTTCTGTTGAATTCTTGTAAGTAGCTTAAGGCACTTTCAAAGGAAAGTGATTTTCTCTGAAAGGACAGCATTTAGAAAGTGAAGCAACACTCCATTCACTTCGCAGAGTGAATTGAAGTGTTGGAACAGACTGCTTCTCTTTCAGAAAAACGCATGTGAGTTTCTTCCTAATGCTTGCAAGTAGCTTAAGGCACTTTCAAAGGAAAGTGATTTTCTCTGAAAGGACAGCATTTAGAAAGTGAAGCAACACTCCATTCACTTCGCACAGTGAATTGAAGTGTTGGAACAGACTGCTTCTCTTTCAGAGAAACGCATGTGAGTTTCTGGTGAATGCTTGTAAGTAGCTTAAGGCACTTTCAAAGGAAAGTGATTTTCTCTGAAAGGACAGCATTTAGAAAGTGAAGCAACACTCCATTCACTTCGCAGAGTGAATTGTAGTGTTGGAACAAACTGCTTCTCTTTCAGAGAAACGCATGTGAGTTTCTGTTGAATGCTTGTAAGTAGCTTAAGGCACTTTCAAAGGAAAGTGATTTTCTCTGAAAGGACAGCATTTAGAAAGTGAAGCAACACTCCATTCCCTTCGTGCAGTGAATTGAAGTGTTGGAACAGAGTGCTTCTCTTTCATAGAAACGCATTAGTGTTTCTTGTGAATGCTTGCAAGTAGCTTAAGGCACTTTCAAAGGAAAGTGATTTTCTCTGAAAGGACAGGATTTAGAAAGTGAAGCACCACTCCATTCACTTCGCACAGTGAATTGAAGTGTTGGAACAGACTGCTTCTCTTTCAGAGAAATGCATGTGAGTTTCTGTTGAATGCTTGTAAGTAGCTTAAGGCACTTTCAAAGTAAAGTGATTTTCTCTGAAAGGACAGCATTTAGAAAGTGAAGCAACACTCCATTCACTTCGCAGAGTGAATTGAAGTATTGGAACAGACTGCTTCTCTTTCAGAGAAACGCATGTGAGTTTCTGGTGAATGCTTGTAAGAAGCTTAAGGCACTTTCAAAGGAAAGTGATTTTCTCTGAAAGGACAGCATTTAGAAAGTGAAGCAACACTCCATTCACTTCGCACGATGAATTGAAGTGTTGGAACAGACTGCTTCTCTTTCAGAGAAACGCATGTGAGTTTCTTGTGAATTCTTGCAAGTTGCTTAAGGCACTTTCAAAGGAAAGTGATTTTCTCTGAACGGACAGCATTTAGAAACTGAAGCAACACTCCATTCACTTCGCACAGTGAATTGAAGTGTTGGAACAGACTGCTTCTCTTTCAGAGAAATGCATGTGAGTTTCTTCCTAATGCTTGCAAGTAGCTTAAGGCACTTTCAAGGGAAAGTGGTTTTCTCTGAAAGGACAGCATTTAGAAAGTGAAGCAACACTCCATTCACTTCGAACAGTGAATTGAAGTGTTGGAACAGACTGCTTCTCTTTCAGAGTAACGCATGTGAGTTTCTTCCTAATGCTTGCAAGTAGCTTAAAGCACTTTCAAGGGAAAGTGATTTTCTCTGAAAGGACAGCATTTAGAAAGTGAAGCAACACTCCATTCACTTCGCACAGTGAATTGAAGTGTTGGAACAGACTGCTTCTCTTTCAAAGAAACGCATGTGAGTTTCTGGTGAATGCTTGTAAGTAGCTTAAGGCACTTTCAAAGGAAAGTGATTTTCTCTGAAAGGACAGCATTTAGAAAGTGAAGCAACACTCCATTCACTTCGCACAGTGAATTGAAGTGTTGGAACAGACTGCTTCTCTTTCAGAGAAATGCATGTGAGTTTCTGTTGAATGCTTGTAAGTACCTTAAGGCACTTTCAAAGGAAAGTGATTTTCTCTGAAAGGACAGCATTTAGAAAGTGAAGCAACACTCCATTCACTTCGCACAGTGAATTGAAGTGTTGGAACAGACTGCTTCTCTTTCAGAGAAATGCATGTGAATTTCTTCCTAATGCTTGCAAGTAGCTTAAGGCACTTTCAAGGGAAAGTGATTTTCTCTGAAAGGACAGCATTTAGAAAGTGAAGCAACACTCCATTCACTTCGCACAGTGAATTGAAGTGTTGGAACAGACTGCTTCTCTTTCATAGAAATGCATTAGTGTTTCTTGTGAATGCTTGCAAGTTGCTTAAGGCACTTTCAAAGGAAAGTGATTTTCTCTGAAAGGACAGCATTTAGAAAGTGAAGCAACACTCCATTCACTTCGCACAGTGAATTGAAGTGTTAGAACAGACTGCTTCTCTTTCAGAGAAATGCATGTGAGTTTCTGTTGAATGCTTGAAAGTAGCTTAAGGCACTTTCAAAGGAAAGTGATTTTCTCTGAAAGGACAGCATTTAGAAAGTGAAGCAACACTCCAGTCACTTCGCACAGAGAATTGAAGTGTTGGAACAGATTGCTTCTCTTTCAGAGAAATGCATGTGAGTTTCTGTTGAATGCTTGTAAGTAGCTTAAGGCACATTCAAAGGAAAGGGATTTTCTCTGAAAGGACAGCATTTAGAAAGGGAAGCAACACTATATTCACTTCGCGCACTGAATTGAAGTGTTGGAACAGACTGCTTCTCTTTCAGAGAAACGCATGTGAGTTTCTGGTGAATGCTTGTAAGTAGCTTAAGGCACTTTCAAAGGAAAGTGATTTTCTCTGAAAGGACAGCATTTAGAAAGGGAAGCAACACTCCATTCACTTCGAACATTGAATTGAAGTGTTGGAACAGATTGCTTCTCTTTCAGAGAAATGCATGTGAGTTTCTGTTGAATGCTTGTAAGTAGCTGAAGGCACATTCAAAGGAAAGGGATTTTCTCTGAAAGGACAGCATTTAGAAAGTGAAGCAACACTATATTCACTTCGCACACGGAATTGAAGTGTTGGAACAGACTGCTTCTCTTTCAGAGAAACGCATGTGAGTTTTTTGTGAATGCTTGAAAGTAGTTTTGGGCACTTTCAATGGAAAGTGATTTTCTCTGAATGGACAGCATTTAAAAAGTGAGGCAACACTCCATTCACTTCGCACAGTGAATTGAAGTGTTGGAACAGACTGCTTCTCTTTCAGAGAAACGCATGTGAGTTTCTTCCTAATGCTTGCAAGTAGCTTAAGGCACTTTTAAAGGAAAGTGATTTTCTCTGAAAGGACAGCATTTAGAAAGTGAAGCAACACTCCATTCACTTCGCACAGTGAATTGAAGTGTTGGAACAGACTGCTTCTCTTTCAGAGAAATGCATGTGAGTTTCTGTTGAATGCTTGTAAGTAGCTTAAGGCACTTTCAAAGAAAGTGATTTTCTCTGAAAGGACAGCATTTAGAAAGTGAAGCAACACTCCATTCACTTCGCAGAGTGAATTGAAGTATTGGAACAGACTGCTTCTCTTTCAGAGAAACGCATGTGAGTTTCTGGTGAATGCTTGTAAGAAGCTTAAGGCACTTTCAAAGGAAAGTGATTTTCTCTGAAAGGACAGCATTTAGAAAGTGAAGCAACACTCCATTCACTTCGCACGATGAATTGAAGTGTTGGAACAGACTGCTTCTCTTTCAGAGAAACGCATGTGAGTTTCTTGTGAATTCTTGCAAGTTGCTTAAGGCACTTTCAAAGGAAAGTGATTTTCTCTGAAAGGACAGCATTTAGAAACTGAAGCAACACTCCAATCACTTCGCACAGTGAATTGAAGTGTTGGAACACAATGCTTCTCTTTCAGAGAAACGCATGTGAGTTTCTGGTGAATGCTTGTAAGTAGCTTAAGGCACTTTCAAAGGAAAGTGATTTTCTCTGAAAGGACAGCATTTAGAAAGTGAAGCAACACTCCATTCACTTCGCACAGTGAATTGAAGTATTGGAACAGACTGCTTCTCTTTCAGAGAAACGCATGTGAGTTTCTTCCTAATGCTTGCAAGTAGTTTAAGGCACTTTCAAGGGAAAGTGGTTTTCTCTGAAAGGACAGCATTTAGAAAGTGAAGCAACACTCCATTCACTTCGAACAGTGAATTGAAGTGTTGGAACAGACTGCTTCTCTTTCAGAGAAACGCATGTGAGTTTCTTCCTAATGCTTGCAAGTAGCTTAAAGCACTTTCAAGGGAAAGTGATTTTCTCTGAAAGGACAGCATTTAGAAAGTGAAGCAACACTCCATTCACTTCGCACAGTGAATTGAAGTGTTAGAACAGACTGCTTCTCTTTCAGAGAAATGCATGTGAGTTTCTGTTGAATGCTTGAAAGTAGCTTAAGGCACTTTCAAAGGAAAGTGATTTTCTCTGAAAGGACAGCATTTAGAAAGTGAAGCAACACTCCAGTCACTTCGCACAGAGAATTGAAGTGTTGGAACAGATTGCTTCTCTTTCAGAGAAATGCATGTGAGTTTCTGTTGAATGCTTGTAAGTAGCTTAAGGCACATTCAAAGGAAAGGGATTTTCTCTGAAAGGACAGCATTTAGAAAGGGAAGCAACACTATATTCACTTCGCGCACTGAATTGAAGTGTTGGAACAGACTGCTTCTCTTTCAGAGAAACGCATGTGAGTTTCTGGTGAATGCTTGTAAGTAGCTTAAGGCACTTTCAAAGGAAAGTGATTGTCTCTGAAAGGACAGCATTTAGAAAGTGAAGCAACACTCCATTCACTTCGCATAGAGAATTGAAGTGTTGGAACAGATTGCTTCTCTTTCAGAGAAATGCATGTGAGTTTCTGTTGAATGCTTGTAAGTAGCTGAAGGCACATTCAAAGGAAAGGGATTTTCTCTGAAAGGACAGCATTTAGAAAGTGAAGCAACACTATATTCACTTCGCACACGGAATTGAAGTGTTGGAACAGACTGCTTCTCTTTCAGAGAAACGCATGTGAGTTTCTTGTGAATTCTTGCAAGTTGCTTAAGGCACTTTCAAAGGAAAGTGATTTTCTCTGAAAGGACAGGATTTAGAAAGTGAAGCAACACTCCATTCACTTCGCACAGTGAATTGAAGTGTTGGAACAGACTGCTTCTCTTTCAGAGAAACGCATGTGAGTTTCTGTTGAATGCTTGTAAGTAGCTTAAGGCACTTTCAAAGGAAAGTGATTTTCTCTGAAAGGACAGCATTTAGAAAGTGAAGCAACACTCCATTCACTTCGCAGAGTGAATTGAAGTATTGGAACAGACTGCTTCTCTTTCAGAGAAACGCATGTGAGTTTCTGTTGAATGCTTGTAAGTAGCTTAAGGCACTTTCAAAGGAAAGTGATTTTCTCTGAACGGACAGCATTTAGAAACTGAAGCAACACTCCATTCACTTCGCACAGTGAATTGAAGTGTTGGAACAGACTGCTTCTCTTTCAGAGAAATGCATGTGAGTTTCTTCCTAATGCTTGCAAGTAGCTTAAGGCACTTTCAAGGGAAAGTGGTTTTCTCTGAAAGGACAGCATTTAGAAAGTGAAGCAACACTCCATTCACTTCGAACAGTGAATTGAAGTGTTGGAACAGACTGCTTCTCTTTCAGAGTAATGCATGTGAGTTTCTTCCTAATGCTTGCAAGTAGCTTAAAGCACTTTCAAGGGAAAGTGATTTTCTCTGAAAGGACAGCATTTAGAAAGTGAAGCAACACTCCATTCACTTCGCACAGTGAATTGAAGTGTTGGAACAGACTGCTTCTCTTTCAGAGAAACGCATGTGAGTTTCTGGTGAATGCTTGTAAGTAGCTTAAGGCACTTTCAAAGGAAAGTGATTTTTTCTGAAAGGACAGCATTTAGAAAGTGAAGCAACACTCCATTCACTTCGCACAGTGAATTGAAGTGTTGGAACAGACTGCTTCTCTTTAAGAGAAACGCATGTGAGTTTTTTGTGAATGCTTGAAAGTAGTTTAAGGCACTTTCAAAGGAAACTGATTTTCTCTGATAGGACAGAATTTAGAAAGTGATGCAACACTCCATTCACTTCGCACAGTGAATTGAAGTGTTGGAACAGACTGCTTCTCTTTCAGAGAAACGCATGTGAGTTTCTTCCTAATGCTTGTAAGTAGCTTCAGGCACTTTCAAAGGAAAGTGATTTTCTCTGAAAGGACAGCATTTAGAAAGTGAAGCAACACTCCATTCCCTTCGTGCAGTGAATTGAAGTGTTGGAACAGAGTGCTTCTCTTTCATAGAAACGCATTAGTGTTTCTTGTGAATGCTTGCAAGTGGCTTAAGGCACTTTCAAAGGAAAGTGATTTTCTCTGAAAGGACAGCATTTAGAAAGTGAAGCAACACTCCATTCACTTTGTACAGTGAATTGAAGTGTTGGAACAGACTGCCTCTCTTTCAGAGAAATGCATGTGAGTTTCTGTTGAATGCTTGTCAGTAGCTTAAGGCTCTTTCAAAGGAAAGTGATTTTCTCTGAAAGGACAGAATTTAGAAAGTGATGCAACACTCCATTCACTTCGCACAGTGAATTGAAGTGTTGGAACAGACTGCTTCTCTTTCAGAGAAACGCATGTTAGTTTCTGGTGAATGCTTGTAAGTAGCTTAAGGCACTTTCAAAGGAAAGTGATTTTCTCTGAAAGGACAGCATTTAGAAAGTGAAGCAACACTCCATTCACTTCGCACAGTGAATTGAAGTGTTGGAACAGACTGCTTCTCTTTCAGAGAAATGCATGTGAGTTTCTGTTGAATGCTTGTAAGTAGCTTAAGGCACTTTAAAAGGAAAGTGATTTTCTCTGAAAGGACAGCATTTAGAAACTGAAGCAACACTCCATTCACTTCGCAGAGTGAATTGAAGTATTGGAACAGACTGCTTCTCTTTCAGAGAAACGCATGTGAGTTTCTGGTGAATGCTTGTAAGAAGCTTAAGGCACTTTCAAAGGAAAGTGAAGTTCTCTGAAAGGACAGCATTTAGAAAGTGAAGCAACACTCCATTCACTTCGCACGATGAATTGAAGTGTTGGAACAGACTGCTTCTCTTTCAGAGAAACGCATGTGAGTTTCTTGTGAATTCTTGCAAGTTGCTTAAGGCACTTTCAAAGGAGAGTGATTTTCTCTGAAAGGACAGCATTTAGAGACTGAAGCAACACTCCATTCACTTCGCACAGTGAATTGAAGTGTTGGAACAGACTGCTTCTCTTTCAGAGAAACGCATGTGAGTTTCTGGTGAATGCCTGTAAGTACCTTAAGGCACTTTCAAAGGAAAGTGATTTTCTCTGAAAGGACAGCATTTAAAAAGTGAAGCAACACTCCATTCACTTCGCACAGTGAATCGAAGTGTTGGAACAGACTGCTTCTCTTTCAGAGAAACGCATGTGAGTTTCTTCCTAATGCTTGCAAGTAGCTTAAGGCACTTTCAAGGGAAAGTGATTTTCTCTGAAAGGACAGCATTTAGAAAGTGAAGCAACACTCCATTCACTTCGCACAGTGAATTGAAGTGTTGGAACGGACTGCTTCTCTTTCAGAGAAACGCATGTGAGTTTCTTCCTAATGCTTGCAAGTAGCTTAAGGCACTTTCAAGGGAAAGTGATTTTCTCTGAAAGGACAGCATTTTAAAGTGAAGCAACACTCCATTCACTTCGCACAGTGAATTGAAGTGTTGGAACAGACTGCTTCTCTTTCAGAGAAACGCTTGTGAGTTTCTGGTGAATGCTTGTAAGTAGCTTAAGGCACTTTCAAAGGAAAGTGATTTTCTCTGAAAGGACAGCATTTAGAAAGTGAAGCAACACTCCATTCACTTCGCACAGTGAATTGAATTGTTGGAACAGACTGCTTCTCTTTCAGAGAAATGCATGTGAGTTTCTGTTGAATGCTTGTAAGTACCTTAAGGCACTTTCAAAGGAAAGTGATTTTCTCTGAAAGGACAGCATTTAGAAAGTGAGGTAACACTCCATTCACTTCGCACAGTGAATTGAAGTGTTGGAACAGACTGCTTCTCTTTCAGAGAAACGCATGTGAGTTTCTGTTGAATGCTTGTAAGTAGCTTAAGGCACTTTCAAAGGAAAGTGATTTTCTCTGAAAGGACAGCATTTAGAAAGTGAAGCAACACTCCATTCCCTTCGTGCAGTGAATTGAAGTGTTGGAACAGACTGCTTCTCTTTAAGAGAAATGCATGTGAGTTTCTTCCTAATGCTTGCAAGTAGCTTAAGGCACTTTCAAGGGAAAGTGATTTTCTCTGAAAGGACAGCATTTAGAAAGTGAAGCAACACTCCATTCACTTCGCACAGTGAATTGAAGTGTTGGAACATACTGCTTCTCTTTCCGAGAAACGCATGTGAGTTTCTTCCTAATGCTTGCAAGTAGCTTAAGGCACTTTCAAAGGAAAGTGATTTTCTCTGAAAGGACAGCATTTAGAAAGTGAAGCAACACTCCATTCACTTCGCACAGTGAATTGAAGTGTTGGAACAGACTGCTTCTCTTTCAGAGAAACGCATGTGAGTTTCTGGTGAATGCTTGTAAGAAGCTTATGGCACTTTCAAAGGAAAGTGATTTTCTCTGAAAGGACAGCATTTAGAAAGTGAAGCAACACTCCATTCACTTCGCACAGTGAATTGAAGTGTTGGAACAGACTGCTTCTCTTTAAGAGAAACGCATGTGAGTTTTTTGTGAAAGCTTGAAAGTACTTTAAGGCACTTTCAAAGGAAAGTGATTTTCTCTGAAAGGACAGAATTTAGAAAATGATGCAACACTCCATTCACTTCGCACAGTGAATTGAAGTGTTGGAAGAGACTGCTTCTCTTTCAGAGAAACGCATGTGAGTTTCTTCCTAATGCTTGTAAGTAGCTTAAGGCACTTTCAAAGGAAAGTGATTTTCTCTGAAAGGACAGCATTTAGAAAGTGAAGCAACACTCCATTCCCTTCGTGCAGTGAATTGAAGTGTTGGAACAGACTGCTTCTCTTTCATAGAAACGCATTAGAGTTTCTTGTGAATGCTTGCAAGTGGCTTAAGGCACTTTCAAAGGAAAGTGATTTTCTCTGAAAGGACAGCATTTAGAAACTGAAGCAACACTTTATTCACTTCGCACAGTGAATTGAAGTGTTGGAACAGTCTGCTTCTCTTTCAGAGAAACGCGTGTGAGCTTCTTCCTAATGCTTGCAAGTAGCTTAAGGGACTTTCAAAGGAAAGTGATTTTCTCTGAAAGGACAGCATTTACAAACTGAAGCAACACTCCATTCACTTCGCACAGTGAATAGAAGTGTTGGAACAGACTGCTTCTCTTTCAGAGAAACGCATGTGAGTTTCTTGTGAATGCTTGCAAGTTGCTTAAGGCACTTTCAAAGGAAAGTGATTTTCTCTGAAAGGACAGCATTTACAAACTGAAGCAACACTCCATTCACTTCGCACAGTGAATAGAAGTGTTGGAACAGACTGCTTCTCTTTCAGAGAAACGCATGTGAGTTTCTTCCTAATGCTTGCAAGTAGCTTAAGGCACTTTCAAGGGAAAGAGATTTTCTCTGAAAGGACAGCATTTAGAAAGTGAAGCAACACTCCATTCACTTCGCACAGTGAATTGAAGTGTTGGAACAGACTGCTTCTCTTTCACAGAAACGCATGTGAGTTTCTGTTGAATGCTTGTAAGTAGCTTAAGGCACTTTCAAAGGAAAATGATTTTCTATGAAAGGACAGCATTTAGAAAGTGAGGCAACACTCCATTCACTTCGCACAGTGAATTGAAGTGTTGGAACAGACTGCTTCTCTTTCAGAGACACGCATGTGAGTTTCTGTTGAATGCTTGTAAGTAGCTTAAGGCACTTTCAAAGGAAAGTGATTTTCTCTGAAAGGACAGCATTTAGAAAGTGAAGCAACACTCCATTCCCTTCGTGCAGTGAATTGAAGTGTTGGAACAGACTGCTTCTCTTTCAGAGAAACGCATGTGAGTTACTTCCTAATGCTTGCAAGTAGCTTAAGGCACTTTCAAGAAAAAGTGATTTTCTCTGAAAGGACAGCATTTAGAAAGTGAAGCAACACTCCATTCACTTCGTGCAGTGAATTGAAGTGTTGGAACAGACTGCTTCTCTTTCAGAGAAACGCATGTGAGTTTCTGTTGAATGCTTGTAAGTAGCTTAAGGCACTTTCAAAGGAAAGTGATTTTCTCTGAAAGGACAGCATTTAGAAAGTGAAGCAACACTCCATTCCCTTCGTGCAGTGAATTGAAGTGTTGGAACAGACTGCTTCTCTTTCAGAGAAACGCATGTGAGTTACTTCCTAATGCTTGCAAGTAGCTTAAGGCACTTTCAAAGGAAAGTGATTTTCTCTGAAAGGACAGCATTTAGAAAGTGAAGCAACACTCCATTCACTTCGCACAGTGAATAGAAGTGTTGGAACAGACTGCTTCTCTTTCAGAGAAACACATGTGAGTTTCTTGTGAATGCTTGCAAGTTGCTTAAGGCACTTTCAAAGGAAAGTGATTTTCTCTGAAAGGACAGCATTTAGAAAGTGAAGCAACACTCCATTCACTTTGTACAGTGAATTGAAGTGTTGGAACAGACTGCCTCTCTTTCAGAGAAATGCATGTGAGTTTCTGTTGAATGCTTGTCAGTAGCTTAAGGCTCTTTCAAAGGAAAGTGATTTTCTCTGAAAGGACAGCATTTAGAAAGTAAAGCAAAACTCCATTCCCTTCGCGCAATGAATTGAAGTGTTGGAACAGACTGCTTTTCTTTCATAGAAACGCATTAGTGTTTCTTGTGAATGCTTGTAAGAAGCTTAAGGCACTTTCAAAGGAAAGTGATTTTCTCTGAAAGGACAGCATTTAGAAAGTGAAGCAATACTCCATTCACTTCGCACAGTGAATTGAAGTGTTGGAACAGACTGCTTCTCTTTCAGAGAAACGCATGTGAGTTTCTTCCTAATGCTTGCAAGTAGCTTAAGGAACTTTCAAGGGAAAGAGATTTTCTCTGAAAGGACAGCATTTAGAAAGTGAAGCAACACTCCATTCACTTCGCACAGTGAATTGAAGTGTTGGAACAGACTGCTTCTCTTTCAGAGAAACGCATGTGAGTTTCTGGTGAATGCTTGTAAGTAGCTTAAGGCACTTTCAAAGGAAAATGATTTTCTATGAAAGGACAGCATTTAGAAAGTGAGGCAACACTCCATTCACTTCGCACAGTGAACTGAAGTGTTGGAACAGACTGCTTCTCTTTCAGAGACACGCATGTGAGTTTCTGTTGAATGCTTGTAAGTAGCTTAAGGCACTTTCAAAGGAAAGTGATTTTCTCTGAAAAGACAGCATTTAGAGAGTGAAGCAACACTCCATTCCCTTCGTGCAGTGAATTGAAGTGTTGGAACAGACTACTTCTCTTTCAGAGAAACGCATGTGAGTTACTTCCTAATGCTTGCAAGTTGCTTAAGGCACTTTCAAGAAAAAGTGATTTTCTCTGAAAGGACAGCATTTAGAAAGTGAAGCAACACTCCATTCACTTCGCACAGTGAATTGAAGTGTTGGAACAGACTGCTTCTCTTTCAGAGAAACGCATGTGAGTTTCTGGTGAATGGTTGTAAGTAGCTTAAGGCACTTTCAAAGGAAAGTGATTTTCTCTGAAAGGACAGCATTTAGAAAGTGAATCAACACTCCATTCACTTCGCACAGTGAATTGAAGTGTTGGAACAGACTGCTTCTCTTTCAGAGAAACGAATGTGAGTTTTTTGTGAATGCTTGAAAGTAGTTTAAGGCACTTTCAAAGGAAAGTGATTTTCTCTGAAAGGACAGAATTTAGAAAGTGAAGCAACACTCCATTCACTTCGCACAGTGAATTGAAGTGTTTGAACAGTCTGCTTCTCTTTCAGAGAAACGCATGTGAGTTTCTTCCTAATGCTTGCAAGTAGCTTAAGGCACTTTCAAAGGAAAGTGATTTTCTCTGAAAGGACAGCATTTAGAAAGTGAAGCAACACTCCATTCCCTTCGTGCAGTGAATTGAAGTGTTGGAACAGAGTGCTTCTCTTTCATAGAAACGCATTAGTGTTTCTTGTGAATGCTTGCAAGTGGCTTAAGGCACTTTCAAAGGAAAGTGATTTTCTCTGAAAGGACAGCATTTAGAAAGTGAAGCAACACTCCATTCACTTTGTACAGTGAATTGAAGTGTTCGAACAGACTGCCTCTCTTTCAGAGAAATGCATGTGAGTTTCTGTTGAATGCTTGTCAGTAGCTTAAGGCTCTTTCAAAGGAAAGTGATTTTCTCTGAAAGGACAGCATTTAGAAAGTAAAGCAACACTCCATTCCCTTCGCGCAATGAATTGAAGTGTTGGCACAGACTGCTTCTCTTTCATAGAAACGCATTAGTGTTTCTTGTGAATGCTTGTAAGAAGCTTAAGGCACTTTCAAAGGAAAGTGATTTTCTCTGAAAGGACAGCATTTAGAAAGTGAAGCAACACTCCATTCACTTCGCACAGTGAATTGAAGTGTTGGAACAGACTGCTTCTTTTTCAGAGAAACGCATGTGAGTTTCTTGTGAATTCTTGCAAGTTGCTTAAGGCACTTTCAAAGGAAAGTGATTTTCTCTGAAAGGACAGCATTTAGAAAGTGAATCAACACTCCATTCACTTCGCACAGTGAATTGAAGTGTTGGAACAGACTTCCTCTCTTTCAGAGAAATGCATGTGAGTTTCTGTTGAATGCTTGTCAGTAGCTTAAGGCTCTTTCAAAGGAAAGTGATTTTCTCTGAAAGGACAGCATTTAGAAAGTAAAGCAAAACTCCATTCCCTTCGCGCAATGAATTGAAGTGTTGGAACAGACTGCTTCTCTTTCATAGAAACGCATTAGTGTTTCTTGTGAATGCTTGTAAGAAGCTTAAGGCACTTTCAAAGGAAAGTGATTTTCTCTGAAAGGACAGCATTTAGAAAGTGAAGCAACACTCCATTCACTTCGCACAGTGAATTGAAGTGTTGGAACAGATTGCTTCTCTTTCAGAGAAACGCATGTGAGATTCTGGTGAATGCTTGTAAGTAGCTTAAGGCACTTTCAAAGGAAAGTGATTTTCTCTGAAAGGACAGCATTTAGAAAGTGAAGCAACACTCCATTCACTTCGCACAGTGAATTGAAGTGTTGGAACAGACTGCTTCTCTTTCAGAGAAACGCATGTGAGTTTCTTCCTAATGCTTGCAAGTAGCTTAAGGCACTTTCAAGGGAAAGTGATTTTCTCTGAAAGGACAGCATTTAGAAAGTGAAGCAACACTCCATTCACTTCGCACAGTGAATTGAAGTGTTGGAACAGACTGCTTCTCTTTCAGAGAAATGCATGTGAGTTTCTTCCTAATGCTTGCAAGTAGCTTAAGGCACTTTCAAGGGAAAGTGATTTTCTCTGAAAGGACAGCATTTAGAAAGTGAAGCAACACTCCATTCACTTCGCACAGTGAATTGAAGTGTTGGAACAGACTGCTTCTCTTTCAGAGAAACGCATGTGAGTTTCTGGTGAATGCTTGTAAGTAGCTTAAGGCACTTTCAAAGGAAAGTGATTTTCTCTGAAAGGACAGCATTTAGAAAGTGAAGCAACACTCCATTCACTTCGCACAGTGAATTGAAGTGTTGGAACAGACTGCTTCTCTTTCAGAGAAATGCATGGGAGTTTCTGTTGAATGCTTGTAAGTACCTTAAGGCACTTTCAAAGGAAAGTGATTTTCTCTGAAAGGACAGCATTTAGAAACTGAAGCAACACTCCATTCAGTTCGCAGAGTGAATTGAAGTATTGGAACAGACTGCTTCTCTTTCAGAGAAATGCATGTGAGTTTCTGGTGAATGCTTGTAAGTAGCTTAAGGCACTTTCAAAGGAAAATGATTTTCTCTGAAAGGACAGCATTTAGAAAGTGAGGTAACACTCCATTCACTTCGCACAGTGAATTGAAGTGTTGGAACAGACTGCTTCTCTTTCAGAGAAACGCATGTGAGTTTCTGTTGAATGCTTGTAAGTAGCTTAAGGCACTTTCAAAGGAAAGTGATTTTCTCTGAAAGGACAGCATTTAGAAAGTGAAGCAACACTCCATTCCCTTCGTGCAGTGAATTGAAGTGTTGGAACAGACTGCTTCTCTTTCAG